>NC_069505.1:623301032-623358532 GCF_027579735.1 Bombina bombina
GTCTAAAAAAACCTAATCTTACTATTACCTCTAAAGGGGCATTTGTATGGGCATTACCCTTAAATCAAGGGCAATCAGCTATTTTGCAGCTCATTAAAATAAAAAAAAGTCCTAATCTAAAAAAAAAACAAAACAAAAAAAAACAACACTAACCCCAAAAATGTACTTACAGTTTCTGAAGTCTTCAGCCAATAGGATGAGAGCTTCTGAAATCCTATTGGCTGTTCAAAACAGCCAATAGGATGAGAACTACTAAAATCCTATTGGCTGTTCAAATCGCCCCACGCTGGATCTCCGCTCCGCTGGGGAAGATGCTCTGTGCCTCCACAGCTCTGCGCCACCGGGATGAAGATAGAAGATGCCCCCGCGATGGATGAAGATGTTGCTGCCTGGATGAAGACTTCAGAAATTGTGAGTACTTTGTTGGGGTTAGTGTTAGGGTGTTTTTTGGGTGTGTGTGGTTTTTTTTTTTCTTGATAACACTTTTCCTTTAGCCCAGTTAGTACTTTTAGTTTTTCTGCATCTGTTTGTTTTTTTCAAGCGCTTGTGGCCAGCTCTGGACCTGAAGCCTTTTTACAAGCATTTCCACTCCTGGATTATATTACATCGGACACCCATTTAGGACTATTTCTTTCTGTTTTTATATTCTCTTTGGGACATTTTGTTGCTTCCCTGGGACGTCCCCTCTATATATCTTATCTATTTTTTAAGGCCCTGTGAGGTCCATATCTGAGCTCAGATCATTACTTAATGTTCTCTTTTTATACTGAATCTCGTTGTACAGGGAGTGCAGAATTATTAGGCAAATGAGTATTTTGACCACATCATCCTCTTTATGCATGTTGTCTTACTCCAAGCTGTATAGGCTCGAAAGCCTACTACCAATTAAGCATATTAGGTGATGTGCAGCTCTGTAATGAGAAGGGGTGTGGTCTAATGACATCAACACCCTATATCAGGTGTGCATAATTATTAGGCAACTTCCTTTCCTTTGGCAAAATGGGTCAAAAGAAGGACTTGACAGGCTCAGAAAAGTCAAAAATAGTGAGATATCTTGCAGAGGGATGCAGCACTCTTAAAATTGCAAAGCTTCTGAAGCGTGATCATCGAACAATCAAGCGTTTCATTCAAAATAGTCAACAGGGTCGCAAGAAGCGTGTGGAAAAACCAAGGCGCAAAATAACTGCCCATGAACTGAGAAAAGTCAAGCGTGCAGCTGCCAAGATGCCACTTGCCACCAGTTTGGCCATATTTCAGAGCTGCAACATCACTGGAGTGCCCAAAAGCACAAGGTGTGCAATACTCAGAGACATGGCCAAGGTAAGAAAGGCTGAAAGACGACCACCACTGAACAAGACACACAAGCTGAAACGTCAAGACTGGGCCAAGAAATATCTCAAGACGGATTTTTCTAAGGTTTTATGGACTGATGAAATGAGAGTGAGTCTTGATGGGCCAGATGGATGGGCCCGTGGCTGGATTGGTAAAGGGCAGAGAGCTCCAGTCCGACTCAGACGCCAGCAAGGTGGAGGTGGAGTACTGGTTTGGGCTGGTATCATCAAAGATGAGCTTGTGGGGCCTTTTCGGGTTGAGGATGGAGTCAAGCTCAACTCCCAGTCCTACTGCCAGTTTCTGGAAGACACCTTCTTCAAGCAGTGGTACAGGAAGAAGTCTGCATCCTTCAAGAAAAACATGATTTTCATGCAGGACAATGCTCCATCACACGCGTCCAAGTACTCCACAGCGTGGCTGGCAAGAAAGGGTATAAAAGAAGAAAATCTAATGACATGGCCTCCTTGTTCACCTGATCTGAACCCCATTGAGAACCTGTGGTCCATCATCAAATGTGAGATTTACAAGGAGGGAAAACAGTACACCTCTCTGAACAGTGTCTGGGAGGCTGTGGTTGCTGCTGCACGCAATGTTGATGGTGAACAGATCAAAACACTGACAGAATCCATGGATGGCAGGCTTTTGAGTGTCCTTGCAAAGAAAGGTGGCTATATTGGTCACTGATTTGTTTTTGTTTTGTTTTTGAATGTCAGAAATGTATATTTGTGAATGTTGAGATGTTATATTGGTTTCACTGGTAAAAATAAATAATTGAAATGGGTATATATTTGTTTTTTGTTAAGTTGCGTAATAATTATGCACAGTAATAGTCACCTGCACACACAGATATCCCCCTAAAATAGCTAAAACTAAAAACAAACTAAAAACTACTTCCAAAAATATTCAGCTTTGATATTAATGAGTTTTTTGGGTTCATTGAGAACATGGTTGTTGTTCAATAATAAAATTAATCCTCAAAAATACAACTTGCCTAATAATTCTGCACTCCCTGTATATGATTTTTTTTTATGATGGATTAAACCCTTTTACTCTAACAGTTTTTTAAGATGGATTCTATCAGTTTTTTAATTGTTTCATTGTAACGTGCCAATATCTTGTATTTCACACTCATTTGTATTTAGGAATCCCCCTTGTATCCATCACCACTTTGTCCCACCAAGATTTGCCCCTATTTTCAGTTAGTCCTATTTAACATATCTTAGGACTGGTTATATCTATCTGAGTACTTTTTATATAGCACACTCAAGCATCCTTTTTGGTGGCGCTCCTATACCTTCCCACAATTGTTCTGTATACCATACGATCCTGTTAGGTGATCGTTACCCTATACTGAGCTTGTGTGCCTTCTCATCTGGTGCTGACTATTTGGCTGCAAAAGAGCTGATTGCCCTTTTAAGGGCAATGTCGATACAAATGCCTCTTTAGGGGCAATGGGTAGATTAGTTTTTTTTAGACTTAGGTTCTTTTATTTTGGGGGGTTGGTTGGGTGGGGAGGTTTACTGTTAGTGTGGACTTTGTAATTTTTTAATGTAAAAGAGCTGTAAACTTAGGGCAATGCCCTACAAATGGCCCTTTTAAGGGCTATTGGTAGTTTATTGTTAGGTTAGGGAATGTTTTTATTTTAGAGAGCTTTTTTTATTTTCATAGGGCTATTATAATTTTTATTATTTTGGATAATTTCGTTTTTTTATTTTTCGTAATTTTAGCTTTTTCTTTTTTTGTAATGTTATTTTTTTTTTTATTATTTCGTAATATATTAGGTTTATTTAAATTTGTAATTTAGGTTTTTTTAATTGTTAGTTTATTTTATTACAATAGTTATGTTAGGTTAATTTATAGGTTAAACTTAGTTTTTTATTATTTGACAGGTAAGTTTTTATTTATTTATAGGTAGTTATATTGTAATTTTAATTTAAAGTTAAGGGGTGTTAGGTTTAGGGGTTAATAGGTTTATTATAGTATTAGCGTTGTGGGGGCAGGTGGTTTAGGGGTTAATAGGTTTATTATAGTATTAGCGATGTGGGGGGCTGGCGGTTTAGGGGTTAATAGGTTTATTATAGTATTAGCAATGTGGCGGGCGGTGGTTTAGGGGTTAATAGGTTTATTATAGTATTAGCGATGTGGGGGGCCAGCGGTTTAGGGGTTAATAATTATATTTTGTGTTGGCGATGTCAGGGTGGCAGATTAGGGGTTAATAGATTTATTTAGGTGTTAGTGACGCAGGTTTAATAACTTTAATTTGTGTCAACGATGTCGGGGGCGGAGGTTTAGGGGTTAATCATTTTATTTAGTGTCAGTGATGTCGGCGGGCGGTGGATTAAGGGTGTTTAGACTAAGGGTTTATGTTCGGGTGTTAGTAAAGCAACCCCATTGATGTCTATGGAGAAAAGAAAGTTACATTTAAACCTGAGATCTCCATTTCGCATCGCCGGTGTTAGTTTTTTTCTAACACTTTCTTCTCATTGATGTCTATGAGGAAAGATTGCACGAGCACATAAACTCAGCCCTTGGCTTTTGTGTGGTATGGAGCTTATCGCACCGTAACGCACAGCACAAGTAGGGTTTTCAGTAACTTGTAATGGCAGCGCTATGGAACGTGCAATTACCGCACATTTTCTTGCGTTAGTAACGCACCCGGTTTAGCGCAAGACTCATAATCTAGGTGTTAGTGAGGTGAGGGTAACGCTCTGCTAATTTACAGACCTTGCAGGACCTGCAGTGCCTGAGGGGTTAATAGCTGAGGTGACATAAAACAGTATAAAGTCCCTAGAGGTAACAGGGCAGAGCCAGCAAGGATCTGTGATTTATTTAGTGAGGTGAGGGTAACGCTCTGCTGATTTACAGGCCTTGCAGGACCTGCAGTGTCTGAGGGGTTAATAGCTGAGGTGACATAAAACAGTATAAAGTCCCTAGAGGTAACAGGGCAGAGCCAGCAAGGATCTGTGATTTATTTAGTGAGGTGAGGGTAACGCTCTGCTGATTTACAGGCCTTGCAGGACCTGCAGTGTCTGAGGGGTTAATAGCTGAGGTGACATAAAACAGTATAAAGTCCCTAGAGGTGACAGGGCAGAGCCAGCAGGAAGCTGTAAGTTATTTAGTGAGGTGAGGGTAACGCTCTGCTGATTTACAGACCTTGCAGGACCTGCAGTGACTGAGGAGTTAATAGCTGAGGTGACATAAAACAGTATAAAGTCCCTAGAGGTGACAGGGCAGAGCCAGCAAGGATCTGTGATTTATTTAGTGAGGTGAGGGTGAAGCTCTGCTTATGTACAGACCTTGCAGGACCTGCAGTGACTGAGGAGTTAATAGCTGAGGTGACATAAAACAGTATAAAGTCCCTAGAGGTGACAGGGCAGAGCCAGCAAGGATCTGTGATTTATTTAGTGAGGTGAGGGTGAAGCTCTGCTGATTTACAGACCTTGCAGGACCTGCAGTGACTGAGGGGTTAATAGCTGAGGTGACATAAAACAGTATAAAGTCCCTAGAGGTGACAGGGCAGAGCCAGCAGGAAGCTGTAAGTTATTTAGTGAGGTGAGGGTGAAGCTCTGCTGATTTACAGACCTTGCAGGACCTGCAGTGACTGAGGAGTTAATAGCTGAGGTGACATAAAACAGTATAAAGTCCCTAGAGGTGACAGGGCAGAGCCAGCAGGAAGCTGTAATTTATTTAGTGAGGTGAGGGTAAAGCTCTGCTGATGTACAGACCTTGCAGGACCTGCAGTGCCTGAGGAGTTAATAGCTGAGGTGAGCATTTCAGACAAAGTAGAACGTACAAAATCTTTGAATACTGGAGTGAAATATGAAGAACTCCCCTGTTTAGAGCAAACCGGAAGACATATACCTTTAGAAGCACAAACAGCATGAAGCTACCAAAGTAACCACAAACTCCTGAGGGTCCCTGGACCTTACATCTGAAAAGCTTATTATTCAATCGGAAAACAAAAAACATCAGCTCTCTTGGAGACCCAAAACACCTGCAATCTGATAGGAAACATTTAGATAAAGAGATCACTCCCCTGGATACTGCTTCCCAGTTGTTCACTACTCGAACATTTACTGAGAATTCAGGCAACAATTGGCTTCTGCCCAGGAACAAAATTGAGGCACTTCCTTAATAGCTAGGGGACTATGAGTTCCCCCTGAAGATTGAAGAAGACCACTGCTTAGATATAGTCTGACTGAAAATGGAGATAAGACTGCCTTCAACAGAGGCCAAAACTCAGAAAGGACTCTGCAAATTGCACATAACATTGGCAACCTCGCCTCCCAAGGAAACCAAACCCCATGTGCCCTCAGAGACCCCCAGATGCCCCCAACCCCAACCAGAAGGACTGACATCTGAAGAGAAAACAATCCAAATAGGACAAGCAAAAGAAACCCCCTGCATAATAGGCTGATGATACAGCCACTCAGGGACTAACTTCTCCTGTGATCTAGATAAACCCTTTTAAAACAGCCGAGTATGATCTCTGCATCATTGCTGAAACATACAAAGCTGAAGAGACCTCAAGTAAAAACATCTAATGCCAACCATGGAATCTTGATAGCACGCTTATGAGAGGAAGCGCGCCTCAATCTAGCATCGTATAAAGAAAAAAGCCAAAACATACACACAATAACCTAGAAGGCTTAGAGAGAGTCTAAAATAATAAAAAAAATGACAGTACTTACTATTAGACACCCCAAAGTAGGAAGCTAAAACCAGTGTTGAAACATACCAGCAGATGATCTGCAATAGGAGTATATATATCGACGAACCAACAGGAAGAGGCAAAGGACAAGTCCCTGCGACATCTGTGGACTAAATCCCAATAGGTGAAAAACATGCCACTACCTATACTCCAAATACATCCCTCCGCCAAAAACTGTACTCTGAAGGAGTACACAGCCGCAACTATAATAAACCTATTAACCCCTAAACTGCAAGTCCCCCACAACGAAATATACTAAATTAAACTATTAACCCCTAAAGCGAAAGCCCCTCACATCGTAATAAACTAAATTAAACTAGTAACCCCTAAACCTAACGCCCCCCTAACTTTAGATTAAAATTACAATATTCCTATCTTAAATTAAATAAAACTTACCTGTCAAATTAAAAAAACCAAGTTTAAACTAACAATTAAAGTAATATAACTAGTAATATAACTATTAAACTAAAATTAAACTAACTACCAATTAAATAAAACTAAAATACACATTAAAAATGTATCTGATTACAAAAAATAAAAAAGACTAAATTACTAAAAAAAACGAAATTATCCAAAATAAAAAAGAATTACACCTAATCTTTTTTTTATTTTTATATATCTCTATTTATATATATCCAACAGTAGGTACAAAAGCATCTGAAATGAATACTTCACACCACGCAGGGTGTAAGAAAAAGGAAAGACAGCACAGAATAACATTGGGTTATAAAAACAAACTTTATACTATACAACCGCAGAGTACCTTCTTTGGCATAAAGAAAACCTTAAACAATTCACAGATACATTTTCTGTACACCACACAGGATTGCTGTATATACCTCATGACACACATGCCTAGATTTCATCCTGCTATAATCACATTATACTCTGAACTAAAAAGAGAAAAAAAAAAAAAAATATACGTCTTTCCTTGTCCATTCTACCCATCCCATATATGCATAAATTCTTAAAGGCCCTATGACCCTTACATACATTTTTTGTATGTTTAACCAATGATATAGATCTAATCTTTCCCTTTTCCCCCTTTTTGTTTTTCCTTCTTTCCCCTCTCTTTCTTTTTCCTTTTTTATTCCCTTAGAGAGAATCCATGTCTACTGTTGGAGTATTTTATATTTTATACACCCATCGCCACTAAAACACATAAACAAATCAACACATAACAAATAAACAACAAAGAAAGAAAAAAGAAAAAAAAATGAACCAACCACACCCCTGTCTCTCTACCCAGCCCCTATTACCATTTCTTATATCTGAGGACAATAATACCATTCAGCAGGAAAAATATTCTGTAAGATTAATTGTTCAAAATATTCCGTTTTATGATATTGAGATGTTAGTAAACATTGTGTTGATATAGGATAGGATAAGATAACCCTCAACCATTTTGAAAAAAAAAAACAACATAATTTATGTAAGAACTTACCTGATAAATTCATTTCTTTCATATTAGCAAGAGTCCATGAGCTAGTGACGTATGGGATATACATTCCTACCAGGAGGGGCAAAGTTTCCCAAACCTCAAAATGCCTATAAATACACCCCTCACCACACCCACAAATCAGTTTAACGAATAGCCAAGAAGTGGGGTGATAAGAAAAAAGTGCGAAGCATAAATATAAGGAATTGGAATAATTGTGCTTTATACAAAAAAATCATAACCACCACAAAAAAGGGGTGGGCCTCATGGACTCTTGCTAATATGAAAGAAATGAATTTATCAGGTAAGTTCTTACATAAATTATGTTTTCTTTCATGTAATTAGCAAGAGTCCATGAGCTAGTGACGTATGGGATAATGACTACCCAAGATGTGGATCTTTCCACGCAAGAGTCACTAGAGAGGGAGGGATAAAATAAAGACAGCCAATTCCTGCTGAAAATAATCCACACCCAAAATAAAGTTTAATGAAAACATAAGCAGAAGAATCAAACTGAAACCGCTGCCTGAAGTACTTTTCTACCAAAAACTGCTTCAGAAGAAGAAAACACATCAAAATGGTAGAATTTAGTAAAAGTATGCAAAGAGGACCAAGTTGCTGCTTTGCAAATCTGATCAACTGAAGCTTCATTCCTAAACGCCCAGGAAGTAGAAAATGACCTAGTAGAATGAGCTGTAATCCGTTGAGGCGGAATTTTACCCGACTCGACATAGGCATGATGAATTAAAGATTTCAACCAAGATGCCAAAGAAATGGCAGAAGCTTTCTGGCCTTTTCTAGAACCGGAAAAGATAACAAATAGACTAGAAGTCTTTCGGAAAGACTTAGTAGCTTCAACATAATATTTCAAAGCTCTAACAACATCCAAAGAATGCAACGATTTCTCCTTAGAATTCTTAGGATTAGGACATAATGAAGGAACCACAATTTCTCTACTAATGTTGTTGGAATTCACAACCTTAGGTAAAAATTGAAAAGAAGTTCGCAACACCGCCTTATCCTGATGAAAAATCAGAAAAGGAGACTCACAAGAAAGAGCAGATAATTCAGAGACTCTTCTGGCAGAAGAGATCGCCAAAAGGAACAAAACTTTCCAAGAAAGAAATTTAATGTCCAATGAATGCATGGGTTCAAAAGGAGGAGCTTGAAGAGCCCCCAGAACCAAATTCAAACTCCAAGGAGGAGAAATTGACTTAATGACAGGTTTTATACGAACCAAAGCTTGTACAAAACAATGAATATCAGGAAGATTAGCAATCTTTCTGTGAAAAAGAACAGAAAGAGCAGAGATTTGTCCTTTCAAGGAACTTGCGGACAAACCTTTATCTAAACCATCCTGAAGAAACTGTAAAATTCTCGGTATTCTAAAAGAATGCCAAGAAAAATGATGAGAAAGACACCAAGAAATATAAGTCTTCCAGACTCTATAATATATCTCTCTAGATACAGATTTACGAGCCTGTAACATAGTATTAATCACAGAGTCAGAGAAACCTCTTTGACCAAGAATCAAGCGTTCAATCTCCATACCTTTAAATTTAAGGATTTGAGATCCTGATGGAAAAAAGGACCTTGCCACAGAAGGTCTTGTCTTAACGGAAGAGTCCACGGTTGGCAAGAGGCCATCCGGACAAGATCCGCATACCAAAACCTGTGAGGCCATGCCGGAGCTACCAGCAGAACAAACGAGCATTCCTTCAGAATCTTGGAGATTACTCTTGGAAGAAGAACTAGAGGCGGAAAGATATAGGCAGGATGATACTTCCAAGGAAGTGATAATGCATCCACTGCCTCCACCTGAGGATCCCGGGATCTGGACAGATACCTGGGAAGTTTCTTGTTTAGATGAGACGCCATCAGATCTATTTCTGGAAGTTCCCACATTTGAACAATCTGAAGAAATACCTCTGGGTGAAGAGACCATTCGCCCGGATGCAACGTTTGGCGACTGAGATAATCCGCTTCCCAATTGTCTATACCTGGGATATGAACCGCAGAGATTAGACAGGAGCTGGATTCCGCCCAAACCAGAATTCGAGATACTTCTTTCATAGCCAGAGGACTGTGAGTCCCTCCTTGATGATTGATGTATGCCACAGTTGTGACATTGTCTGTCTGAAAACAAATGAACGATTCTCTCTTCAGAAGAGGCCAAGACTGAAGAGCTCTGAAAATTGCACGGAGTTCCAAAATATTGATCGGTAATCTCACCTCCTGAGATTCCCAAACTCCTTGTGCCGTCAGAGATCCCCACACAGCTCCCCAACCTGTAAGACTTGCATCTGTTGAAATTACAGTCCAGGTCGGAAGAACAAAAGAAGCCCCCTGAATTAAACGATGGTGATCTGTCCACCACGTCAGAGAGTGTCGTACAATCGGTTTTAAAGATATTAATTGAGATATCTTTGTGTAATCCCTGCACCATTGATTCAGCATACAGAGCTGAAGAGGTCGCATGTGAAAACGAGCAAAGGGGATCGCGTCCGATGCAGCAGTCATAAGACCTAGAATTTCCATGCATAAGGCTACCGAAGGGAATGATTGTGACTGAAGGTTTCGACAAGCTGAAATCAATTTTAGACGTCTCTTGTCTGTCAAAGACAGAGTCATGGACACTGAATCTATCTGGAAACCCAGAAAGGTTACCCTTGTCTGAGGAATCAATGAACTTTTTAGTGAATTGATCCTCCAACCATGATCTTGAAGAAACAACACAAGTTGATTCGTATGAGATTCTGCTAAATGTAAAGACTGAGCAAGTACCAAGATATCGTCCAAATAAGGAAATACCACAATACCCTGTTCTCTGATTACAGACAGAAGGGCACCGAGAACCTTTGTAAAAATTCTTGGAGCTGTAGCTAGGCCAAACGGCAGAGCCACAAATTGGTAATGCTTGTCCAGGAAAGAGAATCTCAGGAACTGATAGTGATCTGGATGAATCGGAATATGCAGATATGCATCCTGTAAATCTATTGTGGACATATAATGCCTTTGCTGAACAAAAGGCAAGATAGTCCTTACAGTTACCATTTTGAATGTTGGTATCCTTACATAACGATTCAATATTTTTAGTTCCAGAACTGGTCTGAAGGAATTCTCCTTCTTTGGTACAATGAAGAGATTCGAATAAAACCCCAGCCCCTGTTCCAGAACTGGAACTGGCATAATTACTCCAGCCAACTCTAGATCTGAAACACATTTCAGAAATGCTTGAGCTTTCACTGGATTTACTGGGACACGGGAAAGAAAAAATCTCTTTGCAGGAGGTCTTATCTTGAAACCAATTCTGTACCCTTCTGAAACGATGTTCTGAATCCAAAGATTGTGAACAGAATTGATCCAAATTTCTTTGAAAAAACGTAACCTGCCCCCTACCAGCTGAGCTGGAATGAGGGCCGCACCTTCATGTGGACTTAGAAGCTGGCTTTGCTTTTCTAGAAGGCTTAGATTTATTCCAGACTGGAGATGGTTTCCAAACTGAAACTGCTCCTGAGGATGAAGGATCAGGCTTTTGTTCTTTGTTGAAACGAAAGGAACGAAAACGATTATTAGCCCTGTTTTTACCCTTAGATTTTTTATCCTGTGGTAAAAAAGTTCCTTTCCCACCAGTAACAGTTGAGATAATAGAATCCAACTGAGAACCAAATAATTTGTTACCCTGGAAAGAAAGGGAAAGTAGAGTTGATTTAGAAGACATATCAGCATTCCAAGTTTTAAGCCATAAAGCTTTTCTAGCTAAAATAGCTAGAGACATAAACCTGACATCAACTCTGATAATATCAAAAATGGCATCACAGATAAAATTATTAGCATGTTGAAGAAGAATAATAATATTATGAGAATCATGATCTGTTACTTGTTGCGCTAAAGTTTCCAACCAAAAAGTTGAAGCTGCAGCAACATCAGCCAATGATATAGCAGGTCTAAGAAGATTACCTGAACACAGATAAGCTTTTCTTAGAAAGGATTCAATTTTCCTATCTAAAGGATCCTTAAACGAAGTACCATCTGCCGTAGGAATAGTAGTACGTTTAGCAAGGGTAGAAATAGCCCCATCAACTTTAGGGATTTTGTCCCAAAATTCTAATCTGTCAGACGGCACAGGATATAATTGCTTAAAACGTTTAGAAGGAGTAAATGAATTACCCAAATTATTCCACTCTCTGGAAATTACTTCAGAAATAGCACCAGGAACAGGAAAAACTTCTGAAATAACCACAGGAGATTTAAAGACCTTATCTAAACGTTTAGATTTAGTATCAAGAGGACCAGAATCCTCAATTTCTAAAGCAATTAGTACTTCTTTAAGTAAAGAACGAATAAATTCCATTTTAAATAAATATGAAGATTTATCAGTATCAACCTCTGAGACAGAATCCTCTGAACTAGAAGAGTCATTAGAATCAGAATGATGATGTTCATTTAAAAATTCAACTGCATAAAGAGAAGTTTTAAAAGATTTTTTATGTTTACTAGAAGGAGGAATAACAGACATAGCCTTCTTGATGGATTCACAAACAAAATCTCTTATGTTATCAGGAACACTCTGAACATTAGATGTTGATGGAACTGCAACAGGTAATGGTACTTTACTAAAGGAAATATTATCTGCATTAACAAGTTTGTCATGACAATTAATACAAACAACAGCTGGAGGAACAGCTACCAAAAGTTTACAGCAGATACACTTAGCTTTGGTAGTTCCAGCACCAGACAGCGATTTTCCTGAAGTATCTTCTGACTCAGATGCAACGTGAGACATCTTGCAATATGTAAGAGAAAAAACAACATATAAAGCAAAATTGATCAAATTCCTTAAATGACAGTTTCAGGAATGGGAAAAAATGCCAAGGAACAAGCTTCTAGCAACCAGAAGCAATGAAAAATGAGACTTAAATAATGTGGAGACAAAAGCGCCAAATAAGACGCCCACATTATTTGGCGCCTAAATGCTTTTGGCGCCAAAAATGACGCCACATCCGGAACGCCGACATTTTTGGCGCAAAAGAACGTCAAAAAATGACGCAACTTCCGGCGACACGTATGACGCCGGAAACAGAAAAGATTTTTTGCGCCAAAAAAGTCCGCGCCAAGAATGACGCAATAAAATGAAGCATTTTCAGCCCCCGCGAGCCTAACAGCCCACAGGGAAAAAAAGCCAAATTTTTAAGGTAAGAAAAAATGATTGATTCAAATGCATTATCCCAAATATGAAACTGACTGTCTGAAAATAAGGAATGTTGAACATCTTGAGTCAAGGCAAATAAATGTTTGAATACATATATTTAGAACTTTAATAAAAAAGTGCCCAACCATAGCTTAGAGTGTCACAGAAAATAAGACTTACTTACCCCAGGACACTCATCTACATGTTTGTAGAAAGCCAAACCAGTACTGAAACGAAAATCAGCAGAGGTAATGGTATATATATATAAGAGTATATCGTCGATCTGAAAAGGGAGGTAAGAGATGAATCTCTACGACCGATAACAGAGAACCTATGAAATAGACCCCGTAGAAGGAGATCATTGAATTCAAACAGGCAATACTCTCCTCACATCCCTCTGACATTCACTGCACGCTGAGAGGAAAACCGGGCTCCAACCTGCTGCGGAGCGCATATCAACGTAGAATCTAGCACAAACTTACTTCACCACCTCCATAGGAGGCAAAGTTTGTAAAACTGATTTGTGGGTGTGGTGAGGGGTGTATTTATAGGCATTTTGAGGTTTGGGAAACTTTGCCCCTCCTGGTAGGAATGTATATCCCATACGTCACTAGCTCATGGACTCTTGCTAATTACATGAAAGAAATAACTTTTTTATTATGTATAGGTGATATAATGAATTGTTCAAAAAGTATTTGATGATACATAGACTGTGTGAAACTCTCTGTTGATGGGGTGCAGGATGTTCCTGGAAGAAGACGAGGTTGCGCTTAGAAGAAGACTTGACCGCCTGGAACAGGACCTTCTCTGCCGGACTTCAGGAACTGTGAGTACCAACCTGGGGGTTAGACTTAGGATTTGTTAAGGTTTTTTGGGGGGGATTTGTTTTATTTAGATTAGAGATGGGCAGAAAAAGAGCTAAATGCCCTTTTAAGGGCAATGCCCAAACAAAAAGCCATTTTAAGGGCTACTGGTAGTTTATTTTTAGAGTAGGGGGTGTTTTTATTTTGGGGGGTCTTTTATTTTTCATAGGGATTAGGTTTAATTTTGTTAAATTTGGTAATTTTTTTTAACTTTAGAATGTATTAGTTTAGGTAATTTGGGTTTATTTAATTGGGTGTTAGGTTAGTGTACTAATTTTTATGCACACCTGATATAGGGTGTTGATGTCATTAGACCACACCCCTTCTCATTACAGAGATGCACATCACCTAATATGCTTAATTGGTAGTAGGCTTTCGAGCCTATACAGCTTGGAGTAAGACAACATGCATAAAGAGGATGATGTGGTCAAAATACTCATTTGCCTAATAATTCTGCACTCCCTGTATATCAGGTGTGCATAATTATTAGGCAACTTCCTTTCCTTTGGCAAAATGGGTCAAAAGAAGGACTTGACAGGCTCAGAAAAGTCAAAAATAGTGAGATATCTTGCAGAGGGATGCAGCACTCTTAAAATTGCAACGCTTCTGAAGCGTGATCATCGAACAATCAAGCGTTTCATTCAAAATAGTCAACAGGGTCGCAAGAAGCGTGTGGAAAAACCAAGGCGCAAAATAACTGCCCATGAACTGAGAAAAGTCAAGCGTGCAGCTGCCAAGATGCCACTTGCCACCAGTTTGGCCATATTTCAGAGCTGCAACATCACTGGAGTGCCCAAAAGCACAAGGTGTGCAATACTCAGAGACATGGCCAAGGTAAGAAAGGCTGAAAGACGACCACCACTGAACAAGACACACAAGCTGAAACGTCAAGACTGGGCCAAGAAATATCTCAAGACTGATTTTTCTAAGGTTTTATGGACTGATGAAATGAGAGTGAGTCTTGATGGGCCAGATGGATGGGCCCGTGGCTGGATTGGTAAAGGGCAGAGAGCTCCAGTCCGACTCAGACGCCAGCAAGGTGGAGGTGGAGTACTGGTTTGGGCTGGTATCATCAAAGATGAGCTTGTGGGGCCTTTTCGGGTTGAGGATGGGGTCAAGCTCAACTCCCAGTCCTACTGCCAGTTTCTGGAAGACACCTTCTTCAAGCAGTGGTACAGGAAGAAGTCTGCATCCTTCAAGAAAAACAGGATTTTCATGCAGGACAATGCTCCATCACACGCATCCAAGTACTCCACAGCGTGGCTGGCAAGAAAGGGTATAAAAGAAGAAAATCTAATGACATGGCCTCCTTGTTCACCTGATCTGAACCCCATTGAGAACCTGTGGTCCATCATCAAATGTGAGATTTACAAGGAGGGAAAACAGTACACCTCTCTGAACAGTGTCTGGGAGGCTGTGGTTGCTGCTGCACGCAATGTTGATGGTGAATAGATCAAAACACTGACAGAATCCATGGATGGCAGGCTTTTGAGTGTCCTTGCAAAGAAAGGTGGCTATATTGGTCACTGATTTGTTTTTGTTTTGTTTTTGAATGTCAGAAATGTATATTTGTGAATGTTGAGATGTTATATTGGTTTCACTGGTAAAAATAAATAATTGAAATGGGTATATATTTGTTTTTTGTTAAGTTGCCTAATAATTATGCACAGTAATAGTCACCTGCACACACAGATATCCCCCTAAAATAGCTAAAACTAAAAACAAACTAAAAACTACTTCCAAAAATATTCAGCTTTGATATTAATGAGTTTTTTGGGTTCATTGAGAACATGGTTGTTGTTCAATAATAAAATTAATCCTCAAAAATACAACTTGCCTAATAATTCTGCACTCCCTGTATATGTTTGGAGGTTACTGCTGAGGTATAATTGAATGAATATTGTAATACTTTGTGTAGGATTTTTTGTTTGTAATATTTTGTGCGGGCAGTGTTTTGTTTGTTTTTTAATACTTGATGCGGGCGTTTTTTTTAAATACTTTAATGTGGGCGATTAGTTGTTGCTTTTCTAATGCTCCGTTTGCCTTTGCTGCATCCCGGTGGATTCCGAAAATGGCAGGGTGGTGAAAGAATCCACCAAAGGTCACCACCCTGCCATTTTCGGAACTCAACTGCATCCAGGTGAATTATTTTGTCCTCGCGTTGTCAACATTCCATTGAGGACGCGTGCGCAACTGCCGACAGCAACGGACATTACAAACGTAATTATAGTATAGATATATATAATACGTTTGGCGGTTACTACTGAGGTATAATTGAATGAATATTGTAACCTAGCGTATATCTAACACGTGGGAATACACTGCTGAGATATTTATAGTGATATTCTAGCAGATATAATAGTATCTACAGAGCTGATTTACTATAGTACATCTCTTGGCAGGGCCCTCTAGCCACTTGTTCCCTGTAAATGCTACCTGAATATCATACCTATGTTTATAGCACTGTGGAATCTCTACAAATAACTGATAATATTAATAAAACATGTACAGTTCCCTGCCTTATAATGTGATATCTTGCTAACACTTTTCTTTTGTATAGGTGGCGAGAGTCCACAATCTAGTTACTGATGGGATATACATTCCTACCAGGAGGAGGTTAAGTTTCCCAAACCTCAAATGCCTATAAATACACCCCCCACCTCACTCATTCCTCAGTTTTAAAAACTTTGCCTCCTTAGGAGGTGGTAAAGCATGATTTGCTTGATTTCTTCATTGACAGGTGATTCTAAGCATATTGAAGACCAGTTCCTCTCTAAGTGCAGTGTTTGTCTGAGGGATGTGAAGGGACTATTGCCTGATGATACCATGTTTTTGCCTATGGGAAATCTATTCTAAGGCTCTCTGTAAATTGGTCGCAGGGATTCATCTGCTGCCTCCCTTTATAGATTGACAATATACTCTTGTACCATTACCTCTGTTGATATGTTTCAGTACTGGTTGGGAAGTCTGCTATATGTGGATGGGTGTCTTACACGGTAAGTATATACTTTTATTATATAAGACACTCTCAGCGATGGATTGGGAACTTTTTAAGTAAAGTTGTTATATATTGTTTGTATACATGCCTTGAGTCAGTAATTCAGTGCTCTTTTTTAGCAACTTCATTTGTGGCTAAATATTTGTCAACGTTGGTAGAGTCTGTGAAACATACAGGGTTTCTTTTTTTGGAGCTAGTAATTTATTCATAAATTAGGATGCTACGTATTATGTTACTGTCATGGAATGTTGATAATCACATTTTATGCAGCTATCATTGAAGTATCCATTAGGCTTTATTTAGGTACTTTTTTTAAAATACAATCAAAATTCTTATCTGCTTTTTAGAATATGTGTATTAGAAATTCACTACAGCTTTGCATGTCGCACATGTGATAATGCTATGTCATAGCGTGACGTGTCATCATTTTGTGCCTTTTTTGGCGCAAAAAAAATACCACAACATTTTCCAGACAAATTTGCTGATATGAGCTCTGCGCCCAGCTCATTCAGTGCTCTCAGAAAACCCTTAGGCCTAGATTTGGAGTTTGGCGGTAAAAGGGCTGTTAACGCTCCGCGGGTTTTTTTCTGGCCGCACCATAAAATTAACTCTGGTATCGAGAGTTCAAAAAAATGCTGCGTTAGGCTCCAAAAAAGGAGCGTAGAGCATTTTTACCGCAAATGCAACTCTCGATACCAGAGTTGCTTACGGACGCGGCCAGCCTCAAAAACGTGCTCGTGCACGATTCTCCCATAGGAAACAATGGGGCTGTTTGAGCTGAAAAAAAACCTAACACCTGCAAAAAAGCCGCGTTCAGCTCCTAACGCAGCCCCATTGTTTCCTATGGGGAAACACTTCCTACGTCTGCACCTAACACCCTAACATGTACCCCGAGTCTAAAGACCCCTAACCTTACACTTATTAACCCCTATTCTGCCGCCCCCGCTATCGCTGACCCCTGGATTACACTTTTAACCCCTAATCTGCCGCTCCGTAAACCGCCGCAACCTACGTTATCCCTATGTACCCCTAATCTGCTGCCCTAACACCGCCGACCCCTATATTATATTTATTAACCCCTAATCTGCCCCCCACAACGTCGCCGACACCTACCTACACTTATTAACCCCTAATCTGCCGAGCGGACCTGAGCGCTACTATAATAAAGTTATTAGCCCCTAACCCGCCTCACTAACCCTATCATAAATAGTATTAACCCCTAATCTGCCCTCCCTAACATCGCCGACACCTACCTTCAATTATTAACCCCTAATCTGCCGACCGGAGCTCACCGCTATTCTAATAAATGTATTAACCCCTAACGCTAAGTCTAACCCTAACACTAACACCCCCCTAAATTAAATATAATTTTTATCTAACGAAATAAATTAACTCTTATTAAATAACTTATTCCTATTTAAAGCTAAATACTTACCTGTAAAATAAATCCTAATATAGCTACAATATAAATTATAATTATATTATAGCTATTTTAGGATTAATATTTATTTTACAGGCAACTTTGTATTTATTTTAACTAGGTACAATAGCTATTAAATAGTTAAGAACTATTTAATAGTTACCTAGTTAAAATAATAACAAATTTACCTGTAAAATAAATCATAACCTAAGATATAATTAAACCTAACACTACCCTATCAATAAAATAATTAAATAAACTACCTACAATTAACCTAACACTACACTATCAATAAATTAAATAAACACAATTGCTACAAATAAATACAATTAAATAAACTAGCTAAAGTACAAAAAATAAAAAAGAACTAAGTTACAGAAAATAAAAAAATATTTACAAACATAAGAAAAATATTACAACAATTTTAAACTAATTACACCTACTCTAAGCCCCCTAATAAAATAACAAAGACCCCCAAAATAAAAAATTCCCTACCCTATTCTAAATTAAAAAAGTTACAAGCTCTTTTACCTTACCAGCCCTGAACAGGGCCCTTTGCGGGGCATGCCCCAAGAAGTTCAGCTCTTTTGCCTGTAAAAAAAAACATACAATACCCCCCCCCCAACATTACAACCCACCACCCACATACCCCTAATCTAACCCAAACCCCCCTTAAATAAACCTAACACTAATCCCCTGAAGATCTTCCTACCTTGTCTTCACCATCCAGGTATCACCGATCGGTCCTGGCTCCGATATCTTCATCCAACCCAAGCGGGGGCTAGACATCCACTGAAGAAGTCCAGAAGAGGGTCCAAAGTCTTCCTCCTATCCGGCAAGAAGAGGACATCCGGACCGGCAAACATCTTCTCCAAGCGGCATCTTCTATCTTCTTCCATCCGGAGCGAAGCGGCAGGATCCTGAAGACCTCCAGCGCGGAACATCCATCCGGCCCGACGACTGATCGACGAATGACTGTTCCTTTAAGGGACGTCATCCAAGATGGCGTCCCTCGAATTCCGATTGGCTGATAGGATTCTATCAGCCAATCGGAATTAAGGTATGAATTTTCTGATTGGCTGATGGAATCAGCCAATCAGAATCTAGTTCAATCCGATTGGCTGATCCAATCAGCCAATCAGATTGAGCTCGCATTCTATTGGCTGATCGGAACAGCCAATAGAATGCGAGCTCAATCTGATTGGCTGATTGGATCAGCCAATCGGATTGAACTAGATTCTGATTGGCTGATTCCATCAGCCAATCAGAAAATTCATACCTTAATTCCGATTGGCTGATAGAATCCTATCAGCCAATCGGAATTCGAGGGACGCCATCTTGGATGACGTCCCTTAAAGGAACAGTCATTCGTCGATCAGTCGTCGGGCCGGATGGATGTTCCGCGCTGGAGGTCTTCAGGATCCTGCCGCTTCGCTCCGGATGGAAGAAGATAGAAGATGCCGCTTGGAGAAGATGTTTGCCGGTCCGGATGTCCTCTTCTTGCCGGATAGGAGGAAGACTTTGGACCCTCTTCTGGACTTCTTCAGTGGATGTCTAGCCCCCGCTTGGGTTGGATGAAGATATCGGAGCCAGGACCGATCGGTGATACCTGGATGGTGAAGACAAGGTAGGAAGATCTTCAGGGGATTAGTGTTAGGTTTATTTAAGGGGGGTTTGGGTTAGATTAGGGGTATGTGGGTGGTGGGTTGTAATGTTGGGGGGGGGGGTATTGTATGTTTTTTTTTACAGGCAAAAGAGCTGAACTTCTTGGGGCATGCCCCGCAAAGGGCCCTGTTCAGGGCTGGTAAGGTAAAAGAGCTTGTAACTTTTTTAATTTAGAATAGGGTAGGGAATTTTTTATTTTGGGGGGCTTTGTTATTTTATTAGGGGGCTTAGAGTAGGTGTAATTAGTTTAAAATTGTTGTAATATTTTTCTTATGTTTGTAAATATTTTTTTATTTTCTGTAACTTAGTTCTTTTTTATTTTTTGTACTTTAGCTAGTTTATTTAATTGTATTTATTTGTAGCAATTGTGTTTATTTAATTTATTGATAGTGTAGTGTTAGGTTAATTGTAGGTAATTGTAGGTAGTTTATTTAATTATTTTATTGATAGGGTAGTGTTAGGTTTAATTATATCTTAGGTTATGATTTATTTTACAGGTAAATTTGTTATTATTTTAACTAGGTAACTATTAAATAGTTCTTAACTATTTAATAGCTATTGTACCTGGTTAAAATAAATACAAAGTTGCCTGTAAAATAAATATTAATCCTAAAATAGCTATAATATAATTATAATTTATATTGTAGCTATATTAGGATTTATTTTACAGGTAAGTATTTAGCTTTAAATAGGAATAAGTTATTTAATAAGAGTTAATTTATTTCGTTAGATAAAAATTATATTTAATTTAGGGGGGTGTTAGTGTTAGGGTTAGACTTAGCTTTAGGGGTTAATACATTTATTAGAATAGCGGTGAGCTCCGGTCGGCAGATTAGGGGTTAATAATTGAAGGTAGGTGTCGGCGATGTTAGGGAGGGCAGATTAGGGGTTAATACTATTTATGATAGGGTTAGTGAGGCGGGTTAGGGGCTAATAACTTTATTATAGTAGCGCTCAGGTCCGCTCGGCAGATTAGGGGTTAATAAGTGTAGGCAGGTGTCGGCGACGTTGAGGGGGGCAGATTAGGGGTTAATAAATATAATATAGGGGTCTGCGATGTTAGGGGCAGCAGATTAGGGGTACATAGGGATAACGTAGGTGGCGGCGATTTGCGGTCGGAAGATTAGGGGTTAATTATTTTAAGTAGCTTGCGGCGACGTTGTGGGGGGCAAGTTAGGGGTTAAGAAATATAATATAGGGGTCGGCGGGGTTAGGGGCAGCAGATTAGGGGTACATAAGTATAACGTAGGTGGCGGTCGGCAGATTAGGGGTTAAAAATTTTAATCGAGTGGCGGCGATGTGGGGGGAGCTCGGTTTAGGGGTACATAGGTAGTTTATGGGTGTTAGTGTACTTTAGGGTACAGTAGTTAAGAGCTTTATAAACCGGCGTTAGCCAGAAAGCTCTTAACTACTGACTTTTTTCTGCGGCTGGAATCTTGTCGTTAGAGCTCTAACGCTCACTGCAGAAACGACTCTAAATACCGGAGTTAGGAAGATCCCATTGAAAAGATAGGATACGCAAATGGCGTAGGGGGATCTGCGGTATGGAAAAGTCGCGGCTGAAAAGTGAGCGTTAGACCCTTACCTACACGACTCTAAATACCGGCGGTAGCCTAAAACCAGCGTTAGGAGCCTCTAACGCTGGTTTTCACGGCTACCGCCGAACTCCAAATCTAGGCCTTAGAGAGCTTTCATGCAGCATTATTTTATGAATCAGTTTTCTCTTTTATAAATTTTCGCTTTGTTTCCCATTCTCTCAAGCCTGTTATATATTTATCATATATAGGAGCATGGATATAATTTTGCAGAATTCATTTATTTTTTTTCAAATTTAGTATTTTTGCAATTATGTCTTAAACTGAACCTACCTCTGATGTTACCATAGGATTTGAGCTGCTTGAACATGTATCTACCAAAGCTAAGTGTGATTGTTGAATAAGAGCTGATCAAAATTCTTCAGGTAAATTGTGTAGCACTTGTTTTGACAATTTGTTAAATGCTGATAATATATATATATATATACACATACAAATGCACACACTGTTATTCCATATCAGTCTAATGTGCATAGCATTCCTGCAGAAATTAAAGGTTTTATTGCTGGAGCTATAGTGAAGGCAATGACTGCTATACTACCTTTAAATAAACATAAAAGGGTTTTGCAACAGTTTCCTAAACTTAGTGAATTACGTTCTGACCTTCAGCATACTGATGTATCCTACTGATGGGGTGTACTCTGATTCAGAAGATGCCACATAAGAGACAGATATAGACAAATCTTCTGTTTTATTTAATATAGAATATATTTGTTCTCTCTTAAAGGAAGTTTTGTTTACTTTGGGTATTGAGGAGTCTAAACCTCCTGATGATAAAGCTAGTAACCTTCTAATTTCTGTATTTAAGACTACTGTTATTACTCCTGAAGTATTTCCTATTCCTGACGCTATCTCTAATGTGATTGCTACAGAATGGTCTATGCCTGTTACCTCTTTTTACCCTTCTTCTAGGTTTAAGAAATTTCATCCTTTACCTGCAGTCAATGTAGAACTTTGGGAAACAGTTCCTAAAGTTGATCGGGCAATTTCCACTCTTGCCAAATGTACTACAATTTCTATGTAAGACAGTACTTCTATAAAGGACCCTTTAGATAAGAAGCTTGAATCTTATCGAAGAAGGGCATATTTACATACTGGCTATTTCTTAGACCTTTTATATCTATGGCTGATGTTGCTGCTTCTACTTTTTGGTTGGACAGTTTAGCACAGCAGTTGTCTTCAGATTCTGAATGATCTAATCTAATCATTATTGTTTTACTTCAACATGCAAATCATTTTATTTGTGATGCTATATTTGATGTTATGAAGATCAATGTCAAATCCATATCTTTAGCCATTCTAACTCGAAGAGCTTTATGGCTTTAATCTTGGAATGATGACATGGTTTCTACAACTAGATTATTATCTCTCTCTTTTCAAGGTAAAAATCATTTAGTTCACAATTTGATTCTATGATCTCCACTTTTACTGGGAGTAAGGGAGTTTCTCTGCCCCAAGACAAGAAATCTAAGGGTACATTTAAAGCTCCCAATCGTTTCCGTTCTTTTCATCAGAATAGAGAACAGAAAACCACTACTTCCCCTAATGCCTCTGGTTGTAATTGGAGACCATCTCCAAATTGGAATAAACCCAAGCCTTATAAGAAACCAAATCCTGCCCCTAAACCTACATGAAGGTTCTTCTGGTAGGGGGCAGACTAAGCTATTTCAAAGAGTTTGGACAGACTCTGTCCAAAATCAGTGGATACCGAATATAATTTCTCAGTGGTATCGAATAGGATTCAGAAAAAGACCTCCATTGGGAATATTCTCTCTTACCCATGTACCAAACAACCCAGTAAAAGCTCAAATGTGTTTCAGATCTAGAACTTTCAGGGGCAATTGTCATAGTTCCACAGCAGGAACATTCTTTTAGACCAATTTTGGATATGAAAACTTTTAATCGTTTTGGAAGAGTCCCACCTTTTCAAGATGGTGACTATAAGTCACTTCATGTCCACAATAGGATGCTTCACATTCTGATTCATCCAGATCACTATAGATTTCTGAGATTCTCTTTTCTAAACAAGCATTACCAATTTGTTGTTCTTCCATTTGACCTTGCAACAGCACCAAGAATATTCTCAAAAGTTCTAGGTGCCCTTCTATCTGTAACCAGAGAGCAGGGTATTGCAGTGTTTCTTTATTTGGATGATACTAGCTCAATTTTTTCTTTTAGCAGAATCTCACACAAAACAACTTTAGTTTTTTCAAAGACATTGTTGGAGGATCAATTTACCAAAGAGTTTCTTGATTCCTCAGACAAACGTCACCTTTTTAGGTTTCCAGATAGTTTCAGTGTACATGACTCTATCCCTAAAAGAAAAGAGACGTTTGAGATTGGTTTCAGCTTGTCTAAACCTTCAGTCTCTATCATTCCCTTCAGTGGCTATGTGCATGGAAGTTTTACCTCATGATTGAAGCATTGGTTTTCATATGAGACCTCTACAGCTTTGCATGTGGCACCAATGGTGCAGGGATTATACTCAGATATCACAACTGATATACTTAAATCCCAACACTCAACTCTCCCTGACTTGGTGGTTAAACCATCACCTTATTGTTCAAGGGGCCTCCTTTGTTTGTCCTACCTGGACTGTGATCACAACTGATGCAAGTCTCACAGGTTGGGGAGATGTTTGGAGGTCTCTGATAGCACAAGGAGTTTGGAATCCTTGAGAGGTGAGGTTACCAATCAATATCTTAGAACTCTTTGCTAATTTTCAGAGCTCTTAAGGCTTGGCCTCTATTAAAGAGAAAATCGTATATTCGGTTTCAAACAGACAATGTCACAACAGTGGCATATGTCAATCATCAAGGGGGACTCGCAGTCCCCTAGCAATGAAAGAAGTATCTCTAATACTTTCTTGGTCGGAATCCAACTCTTCTCTAATCACTGTGATTTATATACCAGGTGTAGACAATTAGTAAGCGGATTGTCTCCGCCGTCAGACTCTACATCCAGGGGAGTGGGCTCTTCATCCAGATCTGTTCTATCAGATTGTGCAGATGTTGGGTCTTCCAGACATATATCTGATGGCCTCTCATCTAAACAAGAAACTTCACAGATACCTCTCCAGGTCTAGGGATCCTCAGGCAGAAATGATGGATGCTCTAGCAGTTCCATGGTTTTACCAATCTGCTTACATTTTTTCACCTCTGGTTCTTCCAAGAGTGATCTCAAAGATGATAATGGAACAATCTTATGTGTTTCTGATAGAACCAGCAAGGCCTCACAGGTTCTGGTATGCGGACCTTGTCCGAATATCCAGTTGCCAATCTTGGTTACAATCCTCTAAGACCAGACCTTCTGTCTCAAGGCCCGTTTTTCCATCCGGATCTCAAATCTCTAAATTTGAAGGCATGGAAATTGAACACTTAGTCCTTAGTCATAGAGGTTTCACTGACTATGTGATTAACACTATGATACAGGCTTGTAAGCCTGTTTCAAGGAAAAACATAATTTATGTAAGAACTTACCTGATAAATTCATTTCTTTCATATTAGCAAGAGTCCATGAGCTAGTGACGTATGGGATATACATTCCTACCAGGAGGGGCAAAGTTTCCCAAACCTCAAAATGCCTATAAATACACCCCTCACCACACCCACAAATCAGTTTAACGAATAGCCAAGAAGTGGGGTGATAAGAAAAAAGTGCGAAAGCATATAAAAATAAGGAATTGGAATAATTGTGCTTTATACAAAAAAATCATAACCACCACAAAAAGGGTGGGCCTCATGGACTCTTGCTAATATGAAAGAAATTAATTTATCAGGTAAGTTCTTACATAAATTATGTTTTCTTTCATGTAATTAGCAAGAGTCCATGAGCTAGTGACGTATGGGATAATGACTACCCAAGATGTGGATCTTTCCACGCAAGAGTCACTAGAGAGGGAGGGATAAAAATAAAGACAGCCAATTCCTGCTGAAAATAATCCACACCCAAAATAAAGTTTAATGAAAAACATAAGCAGAAGATTCAAACTGAAACCGCTGCCTGAAGTACTTTTCTACCAAAAACTGCTTCAGAAGAAGAAAACACATCAAAATGGTAGAATTTAGTAAAAGTATGCAAAGAGGACCAAGTTGCTGCTTTGCAAATCTGATCAACCGAAGCTTCATTCCTAAACGCCCAGGAAGTAGAAACTGACCTAGTAGAATGAGCTGTAATCCTTTGAGGCGGAGTTTTACCCGACTCAACATAGGCATGATGAATTAAAGATTTCAACCAAGATGCCAAAGAAATGGCAGAAGCTTTCTGGCCTTTTCTAGAACCGGAAAAGATAACAAATAGACTAGAAGTCTTTCGGAAAGACTTAGTAGCTTCAACATAATATTTCAAAGCTCTAACAACATCCAAAGAATGCAACGATTTCTCCTTAGAATTCTTAGGATTAGGACATAATGAAGGAACCACAATTTCTCTACTAATTTTGTTGGAATTCACAACCTTAGGTAAAAATTCAAAAGAAGTTCGCAACACCGCCTTATCCTGATGAAAAATCAGAAAAGGAGACTCACAAGAAAGAGCAGATAATTCAGAGACTCTTCTGGCAGAAGAGATCGCCAAAAGGAACAAAACTTTCCAAGAAAGTAATTTAATGTCCAATGAATGCATGGGTTCAAAAGGAGGAGCTTGAAGAGCCCCCAGAACCAAATTCAAACTCCAAGGAGGAGAAATTGACTTAATGACAGGTTTTATACGAACCAAAGCTTGTACAAAACAATGAATATCAGGAATATTAGCAATCTTTCTGTGAAAAAGAACAGAAAGAGCAGAGATTTGTCCTTTCAAGGAACTTGCGGACAAACCTTTATCTAAACCATCCTGAAGGAACTGTAAAATTCTCGGAATTCTAAAAGAATGCCAGGAAAAATGATGAGAAAGACACCAAGAAATATAAGTCTTCCAGACTCTATAATATATCTCTCTAGATACAGATTTACGAGCCTGTAACATAGTATTAATCACAGAGTCAGAAAAACCTCTTTGACCAAGAATCAAGCGTTCAATCTCCATACCTTTAAATTTAAGGATTTGAGATCCTGATGGAAAAAAGGACCTTGCGACAGAAGATCTGGTCTTAACGGAAGAGTCCACGGTTGGCAAGAGGCCATCCGGACAAGATCCGCATACCAAAACCTGTGAGGCCATGCTGGAGCTACCAGCAGGACAAACGAGCATTCCTTCAGAATCTTGGAGATTACTCTTGGAAGAAGAACTAAAGGCGGAAAGATATAGGCAGGATGATACTTCCAAGGAAGTGATAATGCATCCACTGCCTCCGCCTGAGGATCCCGGGATCTGGACAGATACCTGGGAAGTTTCTTGTTTAGATGAGAAGCCATCAGATCTATTTCTGGAAGTTCCCACATTTGAACAATCTGAAGAAATACCTCTGGGTGAAGAGACCATTCGCCCGGATGCAACGTTTGGCGACTGAGATAATCCGCTTCCCAATTGTCTATACCTGGGATATGAACCGCAGAGATTAGACAGGAGCTGGATTCCGCCCAAACCAGAATTCGAGATACTTCTTTCATAGCCAGAGGACTGTGAGTCCCCCCCTGATGATTGATGTATGCCACAGTTGTGACATTGTCTGTCTGAAAACAAATGAACGATTCTCTCTTCAGAAGAGGCCAAGACTGAAGAGCTCTGAAAATTGCACGGAGTTCCAAAATATTGATCGGTAATCTCACCTCCTGAGATTCCCAAACCCCTTGTGCCGTCAGAGACCCCCACACAGCTCCCCAACCTGTAAGACTTGCATCTGTTGAAATTACAGTCCAGGTCGGAAGAACAAAAGAAGCCCCCTGAACTAAACGATGGTGATCTGTCCACCACGTTAGAGAGTGTCGTACAATCGGTTTTAAAGATATTAATTGAGATATCTTTGTGTAATCCCTGCACCATTGGTTCAGCATACAGAGCTGAAGAGGTCGCATGTGAAAACGAGCAAAGGGGATCGCGTCCGATGCAGCAGTCATAAGACCTAAAATTTCCATGCAAAAGGCTACCGAAGGGAATGATTGTGACTGAAGGTTTCGACAAGCTGAAATCAATTTTAGACGTCTCTTGTCTGTCAAAGACAGAGTCATGGACACTGAATCTATCTGGAAACCCAAAAAGGTTACCCTTGTCTGAGGAATCAATGAACTTTTTAGTGAATTGATCCTCCAACCATGATCTTGAAGAAACAACACAAGTCGATTCGTATGAGATTCTGCTAAATGTGAAGACTGAGCAAGTACCAAGATATCGTCCAAATAAGGAAAAACCACAATACCCTGTTCTCTGATTACAGACAGAAGGGCACCGAGAACCTTTGTAAAAATTCTTGGAGCTGTTGCTAGGCCAAACGGCAGAGCCACAAACTGGTAATGCTTGTCCAGGAAAGAGAATCTCAGAAACTGATAGTGAGCTGGATGAATCGGAATATGCAGATATGCATCCTGTAAATCTATTGTAGACATATAATGCCCTTGCTGAACAAAAGGCAGGATAGTCCTTATAGTTACCATTTTGAATGTTGGTATCCTTACATAACGATTCAATATTTTTAGATCCAGAACTGGTCTGAAGGAATTCTCCTTCTTTGGTACAATGAAGAGATTCGAATAAAACCCCAGCCCCTGTTCCAGAACTGGAACTGGCATAATTACTCCAGCCAACTCTAGATCTGAAACACATTTCAGAAATGCTTGAGCTTTCGCTGGGTTTACTGGGACACGGGAAAGAAAAAATCTCTTTGCAGGAGGTCTTATCTTGAAACCAATTCTGTACCCTTCTGAAACAATGTTCTGAATCCAAAGATTGTGAACAGAATCGATCCAAATTTCTTTGAAAAAACGTAATCTGCCCCCTACCAGCTGAGCTGGAATGAGGGCCACACCTTCATGTGGACTTAGAAGCTGGCTTTGCTTTTCTAGAAGGCTTGGATTTAATCCAGACTGGAGATGGTTTCCAAACTGAAACTGCTCCTGAGGATGAAGGATCAGGCTTTTGTTCTTTGTTGAAACGAAAAGAACGAAAACGATTATTAGCCCTGTTTTTACCCTTAGATTTTTTATCCTGCGGTAAAAAAGTTCCTTTCCCACCAGTAACAGTTGAGATAATAGAATCCAACTGAGAACCAAATAATTTATTACCCTGGAAAGAAAGGGAAAGTAGAGTCGATTTAGAAGACATATCAGCATTCCAAGCTTTAAGCCATAAAGCTCTTCTAGCTAAAATAGCTAGAGACATAAACCTGACATCAACTCTGATAATATAAAAAATGGCATCACAGATAAAATTATTAGCATGTTGAAGCAGAATAATAATGTTATGAGAATCATGATCTGTTACTTGTTGCGCTAAAGTTTCCAACCAAAAAGTTGAAGCTGCAGCAACATCCGCCAAAGATATAGCAGGTCTAAGAAGATTACCTGAACACAAATAAGCTTTTCTTAGAAAGGATTCAATTTTCCTATCTAGAGGATCCTTAAAGGAAGTACCATCTGCTGTAGGAATAGTAGTACGTTTAGCAAGGGTAGAAATAGCCCCATCAACTTTAGGGATTTTGTCCCAAAACTCTAATCTGTCGGACGGCACAGGATATAATTGCTTAAAACGTTTAGAAGGAGTAAATGAATTACCCAAATTATTCCATTCTCTGGAAATTACTTCAGAAATAGCACCTGGAACAGGAAAAACTTCTGGAATAACTACAGGAGATTTAAAGACCTTGTCTAAACGTTTAGATTTAGTATCAAGAGGACCAGAATCCTCAATTTCTAATGCAATTAGGACTTCTTTAAGTAAAGAACGAATAAATTCCATTTTAAATAAATATGAAGATTTATCAGCATCAACCTCTGAAACAGAGTCCTCTGAACCAGAAGAATCATTAGAATCAGAATGATGATGTTCATTTAAAAATTCATCTGGATAAAGAGAAGTTTTAAAAGATTTTTTATATTTACTAGAAGGAGGAATAACAGACATAGCCTTCTTAATGGATTCAGAAACAAAACCTCTTATGTTATCAGGAACACTCTGAGCATTAGATGTTGAGGGAACTGCAACAGGGAATGGTACTTTACTAAAGGAAATATTTTCTGCATTAACAAGTTTGTCATGACATTTAATACAAACAACAGCTGGAGGAACAACTACCAAAAGTTTACAGCAGATACACTTAGCTTTGGTAGTTCCAGCACCAGGCAGCGATTTTCCTGAAGTTTCTTCTGACTCAGATGCAACGTGAGACATCTTGCAATATGTAAGAGAAAAAACAACATATAAAGCAAAATTGATCAAATTCCTTAAATGACAGTTTCAGGAATGGGAAAAAATGCCAAAGAACAAGCTTCTAGCAACCAGAAGCAATGAAAAATGAGACTTAAATAATGTGGAGACAAAAGCGACGCCCACATTTTTTTTTTAGCGCCAAATAAGACGCCCACATTATTTGGCGCCTAAATGCTTTTGGCGCCAAAAATGACGCCACATCCGGAACGCCGACATTTTTGGCGCAAAAGAACGTCAAAAAATGACGCAACTTCCGGCGACACGTATGACGCCGGAAACGGAAAAGATTTTTTGCGCCAAAAAAGTCCGCGCCAAGAATGACGCAATAAAATGAAGCATTTTCAGCCCCCGCGAGCCTAACGGCCCACAGGGAAAAAGTCAAATTTTAAGGTAAGAAAAAATGATTGATTCAAATGCATTATCCCAAATATGAAACTGACTGTCTGAAAAAAGGAATGTTGAACATCCTGAGTCAAGGCAAATAAATGTTTGAATACATATATTTAGAACTTTATAAAAAAGTGCCCAGCCATAGCTTTAGAGTGTCACAGAAAATAAGACTTACTTACCCCAGGACACTCATCTACATGTTTGTAGAAAGCCAAACCAGTACTGAAACGAAAATCAGCAGAGGTAATGGTATATATATGAGTATATCGTCGATCTGAAAAGGGAGGTAAGAGATGAATCTCTACGACCGATAACAGAGAACCTATGAAATAGACCCCGTAGAAGGAGATCATTGAATTCAAACAGGCAATACTCTCTTCACATCCCTCTGACATTCACTGCACGCTGAGAGGAAAACCGGGCTCCAACCTGCTGCGGAGCGCATATCAACGTAGAATCTAGCACAAACTTACTTCACCACCTCCATAGGAGGCAAAGTTTGTAAAACTGATTTGTGGGTGTGGTGAGGGGTGTATTTATAGGCATTTTGAGGTTTGGGAAACTTTGCCCCTCCTGGTAGGAATGTATATCCCATACGTCACTAGCTCATGGACTCTTGCTAATTACATGAAAGAAATATATCACAAGGTTTGGAAAACCTATATTTCATGGTGTTCCACTCATGATTATTCTTGGCATTCTTTTAGAATTCCTAGGATTCTACAGTTTCTTCAGGGTTGTTTGGATAAAGGTTTGTCTGCAAATACTTTGAAAGGCTAAATCTCTGCTCTTTCTGCATTATTTCACAGAAAGATTGCTAATCTTCCTGATGTTCACTGTTTCGTACAATCTTTGACTTGTATCAAACCTGTCATTAAATCTATCTCTCCTCCTTTTGAGCCTATGCATTCTTTGGACATTAAACTACATTCTTGGATAGCATTATTTCTATTGGCTATCTCTTCTGCTAAAAGAGTTTCTGAATTGTTTGCTCTCTTGCGATTCTCCTTATCCAATTTTCCATGAAGATAAAGCTGTTTTGCGGACTTTGTTTAAATTTTTTCCTAAAGTTGTGAATTCTAACAACATTAATAGAGAAATTATTGTTCCTTCCTTGTGTCCTAATCCTAAGAATACTCTTGAAAGGTCTTTTATATTCTTTGGATGTGGTAAGAGCTGTGAAATATGTTGAGGCTACTAAAGATTTCAGAAAGACTTCTAGTCTATTTGTTATTTTTTCTGGTTCCAGAAAAGGTCAGAAAGCCTCTGCCATTTCTTTGGCATCTTGATTGAAACTTCTGATTCACAAAGCTTATTTGGAGGCAGGGCAGCTGTCTCAGTTTGATTCTAGTGCCTATGATTTAAGTTTTTTGCATTTTTTAAGAAAAACATAATTTATGTAAGAACTTACCTGATAAATTCATTTCTTTCATATTGGCAAGAGTCCATGAGCTAGTGACGTATGGGATATACAATCCTACCAGGAGGGGCAAAGTTCCCCAAACCTCAAAATGCCCATAAATACACCACTCAACACAACCACAATTCAATTTAACAAATAGCCAAGAAGTGGGGTGATAAAGGAGTAAAAAGCATCAACAAAGGAATTTGGAAATAATTGTGCTTTATACAAAAAAAATCATAACAACCATAAAAAAGGGTGGGCCTCATGGACTCTTGCTAATATGAAAGAAATGAATTTATCAGGTAAGTTCTTACATAAATTATGTTTTCTTTCATGTAATTGGCAAGAGTCCATGAGCTAGTGACGTATGGGATAGCAATACCAAAGATGTGGAACTCCACGCGAGAGTCACTAGAGAGGAGGGAACAAAATGAGAACAGCGATTTCGCTGAAAAAAATAAATCCACAACTCAAATATAAGTTTATTCACGAAAAATAAAAACTTAAATCATAAGCAGAAGAATCAAACTGAAACAGCTGCCCGAAGAACTTTCCTACCAAAAACTGCTTCCGAAGAAGCAAACACATCAAAATGGTAGAATTTAGTAAATGTATGCAAAGAAGACCAAGATGCTGCTTTGCAAATCTGATCAACCGTAGCTTCATTCTTAAAAGCCCAAGAAGTGGAAACTGATCTAGTAGAATGAGCTGTAATTCCCTGATGCGGGGCTTTACCCGACTCCAAATAAGCTTGATGAATCAAAAGCTTTAACCATAATGCCAAAGAAACGGCAGAAGCCTTTTGACCTTTCCTGGAACCAGAAAAGAAAACGAATAGACTAAAAGTCTTCCTGAAATCTTTAGTGGCTTCAACATAATAGTTCAGAGCTCTCACCACATCCAAAGAATGTAAAGATCTCTCCAAAGAATTTTTAGGATTAGGACACAAAGAAGGGACAACAATTTCTCTATTAATGTTGTTAGAATTCACAACCTTAGGTAAGAATTTAAATGAAGTCCGCAAAACTGTCTTATCCTGATGAAAAATCAGAAAAGGAGATTCACAAGAGAGTGGATGATTCAGAAACTCTTCTAGCAGAAGAGATGGCCAAAAGGAATAACTCCTCCAAGGAGGAGAGATTGATTTAATGACAGGCTTGATACGAACCAAAGCCTGTACAAAACAATGAATATCAGGAAGTTTAGCAATTTTCCTGTGGAATAAAACAGAAAGAGCAGAGATTTGTCCTTTCAAGGAACGTGCAGACAAACCTTTATCCAAACTATCCTGAAGAAACTGTAATATTCTAGGAATTCTAAAAGAATGCCAGGAGAATTTATGAGAACACCATGAAATATAAGTCTTCCAAACTCGATAATAAATCTTTCTAGAAACAGATTTACAAGCCTGCAACATAGTATTAATCACTGAGTCAGAGAAACCTCTATGACTAAGCGTTCAATTTCCATACCTTCAAATTTAATGATTTGAGATCCTGATGGAAAAATGGACCTTGAGATAGAAGGTCTGGCCTTAATGGAAGTGGCCAAGGTTGGCAACTGGACATCTGAACAAGATCCGCATACCAAAACCTGTGAGGCCATGCTGGAGCCACCAGCAGCACAAACGATTGCTCCGTGATGATTTTGGAGCTCACTCTTGGAAGAACTAGAGGCGGGAAAACATAAGCAGTTGATAATACCAAGGAAGTGTCAACGCATCCACTGCTTCCGCCTGAGGATCCCTGGACCTGAACAGGTACCTGGGAAGTTTTTTGTTTAGATGAGAAGCCATCAGATCTATTTCTGGAAGCCCCCACATCTGAACAATTTGAGAAAACACATCTGGGTGAAGAGTCCATTCTCCTGGATGTAAAGTCTGACGACTGAGATCATCCACTTTCCAATTGTCTATGCCTGGGATATGAACCGCAGAAATTGGACAGGAGATGGATTCCGCCCAAACAAGTATCCGAGATACTTCTTTCATAGCTTGAGGACTGCGAGTCCCACCCTGATGATTGACATATGCCACAGTTGTGATATTGTCTGTCTGAAAGCAAATGAACGATTCTCTCTTCAACAGAGGCCAAAACTGAAGAGCCCTGAGAATTGCAAAATATTGATTGGTAATCTCGCCTCTTGAGATTTCCAAACCCCTTGTGCTGTCAGAGAACCCCAAACAGCTCCCCAACCTGAAAGACTTGCATCTGTTGTGATCACAGTCCAGGTTGGACGAACGAAAGAGGCCCCTAAAATTATACGATGGTGATCTAACCACCAAGTCAGAGAAAGTCGAACATTGGGATTCAAGGATATTAATTGTGATATCCTTGTATAATCCCTGCATCATTGGTTCAGCGTACAAAGCTAGAGAGGTCTCATATGAAAACGAGCAAAGGGGATCGCGTCCGATGCTGCAGTCATGAGACCTAAAACTTCCATGCACATAGCTACTGAAGGGAATGACTGAGACTGAAGGTCCCGACAGGCTGCAACCAATTTCAAACGTCTTTTGTCTGTTAGAGACAAAGTCATGGACACTGAATCTATCTGGAAACCTAAAAAGGTTACCTTTGTCTGAGGAATCAAAGAACATTTTGGTAAATTGATCATCCAACCATGTCTTTGAAGAAACAACACTAGTTGATTCACGTGAGATTCTGCAGAACATAAAGACTGAGCGAGTACCAAGATATCGTCCAAATAAGGAAACGCCACAATACCCCGCTCTCTGATTACAGAGAGTAGGGCACCGAGAACCTTTGAAAAGATTCTTGGAGCTGTTGCTAGGCCAAAAGGAAGAGCAACAAATTGGTAATGCTTGTCTAGAAAAGAGAATCTCAGGAACTGATAGTGATCCGGATGAATCGGAATATGAAGATATGCATCCTGTAAGTCTATTGTGGACATATAATGTCCTTGCTGAACAAAAGGCAGAATAGTCCTTATAGTCACCATCTTGAAAGTTGGTACTCTTACATAGCGATTCAAAATCTTTAGATCCAAAACTGGTCTGAATGAATTTTCTTTCTTTGGGACAATGAATAGATTTGAATAAAACCCCAGGCCCTGTTCCTGAAACGGAACTGGCATGATTACCCCTGATAACTCCAGATCTGAAACACACTTCAGGAAAGCCTGAGCCTTTACTGGGTTCGCTGGAATGCGTGAGAGAAAAAAATCTTCTCACAGGTGGTCTTACTCTGAATCCTATTCTGTACCACTGAGAGACAATACTCTGAATCCAATGATTTTGGACCAAAATGATCCAAACATCTTTGAAGAATTTTAATCTGCCCCCTACCAGCTGAGCTGGAATGAGGGCCGCACCTTCATGCGGACTTGGGGGCTGGCTTTGATCTCTTAAAAGGCTTGGATTTATTCCAATTTGAGGAAGGCTTCCAATTGGAAACAGATTCCTTTGGGGAAGGATTAGATTTCTGTTCCTTATTATGTTGAAAGGAACGAAAACGGTTAGAAGCTTTAGATTTACCTTTAGGTTTTTTATCCTGAGGCACAAAAACTCCCTTCCCCCCATTGACCGTTGAAATTATTGAATCCAACTGAGAACCAAATAATTTATTACCTTGGAAAGAAAGAGAAAGCAATCTGGATATCAGCATCCCAAGATTTCAGCCACAAAGCTCTTCTAGCTAAAATAGCTAAAGACATATATCTAACATCAGTTTTGATGATATCAAAAATGGCATCACAAATGAAATTATTAGCATGTTGAATCAACTTAACAATGCTAGACAAATCATGATCCTATACTTGTTGCGCTAAAGTTTCCAACCAAAAAGTTGAAGCAGCTGCAACATCAGCCAAAGAAATTGCAGACCTAAGAAGATGACCTGAATATAAATAAGCCTTCCTTAGATAAGATTCAAGTTTCCTATTTAAATGATCTTTAGAAGAAGTATTATCTTCCGTAGGAATAGTAGTACTTTAGCAAGAGTGGAGATAGCCCCATCAACTTTGGGGATCTTTTCCCAAAACTCCAATTTAACTGCTGGCAAAGGATACAATTTTTTAAACCTTGAAGAAGGAATAAAAGAAGTACCAGGCCTATTCCATTCTTTAGAAATCATATCAGAAATAGCATCAGGAACTGGAAAAACCTCTGGAATAACCACAGCAGGTTTATAAACAGAATTTAAACGTTTACTAGTTTTAATATCAAGAGTACTAGTTTCCTCCATATCTAATGTAATCAACACTTCTTTTAATAAAGAACGAATATACTCCATTTTAAATAAATAAGAGGATTTGTCAGTGTCAATATCTGAGGCAGGATCTTCTGAATCAGATAGATCCTCATCAGAGAAGGATAAATCAGTATGTGGCCGGTCATTTGAAATTTCCTCAACTCTATGAGAAATTTTAAAAGACCTTTTACGTTTATTAGAAGGCGGGATGGCAGACAAAGCCTTCTGAATAGAATCAGAAATAAATTCTCTTAAATTTACAGGTATATCTTGTACATTAGATGTTGAGGGAACAGCAACAGGTAATGAACTACTACTGATGGATACATTTTTTGCATGTAAAAGTTTAACATGACAACTATTAGAAACCACAGCTGGAGGTATAATCTCCACAAGTTTACAACAAATGCACTTAGCTTTGGTAGAACTGTTATCAGGCAGCTGGGATCAAACAGTGAATTCTGAGACAGGATCAGATTGAGACATCTTGCAAATGTAAGAGAAAAAACACATAATTTATGCTTACCTGATAAATTTATTTCTCTTGTAGTGTATCCAGTCCACGGATCATCCATTACTTGTGGGATATTCTCCTTCCCAACAGGAAGTTGCAAGAGGATCACCCACAGCAGAGCTGCTATATAGCTCCTCCCCTCACTGCCATATCCAGTCATTCGACCGAAACAAGACGAGAAAGGAGAAACCATAGGGTGCAGTGGTGACTGTAGTTTAATTAAAATTTAGACCTGCCTTAAAAGGACAGGGCGGGCCGTGGACTGGATACACTACAAGAGAAATAAATTTATCAGGTAAGCATAAATTATGTTTTCTCTTGTTAAGTGTATCCAGTCCACGGATCATCCATTACTTGTGGGATACCAATACCAAAGCTAAAGTACACGGATGATGGGAGGGACAAGGCAGGAACCTAAACGGAAGGAACCACTGCCTGTAGAACCTTTCTCCCAAAAACAGCCTCCGAAGAAGCAAAAGTGTCAAATTTGTAAAATTTTGAAAAGGTGTGAAGCGAAGACCAAGTCGCAGCCTTGCAAATCTGTTCAACAGAGGCCTCATTTTTAAAGGCCCAGGTGGAAGCCACAGCTCTAGTAGAATGAGCTGTAATCCTTTCAGGGGGCTGCTGTCCAGCAGTCTCATAGGCTAAGCGTATTATGCTCCGAAGCCAAAAGGAGAGAGAGAGGTTGCCGAAGCTTTTTGACCTCTCCTCTGTCCAGAGTAAACGACAAACAGGGCAGATGTTTGACGAAAATCTTTAGTAGCCTGTAAGTAAAACTTCAAGGCACGGACTACGTCCAGATTATGCAAAAGACGTTCCTTCTTTGAAGAAGGATTTGGACACAATGATGGAACAACAATCTCTTGATTGATATTCCTGTTAGAAACCACCTTAGGTAAAAACCCAGGTTTGGTACGCAGAACTACCTTGTCTGAATGAAAAATCAGATAAGGAGAATCACAATGTAAGGCAGATAACTCAGAAACTCTTCGAGCTGAGGAAATAGCCATCAAAAACAGAACTTTCCAAGATAAAAGTTTAATATCAATGGAATGAAGGGGTTCAAACGGAACTCCCTGAAGAACTTTAAGAACCAAGTTTAAGCTCCACGGGGGAGCAACAGTTTTAAACACAGGCTTAATCCTAACCAAAGCCTGACAAAATGCCTGGACGTCTGGAACTTCTGCCAGACGCTTGTGCAAAAGAATAGACAGAGCAGAGATCTGTCCTTTTAAAGAACTAGCTGATAAGCCTTTGTCCAAACCCTCTTGGAGAAAGGACAATATCCTAGGAATCCTAACCTTACTCCATGAGTAATTCTTGGATTCACACCAATAAAGATATTTACGCCATATCTTATGGTAGATTTTCCTGGTGACAGGCTTCCGAGCCTGTATTGAGGTATCAATGACTGACTCGGAGAAGCCACGGCTAGATAGAATCAAGTGTTCAATCTCCATGCAGTCAGTCTCAGAGAAATTAGATTTGGATGATTGAAAGGACCTTGTATTAGAAGGTCCTGCCTCAGAGGCAGAGTCCATGGTGGAAGAGATGACATGTCCACTAGGTCTGCATACCAGGTCCTGCGTGGCCACGCAGGCGCTATCAGAATCACCGATGCTCTCTCCTGTTTGATTTTGGCAATCAGTCGAGGGAGCAGAGGAAACGGTGGAAACACATAGGCCAGGTTGAAGAACCAAGGAGCTGCTAGAGCATCTATCAGCGTTGCTCCCGGGTCCCTGGACCTGGATCCGTAACAAGGAAGCTTGGTGTTCTGGCGAGACGCCATGAGATCCAGTTCTGGTTTGCCCCAACGATGGACCAGTTGAGCAAACACCTCCGGATGGAGTTCCCACTCCCCCGGATGAAAAGTCTGACGACTTAGAAAATCCGCCTCCCAGTTCTCTACGCCTGGGATGTGGATCGCTGACAGGTGGCAAGAGTGAGACTCTGCCCAGCAAATTATCTTTGAGACTTCTAACATCGCTAGGGAACTCCTGGTTCCCCCTTGATGGTTGATTTAAGCCACAGTCATGATGTTGTCCGACTGAAATCTGATGAACCTCAGTGTTGCTAACTGAGGCCAAGCTAGAAGAGCATTGAATATTGCTCTTAACTCCAGAATATTTATTGGGAGGAGTTTCTCCTCCCGAGTCCACGATCCCTGAGCCTTCAGGGAGTTCCAGACTGCGCCCCAACCTAGAAGGCTGGCATCTGTTGTTACAATCGTCCAATCTGGCCTGCGAAAGGTCATACCCTTGGACAGATGGACCCGAGAAAGCCACCAGAGAAGAGAATCTCTGGTCTCTTGATCCAGATTTAGCAGAGGGGACAAATCTGAGTAATCCCCATTCCACTGACTTAGCATGCATAATTGCAGCGGTCTGAGATGCAGGCGCACAAATGGCACTATGTCCATTGCCGCTACCATTAAGCCGATTACTTCCATGCACTGAGCCACTGACGGGCATGGAATGGAATCAAGGACACGGCAAGCATTTAGAAGTTTTGATAACCTGGACTCCGTCAGGTAAATTTTCATCTCTACAGAATCTATAAGAGTCCCTAGGAAGGAGACTCTTGTGAGTGGTGATAGAGAACTCTTTTCCACGTTCACCTTCCACCCATGCGACCTCAGAAATGCCAGAACTATCTCTGTATGAGACTTGGCAATTTGAAAGCTTGACGCCTGTATCAGGATGTCGTCTAGATACGGAGCCACCGCTATGCCTCGCGGTCTTAGAACCGCCAGAAGTGAGCCCAGAACCTTTGTAAAAATTCTCGGGGCAGTGGCCAACCCGAAGGGAAGAGCTACAAATTGGTAATGCCTGTCTAGAAAGGCAAACCTTAGGAACCGATGATGATCTTTTTGAATCGGTATGTGAAGGTAGGCATCCTTTAAGTCCACTGTGGTCATGTACTGACCCTCTTGGATCATGGGTAGGATGGTCCGAATAGTTTCCATTTTGAATGATGGAACTCTGAGGAATTTGTTTCAGATCTTTAGATCCAAGATTGGTCTGAAGGTTCCCTCTTTCTTGGGAACCACAAACAGATTTGAATAAAATCCCTGTCCCTGTTCCGTCCGCGGAACTGGATGGATCACTCCCATTACTAGGAGGTCTTGCACACAGCTTAGGAATGCCTCTTTCTTTATCTGGTCTGCTGATAACCTTGAAAGATGAAATCTCCCTTGTGGAGGAGAAGCTTTGAAGTCCAGAAGATATCCCTGAGATATGATCTCCAACGCCCAGGGATCCTGAACATCTCTTGCCCACGCCTGGGCGAAGAGAGAAAGTCTGCCCCCCACTAGATCCGTTTCCGGATAGGGGGCCGTTCCTTCATGCTGTCTTGGGGGCAGCAGCAGGCTTTCTGGCCTGCTTGCCCTTGTTCCAGGACTGGTTAGGTTTCCAGGCCTGTCTGGAATGAGCAACAGTTCCCTCTTGTTTTGAAGCGGAGGAAGTTGATGCTGCTCCTGCCTTGAAATTTCGAAAGGCACGAAAATTAGACTGTTTGGCCTTTGATTTGGCCCTGTCCCGAGGAAGGGTATGACCCTTGCCTCCAGTAATGTCAGCAATAATTTCCTTCAAGCCAGGCCCGAATAAGGTCTGCCCCTTGAAAGGAATGTTGAGTAATTTAGACTTTGAAGTCACGTCAGCTGACCAGGATTTAAGCCATAGCGCCCTACGCGCCTGGATGGCGAATCCGGAATTCTTAGCCGTTAGTTTAGTCAAATGAACAATGGCATCAGAAACAAATGAGTTAGCTAGCTTAAGCGTTCTAAGCTTGTCAATAATTTCATTCAATGGAGCTGTCTGGATGGTCTCTTCCAGGGCCTCAAACCAGAATCCCGCCGCAGCAGTGACAGGCGCAATGCATGCAAGGGGCTGTAAAATAAAACCTTGTTGAATAAACATTTTCTTAAGGTAACCCTCCAATTTTTTATCCATTGGATCTGAAAAAGCACAACTGTCCTCAACCGGGATAGTGGTACGCTTTGCTAAAGTAGAAACTGCTCCCTCCACCTTAGGGACCGTCTGCCATAATTCCCGTGTAGTGGCGTCTATTGGAAACATTTTTCTAAATATAGGAGGTGGGGAAAAGGGAACACCGGGTCTATCCCACTCCTTGCTAATAATTTCTGTAAGCCTTTTAGGTATAGGAAAGACGTCAGTACACACCGGCACCGCATAGTATCTATCCAGCCTATACAATTTCTCTGGAATTGCAACTGTGTTACAGTCATTCAGAGCAGCTAATACCTCCCCAAGCAATACACGGAGGTTCTCAAGCTTAAATTTAAAATTAGAAATCTCTGAATCAGGTTTCCCCGAGTCGGAGATGTCACCCACAGACTGAAGCTCTCCGTCCTCATGTTCTGCATACTGTGACGCAGTATCAGACATGGCTCTAACAGCATTTGTGCGCTCTGTATCTCTCCTAACCCCAGAGCTATCGCGCTTGCCACTTAATTCAGGCAATCTAGATAATACCTCTGACAGGGTATTATTCATGATTGCAGCCATGTCCTGCAAGGTAATCGCTATGGGCGTCCCTGATGTAATTGGCGCCATATTAGCGTGCGTCCCCTGAGCGGGAGGCGAAGGGTCTGACACGTGGGGAGAGTTAGTCGGCATAACTTCCCCCTCGACAGAACCCTCTGGTGATAATTCTTTTATAGATAAAGACTGATCTTTACTGTTTAAGGTGAAATCAATACATTTAGTACACATTCTCCTATGGGGCTCCACCATGGCTTTCAAACATAATGAACAAGTAGGTTCCTCTGTGTCAGACATGTTTAAACAGACTAGCAATGAGACTAGCAAGCTTGGAAAACACTTTAAAACAAGTTTACAAGCAATATAAAAAACGTTACTGCACCTTTAAGAAACACAAATTTTCCAAAATTTTGAAATAACAGTGAAAAAATGCAGTTACACTAACGAAATTTTTACAGTGTTTGTAATAAGTTAGCAGAGCATTGCACCCACTTGCAAATGGATGATTAACCCCTTAATACCAAAAACGGAATAACAAATGACAAAAACGTTTTTTAAACAGTCACAACAACTGCCACAGCTCTACTGTGGCTTTTTACCTCCCTCAATACGACTTTTGAAGCCTTTTGAGCCCTTCAGAGAAGTCCTGGATCATGCAGGAAGAAGCTGGATTTCTGTGTCTGTAATTTTTGCTGTGCAAAAAAAACGCTAAAATAGGCCCCTCCCACTCATATTACAACAGTGGAAAGCCTCCAGGAACTGTTTCTAGGCAAAATTCAAGCCAGCCATGTGGAAAAAACTAGGCCCCAATAAGTTGTATCACCAAACATATGTAAAAAACGATTAAACATGCCAGCAAACATTTTAAAATACACTTTTATATGAGTATGTATCTCTATTAATAAGCCTGATACCAGTCGCTATCACTGCATTTAAGGCTTTACTTACATTACTTCGGTATCAGCAGCATTTTCTAGCAAATTCCATCCCTAGAAAAATATTTTAACTGCACATACCTTATTGCAGGAAAACCTGCACGCTATTCCCCCTCTGAAGTTACCTCACTCCTCAGAATATGTGAGAACAGCAAAGGATCTTAGTTACTTCTGCTAAGATCATAGAAAACGCAGGCAGATTCTTCTTCTAAATACTGCCTGAGATAAACAGTAAACTCCGGTACCATTTAAAAATAACAAACTTTTGATTGAAGAAATAAACTAAGTATAAAACACCACAGTCCTCTTACGACCTCCATCTTAGTTGAGAGTTGCAAGAGAATGACTGGATATGGCAGTGAGGGGAGGAGCTATATAGCAGCTCTGCTGTGGGTGATCCTCTTGCAACTTCCTGTTGGGAAGGAGAATATCCCACAAGTAATGGATGATCCGTGGACTGGATACACTTAACAAGAGAAAACAACATATAAAGCAAAATGATCAATTTCCTTATATGGCAGTTTCAGGAATGGGGAAAAAATGCAAACAGCATAGCCCATTGACATAGAAAAAGGCAAGAGGCAAATAAAAATGGGGTCTTAAATAATGAAAATATTTGGCGCCATGTATGACGCACAACAAACAGAAAAATATTTTTTGGCGCCAAAAACGTCACACTCGCATCACAGATGACACAACCTTGTGAAGGACTCGGCGTCAACTAAGACGCCGGAAAAGATGAATTTGCGTCAAGGAACGTAACTTTGCGCCAAAAATGATGCAAAAAACTTTGGCATTTTGCGCCCTCGTAAGCCTAATTCTGCCCGCAAATTAAAAAGACGTAAAATTGAAAAAGAGACTATACCCCAGGTAAGAAATACATTTTCATAAAAAAACATTTCCCAGATATGAAACTGACAGTCTGCAAAAGAAAATATACTGAAAACCTGAATCATGGCAAATATAAGTAAAATACATATATTTAGAACTTTATATAAATACATAAAAGTGCCAAACCATAGCTGAGAGTGTCTTAAGTAATGAAAACATATAGAGCTGCAACAACTAATCGTCATAATCGATAATAATCGATTATGAAAATAGTTGTCAACGAATCTCATAATCGATTAGTTGGTTTGCAATTAGTTGGTCTGTGCACAACACCAGCTGCTTCACTCAAATGAACTCCTGCATATGGTATTGTGTTTTATGGTTATGTCCTTAGCCTAAAGGATTTCTACAGACGTCTACTTTTCACTTTTTCAGGACAGTATACGTTTACAACTACCCCTGGCTTATGTGCAACCCAGATATAATAGTCATCATTTGGATTATTTATATTAAATCTGGTGATTTGGAACTATGCTTTGCATGATATAATGCTGAGCTTGTTATTTACACCTTGCCCCTAGGTTGATGGGAGTTATTTAAATTGATGTGCACTATTATCTGTTTGCACAATTATTAGCGTATTGCTTGCTATTGCTGATTATATGTACTGTATAAATAAATGTGTAAGGCTTTGTCCTGTTATTGATATACAGACCTTAGCGCTTTTGATTTTTTTTTTTTTTTTTTTTAAATAAATTGTGATTATATGTACCAGATTCAACCTTTAAAAGTATATATTTGTTATTTTTAGAGCAGACTACATATTTTCCCTAACCTTTATAGCTGGTTATTTACCATTGCATATAGATATTCAAGATATTTTTATGTTAGAATGAAGTCAAGGGTTACTTTATTGAGAGGCCCCTTGCCAAGGTAGAAAACACTTAGCATTGGTGAAGAGCTAACAAAGATAAATATCCCACTTTGGTGAAATTGGCCAAAACCCTACTTATACACCTCAACAGCCTTTTCTCTGCTAAAGGAAATATAGCTGCAAACAGAGAACCAGCCTTAGCCAGAAGCATGTGGACATGTTAAGATTTTTGCATTTCAATGCAAAGTTTCTGAAAGAGTGAATAACAGAATGTTATTAACAGTGATAGCCTAACTCTTTCTAGTTCTGCCTCTTTTCAAACAGTTTGTGGTTTTGTTTTGTTTTGTTTAATTATAAAACTGTGCTCTGCTGCTTAAAAATTGAAGAAACGGTTGTGTTAATGTAAAGTTTTAGTCTGAAGTTTATATTTGTAACACTCATTATGTGGATTTTATTTAAAACATAGAAAACTATTATTGATTCTCTTTTTATCCGATTAGTCGATTAATCGAAAAAATAATCGGCCGATTAATCGATTATGAAAATAATCGTTAGTTGCAGCCCTAAAAACATACTTACCAAAAGACACCCATCCACATATAGCAGATAGCCAAACCAGTACTGAAACGGTTATCAGTAGAGGTAATGGAATATGAGAGTATATTGTCAATCTGAAAAGGGAGGTAGGAGATGAATCTCTATGATCGATAACAGAGAACCTATGAAATAGATCCCCGTGAGGAAAACCATTGCATTCAATAGGTGATACTCCCTACACATTCTTCTGACATTTACTGTACTGAGAGGAATCAGGCTTCAAAAAAATGCTGAGAAGCGCATATCAACGTAGAAATCTTAGCACAAACTTACTTCACCACCTCCATAGGAGGCAAAGTTTGTAAAAACTGAATTGTGGGTGTGGTGAGGGGTGTATTTATGGGCATTTTGAGGTTTGGGAAACTTTGCCCTCCTGGTAGGATTGTATATCCCATACGTCACTAGCTCATGGACTCTGGCCAATTACATGAAATAAACTTATTTTTTTGGATTTAATTTGTCAGCGGAAATAGCTGTTTTTATTTTATCCCTCCTTCTTTAGTTACTCGTGGACTTCAACATCTTGGGTATTATATCCCATCAGTAACTAGCTCATGGACTCTCACCACCTATATGAAAGAAAACAATTTATGTAAGAACTTACATTATATATCATTTCTTTCATGGTGGTGAGAGTCCACAAGACCCACCCGTTTTTTAAGGGTTATGATTTTTTTTGTATAAAGCACATTATTTATCGTGTTCCTCTTTTTTTATGCTTTTACTCCTTATACACCTCACTAACTTTGCTATACGTTAAACTGAGGTATGAGTGAGGTGGGAGGTGAATTTATAGGCATGGGTTTGGGAAACCTTGCCCACTCCTGGTAGGAATGTATATCCAATCAGTAACTAGCTTGTGGACTCTCGCCACCATGAAAGAAATTAATTCATCAGGTAAGTTCTTACATAAATTATGTTTTGTTTCCATCTATGATATATGTGCGTGTGTATTATTGACTATTCACAACATTAAGAGGTTATACAGAGACACCCCACTGAATGTTTTTTGTTTTCTCACCCATATTTAAATAAATTTGTTTCATTTGTACCATACTACCATAAATAATGATTAAGTAAATGCTGAACATGAAATAATTTCTTCCACTGTCTATGCTGAATTTGTAATAAATTATATTAATCAAGGTACACAACCTACAAGCCTACACAACCATACAAAGCAGTGGTGCCACTGGTGTATAATAAAGTTTAGGTATTTTCTTGTAAGTTAAGTTGTTTAACCAATGTACCCAGTTTTGCAGGGTACTTTTTAGTGTGCCGTTATTTTTCCAGATATCGTGCACAGAACTGTACACAACGCACAGGTGAGGCCTAACTAGTGGTCTATAAAGTGACATTGCAAAGCATTTGTACTCAATTTCTATTTATATATACAGTACTAACTAGTCATTAAATGCTGCATTACAAAACATCTGCAAACAATATAAATGTTTTAAAACCATTAAAGCTGCCATTTTCTTTAATAGACCAGGTGCATAACCCTTGCAAAACCTATTGAGTAGGTTTATCCTATTTTCCTAGCTGTGGCCAATTGCAGATAAAAATAAATAAGTTCTTGTACTATTAAGCAAGCACTGTGTAGCATGGAGCAAGGGAAGTGTTCAGAATCTGCAGCATACACTCCTGCCTCCCTAATGTAGAGGGGGGTTACAGAAAAAAGGAAAATAAGTGATGGTACATTCAACTTTTTACTATAAATATTTAAACATTCTATGGGAATTACATTTTGTGTCTACTGTCCCTTTAAGAGTATGCTGTATCGCTGCTAGTGAAAACAATTAAAGTGTAATAGTTTCATACCTTCCAAACTGAATAAAATGTATTTTTTCACAATACATAAAAGAAAAAAAAATAACTCAACAGTGAGTGGCAGGGTTAATAACATATTTAATAAGAAAATTTATCACACCATAATGAATATTAATATTATTTTCACAGTTATTAAAAAAGCAATGTCTATCATGTGTGAGTGTTTTGGTGTTTGGCAAGCCCAGAACTTCTGGTAAAGCATTTGCCACATTCAGAACATGTGTAGGGTTTCTCTCCAGTGTGGATTTTCTGATGCCGGAGAAGATGAGATTTAAGATTAAAGCATTTGCCACATTCTGAACATGTGTAGGGTTTCTCCCCAGTGTGGATTTTCTGATGCCGAAGAAGATGAGATTTAACATTAAAGCATTTGCCACATTCAGAACATGTGTAGGGTTTCTCCCCAGTGTGGATTTTCTGATGCCGGAGAAGATGAGATTTAACATTAAAGCATTTCTCACATTCTGAACATGTGAATGGCTTGTCTCCTGTGTGAATTATTTGATGCCTAATAAGATGTGAGCTTCTGCTGAAGCATTTACCACATACGGGGCATGGATATGGTTTTCCAACCATGTGAATTATTTCATGTCTAATGAGGTCTGTACTAGAAACAAAGCTTTTTACACATTTGGAACATGTAAAAGGTTTCTGTCCTGTGTGGTTCTTCTTATGCCGAATAAGATGTGCATAGCTGTTGAAGAACTTCCCACATTCAGAACAATTGTAAGGCTTCTCTCCTGTATGAATTCTCTGATGGACAACAAGGTTTACTCTACTACTAAAACTTTTTCCACATTCCAAACATGAATATGGCTTCTCCCCGGTGTGCGTCCTCTGATGTCTTCTAAGGTGTGTGCGGTTACCAAAACATTTTCCACATTCGAAACATTCAAATGGTTTGTCTCCTTTATGGCTTCTCTGGTGTCTAATTAAGTGTGCTTTTCGGTTATAGCATTTACCACATTCAAGACAAGTGAATGGTTTTTCACCGGTATGAATTTTCTTGTGAGTAATAAGAGTTCCGTTACAAGAGAAGCATTTCCCGCATTCAGAGCATACAAATGGCTTCTCACCCGTGTGAATTCTCTGATGATTAACAAGCAATGTACTTCTGCTAAAGCATTTCCCGCATTCAGAACATAAAAATGATCTTTCTTTTGTATGAATCCTATGATGCCTTGCAAGGGATGAACTAGTAGTAAACTGTTGCTTACATTCATAACATTGAAATGGTTTGGATTTAGTAAAAATTGCCTGATGAACAGCACTCAACGTTTTAATGGTTTCTGCAATGTTATCACTAAAATGATCACCGTTTTCTCTGCTTTTATTTTCTGTATGCATTTTCATATAAGGCTCTGCGGGAATCACACCTGGGTTTAAATTATTAAACATAGGTGGGTCATTTGGATTTGTCTCTTCATAACATTCTGCTATAATATCTTCTGAAGGCAACAGTGACTTACAAAGCAGCCCACAAGAATTCAAGCTCACTGATTCACCTGAAATAACAAATAGATAGAAATATTGTAGCTTATTTATTAAAAATGGTTACAATAGATAACAATGCAATGTGGATGCATCCATGATTACCATTAAACAATGCAATGTTCACACACACAACAAACAATATATACACATATAATTTGTGGATTTCTTTCATTACATGGTCTGTGCACCAGATGAGGATACAGGAAGTGACTGAGCAATACGCAAGTTTCTGATAGGCTCACTAGTTACATCCTCATATGGCGTGGCACATAAGCACCACTTCGACTGTGTTTTATCTATTTACGGGCGTAAAACACATAGTAGTAATATAAAGGAATTGGTTTAAAAATAAAATTCACTAACAAAATAGAGCATTTTATACATGAATGTCCCTAGACTGTGTGGTTACTTATACAAACAGGTTTAACAATTGCTATGTGTGTTACTGACACAAAAAGTAAATTTATGCTTACCTGATAAATTAATTTCTTCTACGATATGACGAGTCCACGGATTTCATCCTTACTTGTGGGATTTATCCTCCTGCTAACAGGAAGTGGCAAAGAGCACCACAGCAGAGCTGTATATACAGCTCCTTCCTTCCCTCCACCTCCAGTCATTCGACCAAAGTTAGGAAGAGAAAGGAAAAGCCAAAGGTGCAGAGGTGACTGAAGTTGAAAAAAATATAATATAATCTAAATCTGTCTTAAAAATGACAAGGTGGGCCGTGGACTCGTCATATCGTAGAAGAAATTAATTTATCAGGTAAGCATAAATTTACTTTTCTTCTACAAGATATGACGAGTCCACGGATTTCATCCTTACTTGTGGGATACAATACCAAAGCTACAGGACACGGATGAAAGGGAGGGACAAGACAGAGACCTAAACGGAAGGCACCACTGCTTGAAGAACCTTTCTCCCAAAACCAGCCTCAGAAGAAGCAAAAGTATCAAATTTGGAAAATTTGGAAAAAGTGTGAAGTGACGACCAAGTCGCAGCCTTGCAAATCTGTTCAACAGAAGCATCATTTTTAAATGCCCATGAGGAAGCCACAGCCCTAGTAGAATGAGCCGTAATTCTTTCAGGAGGCTGCTGTCCAGCAGTCTCATATGCCAGACGGATGATACTCTTCAGCCAAAAAGAAAGGGAGGTAGCCGTAGCTTTCTGACCCCTACGCTTTCCAGAAAAAAACAATGAATAATGAAGAGGATTGGCGGAAATCCTTAGTCGCCTGCAATTAAAACTTCAGGGCACGGACCACATCCAGGTTATGCAACATACGCTCCTTCTTAGAAGAAGGGTTAGGACACAATGAAGGAACAACGATTTCCTGATTAATATTCTCATTAGAAACAACCTTAGGAAGGAACCCAGGTTTGGTACGTAAAACCACCTTATCAGAATGGAAGAGAAGATAAGGTGAATCACATTGTAATGCTGAAAGCTCAGAAACTCTACGAGCAGAAGAAATAGCAACCAAAAACAAAACTTTCCAAGATAACAGCTTAATATCTATGAAATGCATGGGTTCAAACGGAACCCCTTGAAGAACATTCAGAACTAAATTCAAACTCCAGGGTGGAGCAATTGGTCTAAACACAGGCTTAATCCTGGATAGAGCCTGGCAAAAAGACTGAACGTCTGGAACATCTGCCAAACGTTTGTGTAGCAAAATGGACAAAGCAGAAATTTGTCCCTTTAAGGAACTCGCTGATAATCCTTTCTCCAATCCTTCTTGGAGAAAAGACAGAATCCTTGGAATCCTAACTTTACTCCATGAGTAGCCCTTCGATTCACACCAAAAAAGATATTTGCACCATATCTTATGATAGATCTTTCTGGTTACAGGCTTACGTGCCTGAATCAAAGTATCGATGACCGAATCAGAGAAACCCTGCTTAGATAAAATCAAGCATTCAATCTCCAAGCAGGCAGCTGCAGAGAAATTAGATTTGGATGTTGGAAAGGACCTTGAATGAGAAGGTCCTGTCTCACTGGAAGCTTCCATGGAGGCAGAGAGGACATGTCCACTAGATCTGCATACCAAGTCCTGTGTGGCCACGCAGGCGCCATTAGAATTACTGAAGCTCTCTCCTGTTTGATCCGAGCAATCACCCGGGGAAGGAGAGGAAACGGTGGAAACACATAAGCCAGGTTGAACGACCAAGGCACTGCCAGGGCATCTATCACAACAGGGTCTCCGCCCATCGAATTATCTTGGATACTTCTGTCATCGCTAAGGAACTCCTCGTTCCTCCCTGATGATTGATGTAAGCCACAGTAGTGATGTTGTCTGACTGGAATCTGATGAATTTGGCCGAAGCCAACTGACGCCATGCCTGAAGCACATTGAATATTGCTCTCAATTCCAGGATATTGATTGGAAGTAGAGACTCCACCTAAGTCCATACACCCTGAGCCTTCAGGGAATTCCAGACTGCACCCCAGCCCAGTAAACTGGCGTCCGTTGTCACTATCACCCACGAGGGTCTGCGGAAACACATCCCTTGGGACAGATGATCCGGCGACAACCACCAAAGAAGGGTCTCTGGTCTCTTGATCCAGATTTATCGGAGGAGATAAATTTGCATTGTCCCCATTCCACTGTCCGAGCATGCACAGTTGCAGTGGTCTGAGATGAAACCGAGCAAACGGAATGATGTCCATTGCCGCCACCATCAATCCAATTACCTCCATACACTGAGCCACTGATGGCCGAGGATTGGACTGAAGGGCTCGGCATGTATTTAGAATTTCTGACTTTCTGACCTCCGTCAGAAATATCTTCATGTCTATAGAATCTATCAAAATTCCCAAGAAGGGATCCCTTGTCTGTGGAATTAGTGAACTCTTTTCTAGATTCACCTTCCACCCGTAAGTTCTCAGGACAACACTGTGTCTGTATGAGACTTTGTCAGATGATAAGTTTACGCCTGAATCAAAATATCGTCCAGATAAGGCACCACTGCTATGCCCCGCGGCCTGAGAACCGCCAGAAGGGACCCTAGAACCTTCGTGAAGATCCTGGGTGCTGTGGCCAACCCGAAGGGAAGAGCCACGAACTGAAAAAGTAAATTTATGATTACCTGATAAATTAATTTCTTCTATGGTACGACGAGTCCACGGATTCATCCTTTACTCGTGGGATATTATCCTCCTGCTAACAGGAAGTGGCAAAGAGCACCACAGCAGAGCTGTCTATATAGCTCCTCCCTTAGCTCCACCCCCCAGTCATTCGACCAAGGTACAGGAAGAAAAAGGACGACGAGTCCACGGATTCATCCTTTACTTGTGTGGTACAATACCAAAGCTACAGGACACGAATGAACGGGAGGGACAAGACAGATGGTTAAACAGAAGGCACCACTGCTTGAAGAACTTTTCTCCCAAAAATAGCCTCTGAAGAAGCAAAAGTATCAAATTTGTAAAATTTGGAAAAAGTATGAAGCGAAGACCAAGTCGCAGCCTTACAAATCTGTTCAACAGAAGCATCATTTTTAAAAGCCCATGTGGAAGCCACCGCTCTAATAGAGTGAGCTGTAATCCTTTCAGGAGGCTGTTGTCCAGCAGTCTCGTATGCCAAACGGATGATGCTTTTCAGCCAAAAAGAAAGAGAGGTAGCCGTAGCTTTTTGACCTCTACGTTTCCCAGAATAGACAACAAACAAAGAAGACGTTTGACGGAAATCTTTGGTTGCTTGCAAGTAAAACTTCAAAGCACGAACCATGTCCAAGTTGTGCAACAGACGCTCCTTCTTAGAGGAAGGATTAGGACACAGAGAAGGAACAACAATTTCCTGATGGATATTCCTATTAGTAACAACCTTAGGAAGGAATCCAGGTTTGGTAAGCAAAACCACCTTATCAGCATGGAAAACAAGATAAGGCGAGTCGCATTGCAATGCAGATAGTTCAGAAACTCTTCGAGCCGAAGAGATAGCAACTAAAAACAGAACTTTCCAAGATAGAAACTTAATATCTATGGAATGCATAGGTTCAAACGGAACCCCTTGAAGAACTGAAAGAACTAAATTCAAACTCCATGGCGGAGCAACAGGTTTAAACACAGGCTTAATTCTAACTAAAGCCTGACAGAACGACTGAACGTCTGGAACATCTGCCAGACGCTTGTGCAGTAGAATTGATAAGGCAGATATCTGTCCCTTTAAGGAACTAGCTGATAGCCCCTTCTCCAATCCTTCTTGGAGAAAGGACAAAATCCTAGGAATCCTGATCTTACTCCATGAGTAGCCTTTGGATTCGCACCAATAAAACAGAATTTATGTTTACCTGATAAATTACTTTCTCCAACGGTGTGTCCGGTCCACGGCGTCATCCTTACTTGTGGGATATTCTCTTCCCCAACAGGAAATGGCAAAGAGCCCAGCAAAGCTGGTCACATGATCCCTCCTAGGCTCCGCCTACCCCAGTCATTCGACCGACGTTAAGGAGGAATATTTGCATAGGAGAAACCATATGATACCGTGGTGACTGTAGTTAAAGAAAATAAATTATCAGACCTGATTAAAAAACCAGGGCGGGCCGTGGACCGGACACACCGTTGGAGAAAGTAATTTATCAGGTAAACATAAATTCTGTTTTCTCCAACATAGGTGTGTCCGGTCCACGGCGTCATCCTTACTTGTGGGAACCATACCAAAGCTTTAGGACAGGATGAAGGGAGGGAGCAAATCAGGTCACCTAAATGGAAGGCACCACGGCTTGCAAAACCTTTCTCCCAAAAACAGCCTCAGAAGAAGCAAAAGTATCAAACTTGTAAAATTTGGTAAAAGTGTGCAGTGAAGACCAAGTCGCTGCCCTACATATCTGATCAACAGAAGCCTCGTTCTTGAAGGCCATGTGGAAGCCACAGCCCTAGTGGAATGAGCTGTGATTCTTTCAGGAGGCTGCCGTCCGGCAGTCTCATAAGCCAAATCTGATGATGCTTTTAATCCAAAAAGAAGAGAGGTAGAGTTGCTTTTGACCTCTCCTTTTAACCAGAATAAACAAACAAACAAGGAAGATGTTTGTCTAAAATCCTTTGTAGCATCCAAATAGAATTTTAGAGCGCGAAACAACATCCAAATTGTGCAACAAAGTTCCTTCTTCGAAAGGTTCGGACACAAAGAAGGCACGACTATCTCCTGGTTAAAGTTTTTGTTAGAAACAACTTTTGGAAGAAAACCAGGTTTAGTACGTAAAACCACCTTATCTGCATGGAACACCAGATAAGGAGGAGAACACTGACAGAGCAGATAATTCTGAAACTCTTCTAGCAGAAGAAATTGCAACCAAAAACAAAACTTTCCAAGATAATAACTTAATATCAACGGATTGTAAGGGTTCAAACGGAACCCCTGAAGAATGAAAGACTAAGTTGAGACTCCAAGGAGGGAGTTCAAAGGTTTGTAACAGGCTTGATTCTAACCAGAGCCGACAAAGCTTGAACATCTGGCACAGCTGCCGCTTTTTTTGAAGTAACACAGACAGGCAGAAATCTGTCCCTTCAAAGAACTTGCAGATAACCCTTTCTCCAATCCTTCTTGGAGAAAAGATAGAATCTTAGGAATCTTTACCTTGTCCCAGGGGAAATCTTTAGATTCACACCAACAGATATACTTTTTCCATTTTTTGTGGTAAATTTTTCTAGTTACAGGCTTTCTGGCCTGGACAGAGTATCAATAAACAGAATCTGAGAACCTCGTTTTGATAAAATCAAGCGTTCAATCTCCAAGCAGTCAGCTGGAGTGAGACAGATTGGATGTCGAACGGACTTGAACAAGAAGGTCTGTCTCAAAGGTAGCTTCCATGGTGGAGCCGATGACATATTCACCAGATTGCATACCAAGTCCTGCGTGGCCACGCAGGAGCTATCAAGATCAACCGACGCCTCTCTGATGGATCCTGGCTACCAGCCTGGGGCATGAGAGAAACGGCGGGAAACATAAGCTAGTTTTGAAGGTCCAAGGTGTACTAGTGCATCTATAGAGTCGCTTGGGATCCCTGGATCTGGACCGTAGCAAGGAACTTGATGTTCTGACGAAGAGGCCATCAGATCCATGTCTGGAATGACCCACGGTTGAGTGATTTTGGGCAAAGATTTCGGATGAAGTTCCCACCTCCCCGGATGCAATGTCTGACGACTCAGAAAATCCGCTTCCAATTTTCCACTCTGGGATGTGGATAGCAGATAGGTGGCCAGGAGCGCTTGAGTCTCCGCCCATTGAATGAATTTTGGTCATTCTTCCATCGCCAGGGAACTCTTGTTCCCCTGATGGTTGATGTACGCAACAGTCGTCATGTTGTTGTCTGATTGATGAAACTGACTGTCTGAAAAATAAGGAAAGTTGAACATTCTGAGTCAAGGCAAATAAATGTTTGAATACATATATTTAGAACTTTATAAATAAAGTGCCCAACCATAGCTTAGAGTGTCACAGAAAATAAGACTTACTTACCCCAGGACACTCATCTACATGTTTGTAGAAAGCCAAACCAGTACTGAAACGAGAATCAGTAGAGGTAATGGTAAATATAAGAGTATATCGTCGATCTGAAAAGGGAGGTAAGAGATGAATCTCTACGACCGATAACAGAGAACCTTATGAAATAGACCCCGTAGAAGGAGATCACTGCATTCAATAGGCAATACTCTCTTCACATCCCTCTGACATTCACTGCACGCTGAGAGGAAAACCGGGCTCCAACTTGCTGCGGAGCGCATATCAACGTAGAATCTAGCACAAACTTACTTCACCACCTCCCTTGGAGGCAAAGTTTGTAAAACTGATTTGTGGGTGTGGTGAGGGGTGTATTTATAGGCATTTTGAGGTTTGGGAAACTTTGCCCCTCCTGGTAGGAATGTATATCCCATACGTCACTAGCTCATGGACTCTTGTTAATTACATGAAAGAAAAACACACCCAGCACCTTGCCACAGCCTTGCTGTGGCGCCTACCTGCCCTCAGGGATAGAAATATGGGGTTAAAGCTTCGATTTGGCCCAAAACATCCACAAGGGCCCTCAGGAGTTGGTGCTTGCTGAGTGAAAATAGGCCCCGCCCATCTCACTCGATGTCTCTAGAGCCTCAAAGAACCGCATCAGAGCGGTTTTAAACTAGCCATGTGGGTTCTGAGACCAAAAAAATAAGCCAAGTGTACCCTCAATAAAGTTGCCCAAAAAACTTTATTGCCCACAAAACGTTAACAGCACTCCCAGTTCATAAAACGTTTGCCCACAAACATTCAAAACTCAGTGTCAACCATTTTTGTAATTAGCCCCTTATGCAAGCTTAGTAATGCCTTTCTATAGCTCTTAGGATTACCCTCATGGGGATACTGTCAGCCTTTCTGAAATACACAGTCTCTCCTGAAAAAATGACTGAACATACCTCACTGCTATATAGCATGAAAACGTTCCTCACACTGAAGTTCCTTGTACCCCTCAGCCTCTGTGGGAACAGCACTGGATCTTAGTTACAAATGCTAAGATCATCATCCTCCAGGCAGAAGTCTTCATCCATCTGCTGCCTGAGAGTAAATAGTACACACCGGTACCATTTAAAACAAAAAACTCTTGCTTGAAGAAATTAAAAACTAATATTTTATCACCTCTTTCACTTTACCCTTCCTAGTACTTAGAGTAGGCAAAGAGAATGAATGGGGGGTGGAGCTAAGGGAGGAGCTATACAGACAGCTCTGCTGTGGTGCTCTTTGCCACTTCCTGTTAGCAGGAGGATAATATCCCACAAGTAAAGGATGAATCCGTGGACTCGTCGTACCTTATAGAAGAAATGTTTGTCCAGGAAGGCAAACCTTAGGAACTGATGATGATCCTTGTGGATAGGAATATGAAGGTATGCATCCTTCAAGTCCACGGTAGTCATATATTGACCCTCCTGGATCATTGGTAAAATTGTGCGGATGGTCTCCATCTTGAAGGATGGAACTCTGAGAAACTTGTTTAGACTCTTGAGATCTAAAATAGGTCTGAACGTTCCCTCTTATTTGGGAACCACGAAAAGATTTGAGTAAAATCCCTGTCCCTGTTCTAGTCTTGGAACGGGACGAATTACTCCCATAGTAGAGAGGTCTTTTACACAACATAAGAACGCCTCTCTTTTTATCTGGTTTACAGACAATCGTGAAAGAAGAAATCTCCCTCTTGGGAGAAAATTTTTGAATTCCAGTTGATACCCGTGGGTCACGACTTCCAGTGCCCAGGGGTCCTGAACATCTCTTACCCAAGCCTGGGCAAAGAAAGAAAGTCTGCCCCGTACTAGATCCGGTCCCGGATCGGGGGCCGCCCCTTCATGCCGTCTTTGTAGCAGCAGCGGGCTTCATGGGTTGTTTACCCTTGTTCCAAGCCTGGTTGGGTCTCCAGACGGACTTGGACTGAGCAAAATTCCCTTCCTGCTTTGTGGAAGAAGAGGAAGAAGAGGGTAACTCCTTTAAAATTCCGAAAGGAACAAAAATTATTATGTTTACCCCTCATCTTAACAGACTTATCCTGAGGTAGAGCGTGACCTTTACCTCCAGTAATGTCAGAAATGATTTCCTTCAACTCAGGCCCGAATAGGGTCTTACCCTTGAAAGGAATAGCCAAGAGTTTTGACTTAGATGACACATCAGAAGACCACGATTTTAACCATAACGCTCTACGCGCTAAAATGGCAAATCCTGCATTTTTAGCCGCCAACTTAGCAATTTGAAAGGCGGCATCTGTAATAAAAGAATTAGCTAGCTTGAGAGCCTTAATTCTATCTAAAATATCCTCTAAAGGGGTCTCAACCTTAAGAGACTCTTCTAGAGCATCAAACCAGAAAGCCGCTGCAGTAGTAACTGGAGCAATGCAGGCTGTCGGTTGTAAAAGGAAACCCTGATGAATAAATCATTTCTTTAGAAGACCCTCTAACTTCTTATCCATAGGGTCTTTGAAAGCACAACTGTCCTCAATAGGAATAGTTGTAAGCTTAGCCAGGGTAGATATAGCTCCCTCCACCTTAGGGACAGTTTGCCAAGAGTCCCAAATGGTGTCTGATATGGGATACATTTTCTTGAAATTAGGACGAGGAGAGAACGGTATACCCGGTCTGTCCCACTCCTTTATAATCTCTGAGATTCTCTTAGGAACCAGAAAAACATCAGTGTAAGCGGGAACTTCCAGATATTTGTCCATTTTACACAATTTCTCTGGTGGTACCATAATAGGTTCACAGTCATTCAGAGTTGCTAAAACCTCCCTAAGTAACAGGCGGAGGTGTTCCAGCTTAAATTTAAAGGACATGACATCCGAATCTGTCTGAGGTAACACACTTCCCGATTCCGAAAGTTCTCCCTCAGACAAAAGTTCCCTGACCCCCAACTCAGATCCCTGTGAGGGTACATCAGAAATAGCCAACAAAGCATCAGACTAAGTATTTACATTGATTCCTGTCCTACTGCGTTTACCCTGTAACACTGGTAATTTAGATAATACCTCTGTAAGGGTAGTTGACATAACTGCAGCCATATCCTGCAGAGTAAAAGAATTAGACGCGGTTGAGGAACCCGGCGTCGCTTGCGTGGGCGTTAAAGGTTGTGACACTTGGGGAGAATTAGGCGGCATATCCTCATTCTCTTCAGACTGAGAATCATCCTTAGGCACACTTTCTTTACATAAAATATGCTTTTTACATTGTAAGGCCCTTTCAGTACAAGAGGTACACAAAGTAAGAGGGGGTTCCACAATGGCCTCTAAACACATAGAACAAGGAGTTTCCTCAAGTTCAGACATGTTAAACAGACTAGCAATAGCCACAATAGTCTTTAAAAACCTTATTAACTGATTAAAAAAAAAAAAATTGAAAATAAATGTACTGCGCCTTTAAGAAATAAAAGCGCAACAATTTTTCTGTACTGCACCAAAAACGATTTTTAATCACTAAAAAATGATAAAAAAACAGTTCAAATTTTCCAAAAATGATTGCACCCTTAAAGCAAAGGTTAAATCACCCTTTAAAGAGACATTTTATTTCGAAAATAAACTATAACAACAAAAACAGCCCCTGCACCTCGCCACAGCTCTGCTGTGGCGCCTACCTGCCCTCAGGGTACACAAGATTGACTCGACAATGATCCAGTGACTGAAAATCAACTGTAGGCCCCACCAGAGCTAGTGCCTGCTGCCTTCTAGTGAAGAGAAAACTGCGCGTCTGAGCTCGCGAAATAGGCCCCGCCCATTGTGGGCGTCGCACTCACAGACTCCATAACCGCATGGGAAGAGTCTTTAACAAGCCACGTGGCCCCCTTCATACACACTTAACGTTATGCCAAGTAATAAAAAATATATAAAGTGTCACAGCTGCCTCTCCCCCTCAGACAATCCCAGTGTCAAGCCCCTATTGAAGTACCTAAACATAGT
>NC_069505.1:623731032-624013532 GCF_027579735.1 Bombina bombina
ATTAAATACTTTGTTCTTTACATAGTTGAATGTGCTGACAACAAAATCACACAAAAATGAAAAAATGGAAATCAAAATTTTCAACCCATGGAGGTCTGGATTTGGAGTCACACTCAAAATTAAAGTGGAAAAACACACTACAGGCAGATCCAACTTTGATGTAATGTCCTTAAAACAAGTCAAAATGAGGCTCAGTAGTGTGTGTGGCCTCCACGTGCCTGTATGACCTCCCTACAACGCCTGTGCATGCTCCTGATGAGGTGGCGGATGGTCTCCTGAGGGATCTCCTCCCAGACCTGGACTAAAGCATCCACCAACTCCTGGACAGTCTGTGGTGCAAAGTGAAGTTGGTGGATGGAGCGAGACATGATGTCCCAGATGTGCTCAATTGGATTCAGGTCTGGGGAACGGGAGGGCCAGTCCATAGCATCAATGCCTTCATCTTGCAGGAACTGCTGACACACTCCAGCCACATGAGGTCTAGCATTGTCTTGCATTAGGAGGAACCCAGGGCCAACCGCACCAGCATATGGTCTCACAAGGGGTCTGAGGATCTCATCTTGATACCTAATGGCAGTCAGGCTACCTCTGGCGAGCACATGGAGGGCTGTTCGGCCCCTCAAAGAAATGCCACCCCACACCATTACTGACCCACTGCCAAACCGGCCATGCTGGAGGATGTTGCAGGCAGCAGAACGTTCTCCACGGCGTCTCCAGACTGTCACGTCTGTCAAATGTGCTCAGTGTGCCCCTGCTTTCATCTGTGAAGAGCACAGGGCGCCAGTGGCGAATTTTCCAATCTTGGTGTTCTCTGGCAAATGTCAAACGTCCTGCACGGTTTTAGGACTGTAAGCACAACCCCCACCTGTTGACGTTGGGTCCTCATACCACCCTCATGGAGTCTGTTTCTGACCGTTTGAGCAGACACATGCACATTTGTGGCCTGCTGGAGGTCATTTTGCAGGGCTCTGGCAGTGCTCCTCCTGTTCCTCCTTGCACAAAGGCGGAGGTAGCGGTCCTGCTGCTGGGTTTTTGCCCTCCTACGGCCTCCTCCACGTCTCCTGATGTACTGGCCTGTCTCCTGGTAGCGCCTCCATGCTCTGGACACTACGCTGACAGACACAGCAATCCTTCTTGCCACAGCTCGCACTGATGTGCCATCCTGGATGAGCTGCACTACCTGAGCCACTTGTGTGGGTTGTAGACTCCGTCTCATGCTACCACTAGAGTGCAAGCACCACCAGCATTCAAAAGTGACCATAACATCAGCCAGAAAGCATAGGAACTGAGAAGTGGTCTGTGGTCACCACCTGCAGAACCACTCCTTTATTGGGGGTGTCTTGCTAATTGCCTATAATTTCCACCTGTTGTCTATCCCATTTGCACAACAGCATGTGAAATTGATTGTCACTCAGTGTTGCTTCCTAAGTGGACAGTTTGATTTCACAGAAGTGTGATTGACTTGGAGATACATTGTGTTGTTTAAGTGTTCCCTTTATTTTTTTGAGCAGTGTATATACATGTAAACAGATACATAGAACACATATAGATGCATAGACATATACATGTAACACACATATATAACATATATATACATGCAAGGGCACACAGGCATACACATATATATATATATATAAACAGGTAAACACACACATACACACACACACACATTTATATATATATATATATATATATAACACATATAGACATGCAAGGGCACACAGGCATACACATATATACATGTAAACACATACATAGAACACATATACATGCACAGACATATACATGTAAAACACATATATAACACATATATACATGCAAGGGCACACAGGCATACATATATATACATGTAAACAGATACATAGAACACATATACATGCATAGACATATACATGTAACACACATATAACACATATACACATGCAAGGGCACACAGGGATATACATATATACATGTAAACACATACATAGAACACATATACATGCATAGACATATACATGTAACACACATATAACACATATACACATGCAAGGGCACACAGGGATATACATATATACATGTAAACACATACATAGAACACATATACATGCATAGACATATACATGTAACACACATATTGGTTCTGACAAGAGGTCATAATTTAAGGTTGGAGGAAAGGAGATTTAATCTCCTGCAACGGAAACGTTTTTTCACTGTAAGAGCAATAAAATTGTGGAACTCATTACCAAAGGAGGTAGTGAATGTCAATACCATAGATACATTTAAAAATAGTCTGGATAAATTTCTGTATATAAACAAAATTCATGGATATGATTGCTAGTATTAAATGGGTCACATTTTAATGGGGTTATTTAAGCTTAACTGGAGCTTTTTGTAAGTATTTTAGATTTGTATAGGTTGAACTCGATGGACTTCAGTCTTTTTTCAACCTTATCTACTATGTTACTATGTTATATATAACACATATATACATGCAAGGGCACACAGGCATACACATATATACATGTAAACAGATACATAGAACACATATACATGCATAGACATATACATGTAACACACATATATAACACATATATACATGCAAGGGCACACAGGCATACACATATATACATGTAAACACATACATAGAACACATATACATGCACAGACATATACATGTAACACACATATATAACACATATACACATGCAAGGGCACACAGGCATACACATATATACATGTAAACACATACATAGAACACATATACATGCATAGACATATACATGTAACACACATATATAACACATATACACATGCAAGGGCACACAGGGATACACATATATACATGTAAACAGATACATAGAACACATATACATGCATAGACATATACATGTAACACACATATATAACACATATATACATGCAAGGGCACACAGGCATACACATATATACATGTAAACAGATACATAGAACACATATACATGCATAGACATATACATGTAACACACATATATAACACATATACACATGCAAGGGCACACAGGCATACACATATATACATGTAAACACATACATAGAACACATATACATGCACAGACATATACATGTAACACACATATATAACACATATACACATGCAAGGGCACACAGGGATACACATATATACATGTAAACACATACATAGAACACATATACATGCATAGACATATACATGTAACACACATATATAACACATATACACATGCAAGGGCACACAGGGATACACATATATACATGTAAACACATACATAGAACACATATACATGCATAGACATATACATGTAACACACATATATACATGCAAGGGCACACAGGCATACATATATACACATGTAAACACATACATAGAACACATATACATGCACAGACATATACATGTAACACACATATATAACATATATACATGCAAGGGCACACAGGCATACATATATATACATGTAAACACATACATAGAACACATATACATGCACAGACATATACATGTAACACACATATATAACACATATACACATGCAAGGGCACACAGGCATACACATATATACATGTAACACATACATAGAACACATATACATGCACATACATATACATGTAACACACACATATAACACATATACACATGCAAGGGCACACAGGCATACATATATACACATGTAAACACATACATAGAACACATATACATGCACATACATATACATGTAACACACATATATAACACATATACACATGCAAGGGCACACAGGCATACACATATATACATGTAACACATACATAGAACACATGAATACATAATGTTGTAGCCAATGAGCTCAGCCTCAGGAAAAGGTTAGACTTAGCCACTAGGGATAAGTCACTACTACATGTTTTTAAAGGGACATAAAACAGAGAAAAAAAAGAACATTTAATGAGTTGCACAAGGGTAAGTCACATGACAATAGGCATATGTGTGTAAGCACCAATCAGCAGCTAGCTCTCAGTAATACACTCCTGCTCTTAAACCTACCTAGGTATATTTTCCAACAAAGGATATCAATAGAACAAAGTACATTTGATAACAGCAGTAAGCTGAAATGCTGTGCTCTATCTGAATGATAAAAGTTATATTTTTGTTGTTTGTCCGTTAGAGTTTAGGCGCTAGAATTAATCTTCTCTGTTCACCCTTCTCACAACCAGATTGCATCTCCTGGCAATGCCGACCTGAGAGACCAGTAGCGGCAGATACGATACCAGAGGTAAGAACGCGTACGGTTGTACACAGGGCAGCCATGTTGGATTTGTGCTAATGTGCTGTATGTAAATGACGGGAAAGGTGTTGGGCTGTGTCATAGCTTTCCATTACTACACTAACCTCTGCAAAGGGTTAAATACAAATACATTTGTTCACCAGGTGTTAAGGTACGTGAAGATGCCTCTCAATTGGTTCACCAGCCATGGCCTGCTCACAATATGCAATGCATTCTGGCTCCTAAGTGTAACTTTACCTATGGCTTTAACTACTTTGTAGAGCTTTCATGTAATATTACATTTTATTAGGATCCGGCTAAATACAGCGACCAAGCAGTAAGCGCTACCCCGGGTGCTGAACCAAAAATGGTCCGGCTCCTAAGCTTACATTCCAGCTTTTTCAAATAAAGATACAAAGAGAACGAAGAACAATTGATAATAGGAGTAAATTAGAAAGTTGCTTAAAATTTGCTGCTCTATTTTAATCATGAGAGAAAAAATATCTTGTTTAATATCCCTTTAAACTTGCATGGTTTAGACAGAGAATCTAATTTTCAGACACTTTTAAATGTACTTCTATTAACTAATTAACTGATTGGTTGCTACATAAATGTGTCTCTTGTCATTGGCTCATCAGATGTGTTCAGCTAGCTCCCAGTAGTGCACAGCAGGGGTTTAACACACAGTTATATAAATGGTGCAATAATGGTATATAAAAAGGGATCAAATGGGTGAAGAGTCCTGCCGAGAGTTGCACTGTTGTAGTCTTTTGAAGGTGAACTACAAACAGCTGGGCTCATAGTCTTACATGCTATGGGGTTTAAGGGGATAGCAGTGGAGATAGGAAGGCTAGTGTAGGTTGTTAGGGTCCCTGAACAGTAGAGTCTTCAGGGAGCACTTAAAGCTTTTAAAACTAGGGGAGATTCTTGTGGAGCGAGGCAGAGTTCCATAAGATGGGAGCTAGCCTTGAGAAATCTTGTAGACGGGAATGTGAGGAGGTAACAAGAGAGGAGGAGAGTAGGAGATCATGAGCAGAGCGAAGGGGACAGGAGGGAGAGTATCTGGAGACAAGGTCTGAGATGTAGGGGGGAGCAGTGCAGTTGAGGGCTTTGTATGTCAGAGTGAGAATTTTGTGTTTAATCCTGGAGGCAAGAGGAAGCCAGTGAAGGGATTGGCAGAGAGGTGCGGCAGATGAAGAGCGACGTGTAAGGAAGATAAGCCTGGCAGAGGCATTCATTATGGATTGTAAAGGAGCTAGGCGGCAGCTAGGGAGACCAGAGAGGATAGAGTTGCAGTAGTCGAGGCGGGAAAGGATGAGAGTGGATTAAAATCTTTGTTGTGTCTTGTGTAAGGAAATGTCTAATGTTAGCAATGTTTTTAAGGTGGAAGCGGCAGGCTTTAGCCAAGGACTGAATGTGAGGAGTGAAAGAAAGATCTGAGTCAAGTGTGACCCCAAGACATCGGGCATGTGAGGTTGGGGTAATGATGGAGTTGTCAACAGTTATAGAGACATGGGGGGGGGTGGAGATTTTTGAAGAAGGGGGGAAAATAAGGAGCTCAGTTTTGGAGAGATTTAGCTTGAGGTAGTGAGAGGACATCCAAGATGAGATATGAGAACGACAGTTAAGGGACACTGAACCCACATTTTTTCTTTTGTGATTCAGATAGAACATGCAATTTTAAGCAACTTTCTAATTTACTCCTATTAGCAAATGTTCTTCATTCTCTTTGGTATCTTTATTTGAAAAGCAAGAAACAGAATTTATGTTTACCTGATAAATTTCTTTCTCCTACGGTGTGCCCGGTCCACAGCTTCATCCTTACTTGTGGGATATTCTCTTCCCTAACAGGAAATGGCAAAGAGAGCACACAGCAAAAGCTGTCCATATAGCCCCCCCTCTGGCTCCGCCCCCCAGTCATTCGACCGACGGTTAGGAGAAAAAGGAAAAACCATAGGGTGCCGTGGTGACTGTAGTGTACAGAAATAAAAAATTTTAAACCTGACTAAAAGCCAATCAGGCCGTGGACCGGACACACTGTAGGAGAAAGAAATTTATCAGGTAAACATAAATTCTGTTTTCTCCTACATTGGTGTGTCCGGTCCACGGCTTCATCCTTACTTGTGGGAACCAATACCAAAGCTTTAGGACACGGATGAAGGGAGGGAACAAGTCAGGTTACCTAAACGGAAGGCACCACAGCTTGCAACACCTTTCTCCCAAAAACAGCCTCCGAAGAAGCATAAGTATCGAATTTGTAAAATTTGGCAAAAGTATGCAGAGAAGACCAAGTCGCTGCCTTACAGATCTGATCAACAGAAGCCTCGTTCTTGAAGGCCCATGTGGAAGCCACAGCTCTAGTAGAGTGAGCTGTAATTCGTTCAGGAGGCTGCCGTCCGGCAGTCTCATAAGCCAATCGGATGATGCTTTTCAGCCAAAAGGAAAGAGAGGTAGCAGTAGCTTTCTGCCCTCTCCTCTTACCAGAATAAACGACAAACAAGGATGATGTTTGTCTGAAATCCTTTGTTGCTTCTAAATAGAATTTTAAAGCACGGACCACATCTAGGTTGTGTAACAAACGTTCCTTCTTCGAAACTGGATTCGGACATAGAGAAGGAACAACTATTTCCTGGTTAATATTCCTGTTGGAAACTACTTTTGGAAGAAAACCAGGCTTGGTACGTAAAACTACCTTATCTGCATGGAATACCAGATAGGGAGAAGTACACTGCAAAGCAGATAATTCAGAAACTCTTCTAGCAGAAGAAATAGCAACCAAAAACAGAACTTTCCAAGATAGTAACTTAATATCTATGGAATGTAAGGGTTCAAACGGAACCCCTTGAAGAACTGAAAGAACTAAGTTTAGACTCCATGGAGGAGTCAAAGGTCTGTAGACAGGCTTGATTCTGACTAACGCCTGTACAAACGCTTGTACATCTGGCACGGCTGCCAGACGTTTGTGCAACAAAACAGACAGAGCAGATATCTGTCCTTTTAGAGAACTAGCTGACAAACCTTTATCCAAACCCTCTTGGAGAAAGGAAAGAATCCTAGGAATTTTGATTTTACTCCAAGAGAATCCCTTGGATTCGCACCAACGGATATATTTGTGCCATATCTTATGGTAAATTTTCCTAGTCACAGGTTTTCTGGCTTGAACCAGAGTATCTATAACTGAATCAGAAAACCCACGCTTAGATAGAATCAAGCGTTCAATTTCCAAGCAGTCAGTTGCAGAGAGACTAGATTTGGATGTTCGAATGGACCTTGTACTAGAAGATCCTGTCTCAAAGGTAGCTTCCATGGTGGAGCCGATGACATATTCACCAGGTCTGCATACCAAGTCCTGCGTGGCCACGCAGGAGCTATTAGAATCACCGAGGCCTTCTCCTGTTTGATCCTGGCTACCAGCCTGGGAAGGAGAGGGAACGGTGGAAACACATAAGCTAGATTGAACGACCAAGGCGCCACCAATGCATCCACTAGTGTCGCCTTGGGATCCCTGGATCTGGACACGTAGCGAGGAACCTTGGAGTTCTGACGAGACGCCATCAGATCCATATCTGGAATGCCCCATAGTTGAGTTAACTGGGCAAAGACCTCCGGATGGAGTTCCCACTCCCCCGGATGGAAGGTCTGACGACTCAAATAATCTGCCTCCCAGTTGTCTACTCCTGGGATGTGAATTGCAGATAGATGGCAGGAGTGATCCTCCGCCCATTTGATAATCTTGGATACTTCTCTCATCGCCAATGAACTCTTTGTTCCCCCCTGATGATTGATGTACGCTACAGTCGTCATGTTGTCCGACTGAAATCTTATGAATCTGGCCTTCGCTAGTTGAGGCCAAGCCAGGAGCGCATTGAATATCGCTCTCAGTTCCAAAATGTTTATCGGGAGAAGAGACTCTACCCGAGACCATAGACCCTGAGCTTTCAGGGAGTCCCAGACCGTGCCCCAGCCTAAGAGACTGGCGTCGGCCGTGATCCTCCGCCCATTTGATAATCTTGGATACTTCTCTCATCGCCAAGGAACTCTTTGTTCCCCCCTGATGATTGATGTACGCTACAGTCGTCATGTTGTCCGACTGAAATCTGATGAATCTGGCCTTCGCTAGTTGAGGCCAAGCCAGGAGCGCATTGAATATCGCTCTCAGTTCCAAAATGTTTATCGGGAGAAGAGACTCTACCCGAGACCATAGACCCTGAGCTTTCAGGGAGTCCCAGACCGTGCCCCAGCCTAAGAGACTGGCGTCGGTCGTGACAATGACCCACTTTGGTCTGCGGAAACTCATTCCCTGAGACAGGTGATCTTGAGTCAACCACCAGCGGAGTGAGTCTCTGGTTACCTGGTCTACTTGAATCTGGGGAGATAAGTCTGCATAATCCCCATTCCACTGTTTGAGCATGCACAGTTGCAATGGTCTTAGATGAATTCGAGCAAAAGGAACCACGTCCATTGCTGCAACCATTAATCCTATTACCTCCATGCACTGAGCTATGGAAGGTTGAGGAACAGATTGAAGAACTTGACAAGCGTTTAGAAGCTTTAACTTTCTGACCTCTGTCAGAAAAATCTTCATTTCTACAGAATCTATTATGGTTCCCAGAAAAGGAACCCTTGTGGACGGGGACAGGGAACTCTTTTCTATGTTCACCTTCCACCCGTGAGACCTGAGAAAGGCTAAAACAATGTCTGTATGAGCCCTTGCTTTGGAAAGGGACGACGCTTGGATTAGAATGTCGTCTAGGTAAGGTGCTACAGCAATGCCCCTCGGCCTTAGAACCGCTAGAAGGGACCCTAGCACCTTTGTAAAAATTCTGGGAGCAGTGGCTAAACCGAATGGAAGAGCCACGAACTGGTAATGTTTGTCCAGAAAGGCGAACCTCAGGAATTGATGATGATCTTTGTGGATAGGAATATGCAGGTACGCATCCTTTAAGTCCACGGTAGTCATATATTGACCCTCCTGGATTGTTGGAAAAATCGTCCGAATGGTTTCCATTTTGAATGATGGAATTTGTTTAGAATTTTTAAATCCAGAATTGGCCTGAAAGTTCCCTCTTTTTTGGGAACTACAAACAGGTTTGAGTAAAAACCCAGACCTTGTTCCGCTGTTGGAACTGGGTGTATCACTCCCATCTTTAATAGGTCTCCTACGCAATGTAAGAATGCCTGTCTCTTTATCCGGTCTGAAGATAAGCGAGACATGTGGAACCTTCCCCTTGGAGGAAGTTCCTTGAACTCTAGAAGATACCCCTGAGAGACTATTTCTAGTGCCCAGGGATCCGGAACATCTCTTGCCCAAGCCTGAGCGAAGAGAGAAAGTCTGCCCCCTACTAGATCCGGTCCCGGATCGGGGGCTACCCCTTCATGCTGTCTTGGTAGCAGCAGCAGGCTTCTTGGCCTGTTTACCCTTGTTCCAGCCTTGCAATGGTTTCCATGCTGGTTTAGGCTGGGAAGCATTACCCTCTTGTCTAGAGGCTGCAGAGTTAGGAGCCGTTCCGTTCCTGAAATTGCGAAAGGAACGAAAATTAGATTTGTTCTTAGCCTTGAAAGGCCTATCCTGTGGGAGGGCATGGCCCTTTCCCCCAGTGATGTCTGAAATAATCTCCTTCAATTCAGGCCCGAAAAGGGTCTTACCTTTGAAAGGAATATTAAGCAATTTTGTTTTGGACGACACATCCGCCGACCAAGATTTTAGCCAAAGCGCCCTGCGCGCCACTATTGCAAAACCTGAATTTTTCGCCGCTAATTTTGCCAATTGAAAAGCGGCATCCAAAATAAAGGAATTAGCCAACTTTAGTGCGTGAATTCTGTCCATGACTTCGTCATATGGAGTCTCCTTTTGGAGCGAATTTTCTAGTTCCTCGAACCAAAAAGACGCCGCCGTGGTAACAGGAATAATGCACGAAATTGGTTGAAGAAGGAAACCTTGTTGAACAAATATCTTTTTAAGCAAACCTTCCAATTTTTTATCCATAGGATCTTTAAAAGCGCAACTGTCCTCAATAGGAATAGTTGTGCGCTTGGCTAATGTTGAAACTGCCCCCTCTACCTTAGGGACCGTTTGCCATGCATCCCTTCTGGGGTCGACAATGGGGAACATTTTCTTAAATATAGGAGGGGGAACAAAAGGCACACCAGGCTTCTCCCACTCCTTAGTCACTATGTCCGCCACCCTCTTGGGTATCGGAAAAGCATCAGCGTGCACTGGGACCTCTAAGAATTTGTCCATTTTGCACACCTTCTCTGGAATCACCAAAGAATCACAATCATCAAGAGTAGCTAGCACCTCCTTAAGCAGGCCGCGGAGATGTTCTAGCTTAAATTTAAATGCCACGATATCAGGTTCTGCCTGCTGAGAAATTTTTCCTGAATCAGAAATTTCTCCCTCAGACAGACCCTCCCTCACTGCCAACTCAGATTGATGTGAGGGTATAACAGATAAATTATCGTCAGCGCCTACTTGCTCATCCTCTGTATTTAAAACTGAGCAATCACGCTTTCTGGGAAATGCTGGCAGTTTGGATAAAAGATTTGCTATAGAATTATCCATTACTGCTGTTAATTGCTGCATAGTAACCAGCATTGGCGCGCTAGATGTACTAGGTATCGCCTGCGCGGGCAAAACTGGTGTTGACACAGAAGGAGAGGATGATGAACTATCCCCACTACCTTCATTTGAAGAATCATCTTGGGCAACCTTATTAAATGTGACAGTACTGTCCTTACTTTGTTTGGACGCCATGGCACAATTTGCACATACATTTAAAGGGGGAACCACCTTGGCTTCCATACACACAGAACATATGCTATCTGAAGGTACAGACATGTTAGACAGATTTAGGCAGGCTATTAATGCAATAAAGACGATTTTAAACAAAACCGTTACTGTCTCTTTAAATAATAAAAAGAGCACACTTTATTTCTGAATGTTTGAAAAAACTATCAAGGAAATATCCGATCTTTATAAAATTTACACCCCAGTGTCTTAATGCTTTAACAGTATTGCACACCAATTTTTAAGTCTCTAACCCCTTAAATGAGCAAACCGGAGCTAATAGTTCAATTTACCGGTTTAAAACACACTACAGTCCCTGCAACAGACTTTGCTGCGTCTTTTACCTTCCTTAGGGGTTATTCCCACAGAATATAAGCCTTCCTGAGTCCGTTTCTCAGCCACAGGACCCTCTCACATGAAGCTGCATGCACTGCCTTGAGAAGTAACTGCGCAACTGAGGCGCGAAAATGAGGCCTCCTCCCTCTGCATACCAGAGTGAAGGGGCCTTTCTGACTAGATTAGGCGTCTAAACAAGTGCCAGGTGTAATTAAACGTTCCCAAATGTGTTTCAAAGTTTACAAATGTCATATAAATACGATATAAACCAATCGATTTAGCCCACAATAGTGTCAACCAGCATAGAGCCCAATTATAAGCCTTAATTCTGTTACTGAGTCTAAGAAAATGGCTTACCGATCCCTTAAGGGAAACTGACAGTCTTCTAGCATTACTATGTCGTTAGAAAAGAGACTGGTCATACCTGGGGCAGATAAGTCTGCAAACTGTTCCCCCCAACTGAAGTTCTCTGGTTTCAACAGTCCTGCGTGGGAACAGCAATGGATTTTAGTTACTGGTGCTAAAATCATACTCCTCTTTTAACAGAACTCTTCATCACTTTCTGTTGTAGAGTAAATAGTACAAACCGGCACTATTTTAAAATAACAAACTCTTGATAGAAGAAATAAAACTACAACTAACACCACATACTCTTTACCATCCCCGTGGAGATGCTACTTGTTCAGAGCGGCAAAGAGAATGACTGGGGGGCCGAGCCAGAGGGGGGGCTATATGGACAGCTTTTGCTGTGTGCTCTCTTTGCCATTTCCTGTTAGGGAAGAGAATATCCCACAAGTAAGGATGAAGCCGTGGACCGGACACACCAATGTAGGAGAAATGTAAGTTTAGATGCTGGCCCATTTTGGTGAACAATCCACCAATAAACAAGTGCTGTCCAAGGTTCTAGACTTTTTTTCAAATAAAGATAGCAAGAGAACAAAGAAAAAATGATAATAGGAGTAAATTAGAAAGTTGCTAAAATTACATGCTTTATCTGAATCATGAAAGAAAAAAATTTGGGTTCAGTGTCCCTTTAGTGACACAGGTTAGCAAGAAAGGAGATAATTCTGGTGCAGAGAGGTAGATTTGGGTATCGTCGGCATACAAGTGATAATGAAATCCGTGGGACTTTATTAAGGAACCTAGCAAGGACGTGTAGATTGAAAAGTGAAGGGGACCGAGGACAGAGCCGAAGGATTGGAGGGTATAGAGCAAAAGAGGGTGGTTGACAGTATCAAAGGCTGCAGACAGATCAAGGAGGATAAGTAGAGAAAAGTGGCCTTTTGATTTTGCTGTAAGTAGGTCGTTGGTAACCTTAACAATTGCTGTCTCTGTTGAGTGAAGGGGGTGAAATCCAGATTGCAGTGGGTCAAGGAGGGAGTTTAGTGTAAGGAAATGGTATAGACGTGCATATACTAGCTTTTCAAGAAGCTTTGAGGCAAGAGGTAGTAGGGAAATAGGGCGGTAGTTGGATGGGGAGGTTGGATCGAGAGGTTTTTTGAGGATAGGTGTGACTAATGCATGTTTAAGAGATGAGGGAAATATACCAGTGCTGAGGGAGAGGTTGAAGGTGTGTGCGACTAGAGGGGTAAGAGTAGAAGATGACAAAATGACAGTGGCAATCATTGTCAATTCCAGTATCAATTCTGAATTGACGCCAAAAAAGTTTACAGTAAAACAATTGCAGCAGATAAGGTGTTAATGTATGTAGAAAGTTCATACTAAGCTGGTATGGTAATTCAAATGTTGAACATGGTGTATTTTCTTTCCAGGGTCCGTTTCCCTGTCGCTCTTGCAGGAAGACCTTCCCTCTACAGCGCATGCTGACACGTCACCTCAAGTGTCACAGTGTACAGAAGAGGCACAGGTGTCCGTGCTGCGGGAAAGGGTTTAACGACACGTTCGACCTGAAGCGACACATGAGGACGCACACAGGTAATCGTTACGGAAGGGATACAGGTAAAGAAAGGATACAGTTTAGTAATGGGTGGGAGAAGTGAAATAAGGAACAGGCAGTGCGGCTTGTGCACAGTAATGTATAGGCACCTGGTGACATGATACAAAGCAAAAGCTCTCGTGTCATTTGCAAGTAACAGTACAATAATACAATGCTCTAACTATGTGCTTAACCCCTGCAGAGGCATTAAACACACAAAGTTATTTCTGAAGCAGCAATGCACTACTAGGAGCTAGTTGCAAACATCTGGTGAGCCAAATACAAGAAGCATATGTAAGTAGCCACCAACCAGCAGCCAGCTCCCAGCAATCCATTGCTGCACCCGAGCCTACCTAGGTATTCTCAAATGATACCAATAAAACAAAGTACTTTTGAAAATAGAAGTGAACATAAAAGCGTCTTAAAGGGACATAAAACCCAATTTGTTTCTTTTATGATTCAGATAGAGAATACAATTTTAAACAAGTTTCTAATTTACTTCTATTATCAAATTTTCTTCATTTTCTTGGTATCTTTTTTAGTAAACTCAGGAGTGTCTCTTCAGTACTAGATGGCAGCAGTTTTATAACAATGTTATACATTAGCAAGAGCACTAGATGGCAGCCGTTTTATAACAATGTTATACATTACCAAGAACACTAGATGGCAGCAGTTTTATAACAATGTTATACATTAGCAAGAGCACTAGATGGCAGCAGCTTTATAATAATGTTATACATTAGCAGGAGCACTAGATGGCAGCAGTTTTATAATAATGTTATACATTAGCAAGAGCACTAGATGGCAGCAGTTTTATAACAATGTTATACATTACCAAGAGCACTAGATGGCAGCAGTTTTATAATAATGTTATACATTAGCAAGAGCACTAGATGGCAGCAGTTTTATAACAATGTTATACATTAGCAGGAGCACTAGATGGCAGCAGTTTTATAACAATGTTATACATTAGCAGGAGCACTAGATGGCAGCAGTTTTATAACAATGTTATACATTAGCAAGAGCACTAGATGGCATCAGTTGTATAACAATGTTATACATTAGCAGGAGCACTAGATGGCAGCAGTTTTATAACAATGTTATACATTAGCAAGAGCACTAGATGGCAGCAGTTTTATAACAATGTTATACTTTAGCAAGAGCACTAGATGGCAGCAGTTTTATAGCAATGTTATACATTACCAAGAGCACTAGATGGCAGCAGTTTTATAACAATGTTATACATTAGCAAGAACACTAGATGGCAGCAGTTTTATAACAATGTTATACATTAGCAAGAGCACTAGATGGCAGCAGTTTTATAATAATGTTATACATTAGCAAGAGCACTAGATGGCAGCAGTTTTATAATAATGTTATACATTAGCAAGAGCACTAGATGGCAGCAGTTTTATAACAATGTTATACATTAGCAAGAGCACTAGATGGCAGCAGTTTTATAATAATGTTATACATTAGCAAGAGCACTAGATGGCAGCGGTTTTATAATAATGTTATACATTAGCAAGAGCACTAGATGGCAGCAGTTTTATAATAATGTTATACATTAGCAAGAACACTAGATGGCAGCAGTTTTATAACAATGTTATACATTACCAAGAGCACTAGATGGCAGCAGTTTTATAACAATATTATACATTAGCAAGAGCACTAGATGGCAGCAGTTTTATAATAATGTTATTCATTAGCAAGAGCGCTAGATGGCAGCAGATTTATAATAATGTTATACATTACCAAGAGCACTAGATGGCAGCAGTTTTATAATAATGTTATACATTAGCAAGAGCACTATATGGCAGCAGTTTTATAACAATGTTATACATTAGCAAGAGCACTAGATGGCAGCAGATTTGTAACAATGTTATACATTACCAAGAGCACTATATGGCAGCAGTTTTATAATAATGTTATACATTAGCAAGAACACTAGATGGCAGCAGTTTTATAACAATGTTATACATTAACAGGAGCACTAGATGGAGGCAGTTTTATAACAATGTTATACATTAGCAAGAGCACTAGATGGCAGCAGTTTTATAATAATGTTATACATTAGCAAGAGCACTAGATGGCAGCAGTTTTATAACAATATTATACATTACCAAGAGCACTAGATGGCAGCAGTTTTATAATAATGTTATACATTAGCAAGAGCACTAGATTGCAGCAGTTTTATAACAATGTTATACATTACCAAGAGCACTAGAATGCAGCAGTTTTATAACAATGTTATACATTAGCAAGAGCACTAGATGGCAGCAGTTTTTTAACAATGTTATACATTAGCAAGATCACTAGATGGCAGCAGTTTTATAACAATGTTATACATTAGCAAGAGCACTAGATGGCAGCAGTTTTATAACAATGTTATACATTAGCAGGAGCAATATATGGAAGCAGTTTTATAACAATGTTATACATTACCAAGAGCACTAGATGGCAGCAGTTTTATAACAATGTTATACATTAGCAAGAGCACTAGATGGCAGCAGTTTTATAACAATGTTATACATTAGCAGGAGCACTAGATGGCAGCAGTTTCATAACAATGTTATACATTAGCAGGAGCACTAGATGGCAGCAGTTTTATAACAATGTTATAAATTAGAAAGAGCACTAGATGGCAGCAGTTTTATAACAATGTTATACATTACCAAGAGCACTAGATGGCTGCAGTTTTATAACAATGTTATACATTACCAAGAGCACTAGATGACAGCAGTTTTATAACAATGTTATACATTACCAAGAGCACTAGATGGCAGCAGTTTTATAACAATGTTATACATTACCAAGAGAACTAGATGGCAGCAGATTTATAATAATGTTATACATTAGCAAGAGCACTAGATGGCAGCAGTTTTATAACAATGTTATACATTAGCAAGAGCACTAGATGGCAGCAGTTTTATAACAATGTTATACATTACCAAGAGCACTAGATGGCAGCAGATTTATAATAATGTTATACATTATCAAGAGTACTAGATGGCAGCAGTTTTATAATAATGTTATACATTACCAAGAGCACTAGATGACAGCAGTTTTATAACAATGTTATACATTACCAAGAGCACTAGATGGCAGCAGTTTTATAACAATGTTATACATTACCAAGAGCACTAGATGGCAGCAGATTTATAATAATGTTATACATTAGCAAGAGCACTAGATGGCAGCAGTTTTAGAACAATGTTATACATTAGCAAGAGCACTAGATGGCAGCAGTTTTATAACAATGTTATACATTACCAAGAGCACTAGATGGCAGCAGATTTATAATTATGTTATACATCAGCAAGAGTACTAGATGGCAGCAGTTTTATAACAATGTTATACATTACCAAGAGCACTAGATGGCAGCAGATTTATAATAATGTTATACATTAGCAAGAGTACTAGATGGCAGCAGTTTTATAATAATGTTATACATTACCAAGAGCACTAGATGACAGCAGTTTTATAACAATGTTATACATTACCAAGAGCACTAGATGGCAGCAGTTTTATAATAATGTTATACATTACCAAGAGCACTAGATGACAGCAGTTTTATAACAATGTTATACATTACCAAGAGCACTAGATGGCAGCAGTTTTATAACAATGTTATACATTACCAAGAGCACTAGATGACAGCACTATTTCCTGTCATGAAGGGCCCCAGACATGAGCACACTGCCTATCTAAATATCGCTCCAACAGAGAATAACATGAGAACAAAGCTAATTTGATAAAATAAGTAAATTGAAAGCTTTTTAAAAATGATATTCTTTATATGAATCATGACAGTTTGGGTTTCATGTCCCTTTAAAATGACATTCTCTATCTGAACCATGAAAATGTAATATACAGATATTAAATTCAGTTTCCACTAAAACAGCTACAAACGTTCATTATTTAGTATATAAATAATATATTGAGGTCAGGAATCTCATCTTGCTATGGTCATATGCACAGCAGTAGTAAACAGATTGTGCAAATCCAATAGCAAGTGTCCGTCATTAGGGGGCGCTGCTGGAAATACAATTTATAGGCTGTGGAACATAACTGTCATAGGTTTGCGCCAAGCGGGTTATAAAGACATCCCTATGCAGGCTTACTATGGGTATATAGAGCACAGCTAGAATGTGTAGGCTTACTATGGGCATATAAACCACAGCTAGAGTGTGTAGGCTTACTATGGGTGTATAAACCACAGCTAGGGTGTGTAGGCATACTATGGGTATATAAAGCACAGCTAGTGTAAGCTTACTATGGGTATATAAAGCACAGCTAGAGTGTGTAGGCTTACTATGGGTATATAAAGCACAGCTAGAGTGTGTAGGCTTACTATGGGTGTATAAACCACAGCTAGAGTGTGTAGGCTTACTATAGGTATATAAAGCACAGCTAGTGTAGGCTTACTATGGGTATATAAACCACAGCTAGAGTGTGTAGGCTTACTAGGGGTGTATAAACCACAGCTAGAGTGTGTAGGCCTACTAGGGGTATATAAACCACAGCTAGAGTGTGTAGGCTTACTAGGGGTATATAAACCACAGCTAGAATGTGTAGGCTTACAATGGGTGTATAAACCACAGCTAGAGTGTGTAGGCTTACTATGGGTATATAAAGCACATCTAGTGTAGACTTACTATGGGTATATAAAGCACAGCTAGTGTAGGCTTACTATGGGTATATAAAGCACAGCTAGTGTAGGCTTACTATGGGTATATAAAGCACAGCTAGTGTAGGCTTACTATGGGTATATAAAGCACAGCTAGAGTGTGTAGGCATACTATGGGTATATAAAGCACAGCTACTGTAAGCTTACTATGGGTATATAAAGCACAGCTAGAGTGTGTAAGCTTACTATAGGTATATAAGCACAGCTAGAGTGTGTAGGCTTACTATGGGTATATAAACCACAGCTAGAGTGTGTAGGCTTACTATGGGTATATAAACAACAGCTAGAATGTGTAGGCTTACTATGGGTATATAAACCACAGCTAGAGTGTGTAGGCTTACTATGGGCATATAGAGCACAGCTAGAATGTGTAGGCTTACTATGGGTATATAAACCACAGCTAGAGTGTGTAGGCTTACTATGGGTATATAAAGCACAGCTAGAGTGTGTAAGCTTACTATAGGTATATAAGCACAGCTAGAGTGTGTAGGCTTACTATGGGTATATAAACCACAGCTAGAGTGTGTAGGCTTACTATGGGTATATAAACAACAGCTAGAATGTGTAGGCTTACTATGGGTATATAAACCACAGCTAGAGTGTGTAGGCTTACTATGGGCATATAGAGCACAGCTAGAATGTGTAGGCTTACTATGGGTATATAAACCACAGCTAGAGTGTGTAGGCTTACTATGGGTATATAAACCACAGCTAGAGAGTGTAGGCTTACTATGGGTATATAAAGCACAGCTAGAGTGTGTAGGCTTACTTTGGGTATATAAACCACAGCTAGAGTGTGTAGGCTTACTATGGGTATATAAACAACAGCTAGAATGTGTAGGCTTACTATGGATATATAAACCACACCTAGAGTGTGTAGGCTTACTATGGATATATAAACCACAGCTAGAGTGTGTAGGCTTACTATGGGCATATAAACCACAGCTAGAGTGTGTAGGCTTACTATGGGTATATAAACCACAGCTAGAGAGTGTAGGCTTACTATAGGTATATAAAGCACAGCTAGAGTGTGTAGGCTTACTATGGGTATATAAACAACAGCTATAATGTGTAGGCTTACTATGGGCATATAAACCACAGCTAGAGTGTGTAGGCTTACTATGGGTATATAAACCACAGCTAGAGAGTGTAGGCTTACTATAGGTATATAAAGCACAGCTAGAGTGTGTAGGCTTACTATGGGTATATAAAGCACAGCTAGACTGTGTAGGCTTACTATGGGTATATAAAGCACAGCTAGACTGTGTAGGCTTACTATGGGTATATAAAGCACAGCTAGTGTAGGCTTACTATGGGTATATAAACCACAGCTAGAATGTGTAGGCTTGAGTATAAAAAGCACAGCTAGAATGTTTAAGCTTACTATGGGTATATAAAGCACAGCTAGAATATTTAAGCTTACTATGGGTATATAAAGCACAGCTAGAATATTTAAGCTTACTATGGGTATATAAAGCACAGCTAGAATGTGTAGGCTTACTATGGGTATATAGCGCACAGCTAGAGTGTGTAGGCTTACTAAGGGTGTATAAACCACAGCTAGAGTGTGTAGGCTTACTATGGGTATATAAAGCACAGCTAGTGTAGGCTTACTATGGGTATATAATCCACAGCTAGAATATATAGGCTTACTATGGGTATATAATGCACAGCTAGTGTGTAGGCTTACTAGGGGTATATAAACCACAGCTAGAGTGTGTAGGCTTACTATGGGTGTATAAAGCACAGCTAGAATATGTAGGCTTACTATGGGTATATAAAGCACAGCTAGTGTAGGCTTACTATGGGTATATAAACCACAGCTAGAGTGTGTAGGCTTACTAGGGGTATATAAACCACAGCTAGAGTGTGTAGGCTTACTAGGGGTATATAAACCACAGCTAGAATGTGTAGGCTTACTATGGGTGTATAAACCACAGCTAGAGTGTGTAGGCTTACTATGGGTATATAAAGCACAGCTAGTGTAGACTTACTATGAGTATATAAAGCACAGCTAGTGTAGGCTTACTATAGGTATATAAAGCACAGCTAGAGTGTGTAGGCATACTATGGGTATATAAACCACAGCTAGAATGTGTAAGCTTACTATGGGTATATAAACCACAGCTAGAATGTGTAAGCTTACTATGGGTATATAAACCACAGCTAGAATGTGTAGGCTTACTATGGGTATATAAACCACAGCTAGAGCGAGTAGGCTTACTTTGGGTATATAATGCACAGCTAGAGTGTGTAGGCTCACTATGGGTATATAAAGCACAACTAGAATGTGTAGGCTTACTATGGGTATATAAAGCACAGCTAGTGTAGGCTTACTATAGGTATATAAAGCACAGCTAGAGTGTGTAGACTTACTATGGGTATATAAACCACAGCTAGAAAGTGTAGCCTTACTATGGGTATATAAACCACAGCTAGAATGTATAGGCTTACTAAGGCTATATAACGCACAGCTAGAATGTGTAGGCTTACTATGGGTATATAAACCACAGCTAGAATGTGTAGGCTTATTATGAGTATAAAAAGCACAGCTAGAATGTTTAAGATTACTATGGGTATATAAAGCACAGCTAGAATATTTAAGCTTACTATGGGTATATAAAGCACACTTAGAGGGAGGAGGCTTACTATGGGTATATAAACCACAGCTAGAATGTGTAGGCTTACTATGGGTATATAGAGCACAGCTAGAGTGTGTAGGCTTACTAAGGGTGTATAAACCACAGCTAGAGTGTGTAGGCTTACTATGGGTATATAAAGCACAGCTAGAGTGTGTAGGCTTACTATGGGTATATAATGCACAGCTAGTGTGTAGGCTTACTAGGGGTATATAAACCACAGCTAGTGTGTAGGCTTACTATGGGTATATAAAGCACAGCTAGTGTAGGCTTATTATGGGTATATAAAGCACAGCTAGTGTAGGCTTACTATGGGTATATAATCCACAGCTAGAATATATAGGCTTACTATGGGTATATAATGCACAGCTAGTGTGTAGGCTTACTATGGGTATATAATCCACAGCTAGAATATGTAGGCTTACTATGGGTATATAAACCACAGCTAGTGTAGGCTTACTATGGGTATATAAACCACAGCTAGAGTGTGTAGGCTTACTATGGGTGTATAAACCACAGCTAGAGTGTGTAGGCTTATGAGTCTAAAAAGCACAGCTAGAATGTTTAAGCTTACTATGGGTATATAAAGCACAGCTAGAATATTTAAGCTTACTATGGGTATATAAACAACAGCTAGAATGTGTAGGCTTACTATGGATATATAAACCACAGCTAGAGTGTGTAGGCTTACTATGGGTATATAGAGCAAAGCTAGAGTGTGTAGGCTTACTATGGGCATATAAACCACAGCTAGTGTAGGCTTACTATGGGTATATAAACCACAGCTAGAGTGTGTAGGCTTACTATGGGTGTATAAACCACAGCTAGAGTGTGTAGGCTTATGAGTCTAAAAAGCACAGCTAGAATGTTTAAGCTTACTATGGGTATATAAAGCACAGCTAGAATATTTAAGCTTACTATGGGTATATAAACAACAGCTAGAATGTGTAGGCTTACTATGGGTATATAGAGCACAGCTAGAGTGTGTAGGCTTACTATGGGTGTATAAACCACAGCTAGAGAGTGTAGGCTTACTATAGGTATATAAAGCACAGCTAGAGTGTGTAGGCTTACTATGGGTATATAAACAACAGCTAGAATGTGTAGGCTTACTATGGGCATATAAACCACAGCTAGAGTGTGTAGGCTTACTATGGGTATATAAACAACAGCTAGAATGTGTAGGCTTACTATGGGCATATAAACCACAGCTAGAATGTGTAGGCTTGAGTATAAAAAGCACAGCTAGAATGTTTAAGCTTACTATGGGTATATAAAGCACAGCTAGAATATTTAAGCTTACTATGGGTATATAAAGCACAGCTAGAATGTGTAGGCTTACTATGGGTATATAGCGCACAGCTAGAGTGTGTAGGCTTACTATGGGTATATAAAGCACAGCTAGTGTAGGCTTACTATGGGTATATAATCCACATCTAGAATATATAGGCTTACTATGGGTATATAATGCACAGCTAGTGTGTAGGCTTACTAGGGGTATATAAACCACAGCTAGAGTGTGTAGGCTTACTATGGGTGTATAAAGCACAGCTAGAATATGTAGGCTTACTATGGGTATATAAAGCACAGCTAGTGTAGGCTTACTATGGGTATATAAACCACAGCTAGAGTGTGTAGGCTTACTAGGGGTATATAAACCACAGCTAGAGTGTGTAGGCTTACTAGGGGTATATAAACCACAGCTAGAGTGTGTAGGCTTACTAGGGGTATATAAACCACAGCTAGAATGTGTAGGCTTACTATGGGTGTATAAACCACAGCTAGAGTGTGTAGGCTTACTATCGGTATATAAAGCACAGCTAGTGTAGGCTTACTATGAGTATATAAAGCACAGCTAGTGTAGGCTTACTATGGGTATATAAACCACAGCTAGAGTGTGTAGGCTTACTAGGGGTATATAAACCACAGCTAGAGTGTGTAGGCTTACTAGGGGTATATAAACCACAGCTAGAATGTGTAGGCTTACTATGGGTGTATAAACCACAGCTAGAGTGTGTAGGCTTACTATGGGTATATAAAGCACAGCTAGTGTAGACTTACTATGAGTATATAAAGCACAGCTAGTGTAGGCTTACTATAGGTATATAAAGCACAGCTAGAGTGTGTAGGCATACTATGGGTATATAAACCACAGCTAGAATGTGTAAGCTTACTATGGGTATATAAACCACAGCTAGAATGTGTAAGCTTACTATGGGTATATAAACCACAGCTAGAATGTGTAGGCTTACTATGGGTATATAAACCACAGCTAGAGCGAGTAGGCTTACTTTGGGTATATAATGCACAGCTAGAGTGTGTAGGCTCACTATGGGTATATAAAGCACAATTAGAATGTGTAGGCTTACTATGGGTATATAAAGCACAGCTAGTGTAGGCTTACTATAGGTATATAAAGCACAGCTAGAGTGTGTAGACTTACTATGGGTATATAAACCACAGCTAGAAAGTGTAGCCTTACTATGGGTATATAAACCACAGCTAGAATGTATAGGCTTACTAAGGCTATATAACGCATAGCTAGAATGTGTAGGCTTACTATGGGTATATAAAGCACAGCTAGAATATTTAAGCTTACTATGGGTATATAAAGCACACTTAGAGGGAGGAGGCTTACTATGGGTATATAAACCACAGCTAGAATGTGTAGGCTTACTATGGGTATATAGAGCACAGCTAGAGTGTGTAGGCTTACTAAGGGTGTATAAACCACAGCTAGAGTGTGTAGGCTTACTATGGGTATATAAAGCACAGCTAGTGTAGGCTTACTATGGGTATATAATGCACAGCTAGTGTGTAGGCTTACTAGGGGTATATAAACCACAGCTAGTGTGTAGGCTTACTATGGGTATATAAAGCACAGCTAGTGTAGGCTTATTATGGGTATATAAAGCACAGCTAGTGTAGGCTTACTATGGGTATATAATCCACAGCTAGAATATATAGGCTTACTATGGGTATATAATGCACAGCTAGTGTGTAGGCTTACTATGGGTATATAATCCACAGCTAGAATATGTAGGCTTACTATGGGTATATAAACCACAGCTAGTGTAGGCTTACTATGGGTATATAAACCACAGCTAGAGTGTGTAGGCTTACTATGGGTGTATAAACCACAGCTAGAGTGTGTAGGCTTATGAGTCTAAAAAGCACAGCTAGAATGTTTAAGCTTACTATGGGTATATAAAGCACAGCTAGAATATTTAAGCTTACTATGGGTATATAAACAACAGCTAGAATGTGTAGGCTTACTATGGATATATAAACCACAGCTAGAGTGTGTAGGCTTACTATGGGTATATAGAGCAAAGCTAGAGTGTGTAGGCTTACTATGGGCATATAAACCACAGCTAGTGTAGGCTTACTATGGGTATATAAACCACAGCTAGAGTGTGTAGGCTTACTATGGGTGTATAAACCACAGCTAGAGTGTGTAGGCTTATGAGTCTAAAAAGCACAGCTAGAATGTTTAAGCTTACTATGGGTATATAAAGCACAGCTAGAATATTTAAGCTTACTATGGGTATATAAACAACAGCTAGAATGTGTAGGCTTACTATGGGTATATAGAGCACAGCTAGAGTGTGTAGGCTTACTATGGGTGTATAAACCACAGCTAGAGAGTGTAGGCTTACTATAGGTATATAAAGCACAGCTAGAGTGTGTAGGCTTACTATGGGTATATAAACAACAGCTAGAATGTGTAGGCTTACTATGGGCATATAAACCACAGCTAGAGTGTGTAGGCTTACTATGGGTGTATAAACCACAGCTAGAGTGTGTAGGCTTATGAGTCTAAAAAGCACAGCTAGAATGTTTAAGCTTACTATGGGTATATAAAGCACAGCTAGAATATTTAAGCTTACTATGGGTATATAAACAACAGCTAGAATGTGTAGGCTTACTATGGATATATAAACAACAGCTAGAATGTGTAGGCTTACTATGGGCATATAAACCACAGCTAGAATGTGTAGGCTTGAGTATAAAAAGCACAGCTAGAATGTTTAAGCTTACTATGGGTATATAAAGCACAGCTAGAATATTTAAGCTTACTATGGGTATATAAAGCACAGCTAGAATGTGTAGGCTTACTATGGGTATATAGCGCACAGCTAGAGTGTGTAGGCTTACTATGGGTATATAAAGCACAGCTAGTGTAGGCTTACTATGGGTATATAATCCACATCTAGAATATATAGGCTTACTATGGGTATATAATGCACAGCTAGTGTGTAGGCTTACTAGGGGTATATAAACCACAGCTAGAGTGTGTAGGCTTACTATGGGTGTATAAAGCACAGCTAGAATATGTAGGCTTACTATGGGTATATAAAGCACAGCTAGTGTAGGCTTACTATGGGTATATAAACCACAGCTAGAGTGTGTAGGCTTACTAGGGGTATATAAACCACAGCTAGAGTGTGTAGGCTTACTAGGGGTATATAAACCACAGCTAGAGTGTGTAGGCTTACTAGGGGTATATAAACCACAGCTAGAATGTGTAGGCTTACTATGGGTGTATAAACCACAGCTAGAGTGTGTAGGCTTACTATCGGTATATAAAGCACAGCTAGTGTAGGCTTACTATGAGTATATAAAGCACAGCTAGTGTAGGCTTACTATGGGTATATAAACCACAGCTAGAGTGTGTAGGCTTACTAGGGGTATATAAACCACAGCTAGAGTGTGTAGGCTTACTAGGGGTATATAAACCACAGCTAGAATGTGTAGGCTTACTATGGGTGTATAAACCACAGCTAGAGTGTGTAGGCTTACTATGGGTATATAAAGCACAGCTAGTGTAGACTTACTATGAGTATATAAAGCACAGCTAGTGTAGGCTTACTATAGGTATATAAAGCACAGCTAGAGTGTGTAGGCATACTATGGGTATATAAACCACAGCTAGAATGTGTAAGCTTACTATGGGTATATAAGCCACAGCTAGAATGTGTAAGCTTACTATGGGTATATAAACCACAGCTAGAATGTGTAGGCTTACTATGGGTATATAAACCACAGCTAGAGCGAGTAGGCTTACTTTGGGTATATAATGCACAGCTAGAGTGTGTAGGCTCACTATGGGTATATAAAGCACAATTAGAATGTGTAGGCTTACTATGGGTATATAAAGCACAGCTAGTGTAGGCTTACTATAGGTATATAAAGCACAGCTAGAGTGTGTAGACTTACTATGGGTATATAAACCACAGCTAGAAAGTGTAGCCTTACTATGGGTATATAAACCACAGCTAGAATGTATAGGCTTACTAAGGGTATATAACGCACAGCTAGAATGTGTAGGCTTACTATGGGTATATAAACCACAGCTAGAATGTGTAGGCTTATTATGAGTATAAAAAGCACAGCTAGAATGTTTAAGATTACTATGGGTATATAAAGCACAGCTAGAATATTTAAGCTTACTATGGGTATATAAAGCACACTTAGAGGGAGGAGGCTTACTATGGGTATATAAACCACAGCTAGAATGTGTAGGCTTACTATGGGTATATAGAGCACAGCTAGAGTGTGTAGGCTTACTAAGGGTGTATAAACCACAGCTAGAGTGTGTAGGCTTACTATGGGTATATAAAGCACAGCTAGTGTAGGCTTACTATGGGTATATAATCCACAGCTAGAATATATAGGCTTACTATGGGTATATAATGCACAGCTAGTGTGTAGGCTTACTAGGGGTATATAAACCACAGCTAGTGTGTAGGCTTACTATGGGTATATAAAGCACAGCTAGTGTAGGCTTATTATGGGTATATGAAGCACAGCTAGTGTAGGCTTACTATGGGTATATAATCCACAGCTAGAATATATAGGCTTACTATGGGTATATAATGCACAGCTAGTGTGTAGGCTTACTATGGGTATATAATCCACAGCTAGAATATGTAGGCTTACTATGGGTACATAAACCACAGCTAGTGTAGGCTTACTATGGGTATATAAACCACAGCTAGAGTGTGTAGGCTTACTATGGGTGTATAAACCACAGCTAGAGTGTGTAGGCTTATGAGTATAAAAAGCACAGCTAGAATGTTTAAGCTTACTATGGGTATATAAAGCACAGCTAGAATATTTAAGCTTACTATGGGTATATAAAGCACAGCTAGAATGTGTAGGCTTACTATGGGTATATAGAGCACAGCTAGTGTAGGCCTACTATGGGTATATAAAGCACAGCTAGTGTAGGCTTACTATGGGTATATAAAGCACAGCTAGTGTAGGCTTACTATGGGTATATAAAGCACAGCTAGTGTAAGCTTACTATGGGTATATAAAGCATAGCTAAGTGTGTAGTCTTACTATGGGTATATAAAGCACAGCTAGTGTAGGCTTACTATAGGTATATAAAGCACAGCTAGAGTGTGTAGGCATACTATGGGTATATAAAGCACAGCTAGTGTAAGCTTACTATGGGTATATAAAGCACAGCTAGAGTGTGTAGGCTTACTATGGGTATATAAACCACAGCTAGAATGTGTAGGCTTACCATGAATATATAAACAACAGCTAGAATGTGTAGGCTTACTATGGGCATATATACCACAGCTAGAGTGTGTAGGCTTACTATGGGTATATAGAGCACAGCTAGAGGGTGTAGGCTTACTATGGGTATATAAACAACAGCTAGAATGTGTAGGCTTACTATGGGTATATAAACCACAGCTAGAGTGTGTAGGCTTACTATGGGCATATAAACAACAGCTAGAATGTGTAGGCTTACTATGGGTATATAAACCACAGCTAGAGTGTGTAGGCTTACTATCGGTATATAAAGCACAGCTAGTGTAGGCTTACTATGAGTATATAAAGCACAGCTAGTGTAGGATTACTATAGGTATATAAAGCACAGCTAGAGTGTGTAGGCATACTATGGGTATATAAACCACAGCTAGAATGTGTAAGCTTACTATGGGTATATAAACCACAGCTAGAATGTGTAAGCTTACTATGGGTATATAAACCACAGCTAGAATGTGTAAGCTTACTATGGGTATATAAACCACAGCTAGAGCGAGTAGGCTTACTTTGGGTATATAATGCACAGCTAGAGTGTGTAGGCTTACTAGGGGTATATAAACCACAGCTAGAGTGTTTAGGCTTACTATGGATATATAGAGCACAGCTAGAGCGTGTAAGCTTACTATGTGTGTATAAACCACAGCTAGAATGTATATGCTTACTATGGGTATATAAACAGCTAGAATGTGTAGGCTTACTATGGGTATATAAACCACAGCTAGAGTGTGTAGGCTTACTATGGGTATATAAAGCACAGCTAGAGAGTGTAGGCTTACTATGGGCATATAAACCACAGCTAGAGTGTGTAGACTTACTATGGGCATATAAACCACAGCTAGAGTATGTAGGCTTACTGTGGGTATATAAAGCACACCCAGAGTGTGTAGGCTTAACTATAGGTATATAAAGCACAGCTAGAGTGTAGACTTACTATGGGTATATAAAGCACAGCTAGAATATGTAAGCTTACTATGCGTATATAAAGCACAGCTAGAGTGTGTAGGTTTACTATGGGTATATAAAGCACAGCTAGAGTGTGTAGGCTTACTAGGGGCATATAAACCCCAGCTAGAGTGTGTAGGCTTACTAGGGGTATATAAACCACAGCTAGAGTGTTTAGGCTTACTATGGATATATAGAGCACAGCTAGAGAGTGTAAGCTTACTATGTGTGTATAAACCACAGCTAGAATGTATATGCTTACTATGGGTGTATAAACCACAGATAGAATGTGTAGGTTTACTATGGGGATATAAAGCACAGCTAGAATGTGTACGCTTACTATGGGTATATAAAGTACAGCTAGAGAGAGGAGGCTTACTATGGGTATATAAAGCACAGCTAGAATATGTAAGCTTACTATGGGTATATAAAGCACAGCTAGTGTGTGTAGGTTTACTATGGGTATATAAACCACAACTAGAGTGTGTATGCTTACTATGGGTATACATGAACTATCTGGACCAAAGCTACATTTTTTACTTGTACATCCTTTTTACTCACTAGAGTTTTAAAACTAAATTCTATAGGTTATAAGCAATATTCTGAGCACAAGGCACTTTGGTTTGTATGTAACTAATCTTCCACTTCATCTCGTCTCTTCTCCAGGGATCCGCCCCTACAAGTGCCCGGCCTGTGACAAGTCCTTCACGCAGCGATGCTCCCTGGAGTCCCATTTGCGCAAGATTCATGGGGTGCTGCAGAGTTACGCCTACCGCCAGCGACGCTCTAAGATTTACGTATGCGAGGAATGCGGTTTTACTTCCTCTAGTGTGGACAACTACACCCTGCATGTGCTGGAACAGCACCCCAGCAGCCCTGTGCTAGCCAAGCACCTGAGGAAACGGGGGGCTGGACCACTGCAGGGGGATATAGGTTCTGTTCTGCGTCCTACACCATGGTACCTCTGACTATTTCTTAAGTCTGGAAAATTACATCACAACAAATATTAACTTCTCCAAAGTAGTTTGCTACCCCCCACCTCGAACTCTGCCTTTGAGGTATCTAAAGTGTATGCAACTCCCTCCCACAAGGAATCTAGAGTCTACGCACTTCCCCATGGAGGATCTACAGTCTATGTCCCCTGAGGGTTCTAGAGTATATGTACATATGCCCAGAGGTTGAGGCTATGCACCTCCCCATGCAGAATCTAGATTCACAAGCTGGAACTACAGGGGGCGCGCATGTGTAACAAAATAAAATGATAATTGATAGTGTACCATATGCCAAAAATAAGCAACATGCATACAAACTCCTAAAATCAAAAGTTCCAAGATAAACACATAGGTATACTGGTGTATAAGATTAATTAGAGCAGTGTTTCTCAACAGCCGGGCCGCGGCGGCCCTGCTGGTGGGCCGCGACCCGACATTGCCTCCAGACACTCGCTCTGACAGGCCCGCCTTTACACATCTCCTAAATTTTGGACGGGCCTGTCAGAGTGCCACTGCGCATGTCAGTTTGCGCACTGTGAGCATGTAGTGGCGGGCGGGCGCACTGTGACCGGGTAGAAGCGGCTGGCGGCGTACAGAGCGTGAAGCATCGGCTCACAGGTAAGTAAGCCCACTGACACCAATGACATAATTACGTCTACTGCCACCAATGTATATATTTAGGGCGGCCACTGGACACCAATGTGTATTTGTAAACTGTGTGTGTGTGTGTATATATATATATATATATATATATATATATATATATATATATATATATATATATATATATATATATATATATATATATATATAGATCCCACTGACACCAATGAATTATAAAATATTAACCCACTGTAAACTATATATATGGATCCCACTGACACCAATGAATTATCATATAATTAACCCACTGTTATATATATATATATATATTATAATTATATGATAATTCAGTGGTGTGGGATCCATATATAATATATATAAATAGTTTATAGTAGGTTAATTTTATAATTCATTGGTGTCAGTGGGTGAGGGAGGAGAGAGAGAGAGAAAGAAAGAGAGGGAGGAGAGAGAGAGAGAAAGAGGGAGGAGAGAGAGAGAGAGAGAGAGAGAGGGAGGAGATAGATAGAGACAGAGAGAGAAAGAGAGGGGGGAGGAGAGAGAGAAAGAGAGAGGGGAGGAGAGAGAGAGGGGAGGAGAGAGAGAGGGGAGGAGAGAGAGAGGGGAGGAGAGAGAAAGGGGAGGAGAGAGAAAGAGAGAGGGGGGAAGAGAGAGAGAGAGGGGAGGAGATATATATTTTTTTTTTTTTTCTTCCAAACCTACTGCAACCCACTCCCGATGCTTACCGGGCCCTGGACCGGTCCGGCTAAAACTTACCGGGCCTTGAGGTCACTTAGGTTGAGAACCACTGAATTAGAGAACACGCCCCTTAAGGGTGAGCGTTTTCCTTTAGAGTTTGGGAAGAGCTTTAAAAAGCAGGACTGCTAGTAAGGTGATCTTATGCCTGATGAAACGGCCCTCTTAGTGCCGAGAAACGCGTTGCATTTCAAGGGGGACATTTGGATACCTCTGTTCCGCTACTTGTTTTTTATATTGTTTATAATAAACATTTGTTTTTTAAAAAAACCTTACTTGCTTGTGTTCATTGACTATCAATTGGAACACAAACATTATCCGCATCCTGCACATGTATCCTGATTATTGGGAGAATCCTGATTGGGTGAACTGATACACCCTTCTGAAATCTATCAGTCTACTCCTACCAGCACATAGGTGTGCTCGTCCAGAATGTGAGTACCCTTTTGGCATTGTTAATACACACGCTCTTTTACTCTGGGCTTTCTCGCTTCACTTCCCCACTGCAGCACACGGGGTCCTCCAGGAGTGGGTGAGCTGATACACCCTATAATTCTTCAGCCTGTATCTACCAGCACATTAGGGTGCTCCAGTGATATGCGAGTATCCATTTGGCTCATCTTATATTGAGTCTACACATGAGGCGCCCCTTTGTTCTCTTTTATATACTGCAGAATCTAGATTCTTTGTACATAGCCTGAGAAATTTAGTCAAACTTCCCCATGCAGGATCTACAGTCTATATACCCCGATTACTACAGAGTATATGCACATATCCCAAGAGGATGAGTCTATACAACACTTCATGCAGGATCTACAGTCTATGTACCCCGATTACTACAGAGTATATGCACATATCCCAAGAGGATGAGTCTATACAACACTTCATGCAGGATCTACAGTCTATGTACCCCGATTACTACAGAGTATATGCACATATCCCAAGAGGATGAGTCTATACAACACTTCATGCAGGATCTACAGTCTATGTACCCCGATTACTACAGAGTATATGCACATATCCCAAGAGGATGAGTCTATACAACACTTCATGCAGGATCTACAGTCTATGCACCTCCCCATGTAGGATCTGAAGTCTATGCCCTCTGGATGTTACAGAGTATGAACACATATCCCGAGAGGTTGAATCTATAAACCTCCCCATGCAGGATCTACCGTCTGTACCCCCATACGACTAGAGTTTGAGTCTTAGATCCTGTAGGTGTAAGAGTCTAATGCACCTTCCCCCACAGGATCCAATAACTTTCCTCACAATAGGTGTAAAAATAACACTTATCAAATGTATAAATAAAACCTTTATTATGTCAACACGAAAATAAAATCTACAGCAAGTGAAAGGATGTGTGTGGTGTCATTCAGTCCAGCGGTGCCCGCAGTGTGGCGCAGTACACACATAATACAGTCGCATGGCATCCTGTGAGGGAGAAAAAAACATTATTCCCAGTTATTTATTTCTCTAAACTCAGCACTGGGTGTTCTGTGGCAGGAGGGGTAGGGATAAAGGGGATAAGAGGAAAGTTATACCTCAGCTCGGGCGCTGTGTGACTGGAAGAACACGGCTTCTTTGTGTCCGCACCTGGTGAAACGATGAGGTAGAGAAGGGTTAAAACGTGTAGTGGGTAAGGAAGAGCAGAAGTAGAGAGAGAAAAGATACACGAGTGAGGGGAAAAAAAATACATAATTGCACAGAATAAACAAGGTGCATGGAGGGAGCCGGCAAAAGAGCCATATGACACGCAAGAGGTGATAGACAATATGCATGAGTAGGGGTGATAGAGATATGACCTGCATGAGGCAGGGACACACAGAGAGGAGAAAGGACAGACAAGATGGTGGCCCTGAGACTGACTTGGAGCACGGATGGTCTTCAGTACGCGGTAATGTGGGATCCTGGGATACATCAGCGATGATCTGAGTTAGCTCACTAGGGACAAATAAAAAGTACTGTCACATAGGAACCAACACCGACAACTATCAGCCCCTCACTGCTAAGGTTCACATGATGCACTAGAGGCTAAGTACTAGCGGCGTTACCGCCCAGTCAAATTACTCACTCTACTTCATGCGTGATCTTATTGACGTATATGCAGCTGTTGTCCGCTTCCTGCTGGTAATCACAGTTACGGCACTGCAGAGAAAGAACCAAGAACACAAATTTAAAGCTCATCCCTGATCACAGCTCCTCCCCTAGTCTCCCCTCTTCATTACTGCACCCTCCCCTCCTCTCCCCCCTTCCTTCCTGCATCCCCATCTTCTGCTTGACACCAGCTCCTCTCCCCTCTCTTCCTGCATCCCCTCTTCTGCTTGACACCAGCTCCTCGTCCCCCCCTCTCTTCCTGCACCCTCCTCTCGTCTCCCCCTCCCTTCCTGCAGCCCCCCTCTTCTGCTTGACACCAGCTCCTCCTTTACCCCTCCCTTCCTGAACCCCCTCTTCTGCATGACACCAGCTCCTCCTCAATCCATGCTCCCTTCCAGCTAACCCTAGTTCCTCCTCCAATGCTTCACCTGACATCATCCCCAGTTGCTGCCTCATCCCTCCGCATTTCAGCCCCTCTTCTATTCCTGTCAGTTCACCATGACCCCACTTCCTGCCCCCTCCCTACATAGCACCTTCCTCTGCCCCTCAACTTCACCCGGGTGTGTTTGCCCCACACATTGCCTCAAGCTCATACTCTACACCACAGCACTTGCTGTTCCCTTGTTCTTGAGTGTACCCCCTGCAATTGGTCTAAGATGTTACTCAGCTCTTCCCGGTCTTCACTACAAACCCTCCACTCTTCCTAGCACCAGTTCTTCTAGAGCCTATTCCGACTGCCCTTGGACCTGGCACCTATCACACCTGTCTGATCTTACTGGTTCCACTTCTCATTAGAGATACTCACCCATCGTCTTCACCCTCTAGTCCTATCGACCTCACACTACAACCCTCATATTACCAACAGCTCCCCATTATAGCCCTATTGCTTCTCTACATAGCCACAACACCAATCTCTTCCTGAGCCTCAACTCAAATTCCATCCCCTTCTTGTCTTGTACTCTCCTCTATTCCAAGCTTATCTTTCCCTTACAACTATTTATGTCCCTACTTTTTACAATTAAATACTTTATATTACCGCATAAAGTAGGATCCGGTTTTCCTTGTCCTCTTTAGGATACAACATGTTGTTGCTGCAAGAGAGGCCATAAAATCATTATACATAGAGCAACGATAACCTAAACATAGAAATGACACTAATCAGTAGCAGAACTTCCTCAATGCATCCGTCTGTAATAGGAGCTGTATTTTTATTACTCCCTGAATGTCTTATGTCTCTTTGTATAAGGAGCACCTTTCTTTATCTTGTTTATCTCTGCAAATCCCTTCACTGACTTCCTCTTGCCTCCAAGTTTAAACACAAAATTCTCACTCTGACATACAAAGCCCTCAACTGCACTCCCCCCCCCCCCCCCCATATCTAAGACCTGGTCTCCAGATACTCTCCCTCCCGACCCCTTTGCTATGCTCACAACCTCCTACTCCCTTCCTCTCTTGTTACCTCCTCTCATTCCCGTTTACAGAACTTCTCCAGACTGGCTCCCATCTTGTGGAACTTTCTGCCTCGCTCCACAAGACTCCCCCCTAATTTTGAAAGCTTCAAGCGCTCCCTAAAGACTCCACTGCTCCTTATATTACCTTCTCTATATGCTTACAACCTACACTAACCTTTCTTTATACTAGTTCCTCTCCTCCATTGCTATCCCCTTGAACCCGTCTGATCCCTATAAATATTTCCTTGTATTCTGCCTATGTTTATAGCACTGAGGAATCTGTTGGCGCTCTACAAATAACCGATGATAATAATAAGAGTGACTTAGGAACTAGATGCACCCCCTCTCTCTACTAGGGACTAGATGCACCCCCTCTCTCTACTAGGGACTAGATGCACCCTCTCTCTCTACTAGGGACTAGATGCACCCCCTCTCTCTACTAGGGACTAGATGCACCCCCTCTCTCTACTAGGGACTAGATGCACCCCCTCTCTCTACTAGGGACTAGATGCACCCCCTCTCTCTACTAGGGACTAGATGCACCCCCTCTCTCTACTAGGGACTATATGCACCCCCTCTCTGTACTAGGGACTATATGCATCCCCTCTCTGTACTAGGGACTATATGCACCCCCTCTCTGTACTAGGGACTAGATGCACCCCCTCTCTGTACTAGGGACTAGATGCACCCCCTCTCTGTACTAGGGACTAGATGCACCCCCTCTCTGTACTAGGGACTAGATGCACCCCCTCTCTGTACTAGGGACTAGATGCATCCCCTCTCTGTACTAGGGACTAGATGCATCCCCTCTCTGTACTAGGGACTAGATGCACCCCCTCTCTCTACAAGGGACTAGATGCACCCCCTCTCTCTACTAAGGACTAGATGCACCCCCTCTCTCTACTAAGGACTAGATGCACCCCCTCTCTCTACTAGGGACTAGATGCACCCCCTCTCTCTACTAGGGACTAGATGCACCCCCTCTCTCTACTAGGGACTAGATGCACCCCCTCTCTCTACTAGGGACTAGATGCACCCCCTCTCTCTACTAGGGACTAGATGCACCCCCTCTCTCTACTAGGGACTAGATGCACCCCCTCTCTCTACTAGGGACTAGATGCACCCCCTCTCTCTACTAGGGACTAGATGCATCCCCTCTCTCTACAAGGGACTAGATGCACCCCCTCTCTCTACAAGGGACTAGATGCACCCCCTCTCTCTACAAGGGACTAGATGCACCCCCTCTCTCTACTAGGGACTAGATGCACCCCCTCTCTCTACTAGGGACTAGATGCACCCCCTCTCTCTACTAGGGACTAGATGCACCCCCTCTCTCTACTAGGGACTAGATGCACCCCCTCTCTCTACTAGGGACTAGATGCATCCCCTCTCTCTACTAGGGACTAGATGCACCCCCTCTCTCTACTAGGGACTAGATGCACCCCCTCTCTCTACTAGGGACTAGATGCACCCCCTCTCTCTACTAGGGACTAGATGCACCCCCTCTCTCTACTAGGGACTAGATGCACCCCCTCTCTCTACTAGGGACTAGATGCATCCCCTCTCTCTACTAGGGACTAGATGCAGCCCCTCTCTCTACTAGGGACTAGATGCGCCCCCTCTCTCTACTAGGGACTAGATGCACCCCCTCTCTCTACTAGGGACTAGATGCATCCCCTCTCTCTACTAGGGACTAGATGCACCCCCTCTCTCTACTAGGGACTAGATGCACCCCCTCTCTCTACTAGGGACTAGATGTATCCTCTCTCTGTATTAGGGACTAGATGTATCCTCTCTCTGTATTATGTACTAGATGTATCCTCTCTCTGTATTAGGGACTAGATGTATCCTCTCTCTGTATTAGGGACTAGATGTATCCTCTCTCTGTATTAGGGACTAGATGTATCCTCTCTCTGTATTAGGGACTAGATGTATCCTCTCTCTGTATTATGTACTAGATGTATCCTCTCTCTGTATTATGTACTAGATGTATCCTCTCTCTGTATTATGTACTAGATGCATCCTCTCTCTGTATTATGTACTAGATGCATCCTCTCTCTGTATTAGGGACTAGATGTATCCTCTCTCTGTATTAGGGACTAGATGTATCCTCTCTCTGTATATTAGGGACTAGATGTATCTTCTCTCTGTATTAGGCACTAGATGTATCCTCTCTCTGTATTAGGCACTAGATGTATCCTCTCTCTGTATTAGGCACTAGATGTATCCTCTCTCTGTATTAGGGACTAGATGTATCCTCTCTCTGTATTAGGGACTAGATGTATCCTCTCTCTGTATTAGGGACTAGATGTATCCTCTCTCTGTATTAGGGACTAGATGTATCCTCTCTCTCTGTATTAGGGACTAGATGTATCCTCTCTCTGTATTAGGGACTAGATGTATCCTCTCTCTTTATTAGGGACTAGATGTATCCTCTCTCTGTATTAGGCACTAGATGTATCCTCTCTCTGTATTAGGCACTAGATGTATCCTCTCTCTGTATTAGGCACTAGATGTATCCTCTCTCTGTATTAGGCACTAGATGTATCCTCTCTCTGTATTAGGGACTAGATTGCCTGGTATTTCGGCGCTGGACTGTCATTGGGCAGGGTCAGACTGATATGCTTCAGGATATTTTTTTCTCTGTGAAGGGGCGTAGTGTGCAAAAAGAACTGGCACCCTGAGGAATTCAATAAAAATGAACATGCATGGAAGTTATTCCAGCTTCTGTTCTATCTCATGGAGTGCTGTTCTCTCTCTTTGACTTTTTATGCAAATTATTCTTGGGTCACCCTAAGAGTAATGGGGAAACCAGACGTGGACTCCATGCACACTTGCCCTTAGAGAGATACAACTGCACCTCACTGACGAGGCCCATAGAAGGCCGAAACGATCGTCTGGGGTTGTTGCTTCCCTTGTTCAGAGAAGAATTGCCTGGTATTTCGGCGCTGGACTGTCATTGGGCAGGGTCAGACTGATATGCTTCAGGATATTTTTTTCTCTGTGAAGGGGCGTAGTGTGCAAAAAGAACTGGCACCCTGAGGAATTCAATAAAAATGAACATGCATGGAAGTTATTCCAGCTTCTGTTCTATCTCATGGAGTGCTGTTCTCTCTCTTTGACTTTTTATGCAAATTATTCTTGGGTCACCCTAAGAGTAATGGGGAAACCAGACGTGGACTCCATGCACACTTGCCCTTAGAGAGATACAACTGCACCTCACTGACGAGGCCCATAGAAGGCCGAAACGATCGTCTGGGGTTGTTGCTTCCCTTGTTCAGAGAAGAATTGCCTGGTATTTCGGCGCTGGACTGTCATTGGGCAGGGTCAGACTGATATGCTTCAGGATATTTTTTTCTCTGTGAAGGGGCGTAGTGTGCAAAAAGAACTGGCACCCTGAGGAATTCAATAAAAATGAACATGCATGGAAGTTATTCCAGCTTCTGTTCTATCTCATGGAGTGCTGTTCTCTCTCTTTGACTTTTTATGCAAATTATTCTTGGGTCACCCTAAGAGTAATGGGGAAACCAGACGTGGACTCCATGCACACTTGCCCTTAGAGAGATACAACTGCACCTCACTGACGAGGCCCATAGAAGGCCGAAACGATCGTCTGGGGTTGTTGCTTCCCTTGTTCAGAGAAGAATTGCCTGGTATTTCGGCGCTGGACTGTCATTGGGCAGGGTCAGACTGATATGCTTCAGGATATTTTTTTCTCTGTGAAGGGGCGTAGTGTGCAAAAAGAACTGGCACCCTGAGGAATTCAATAAAAATGAACATGCATGGAAGTTATTCCAGCTTCTGTTCTATCTCATGGAGTGCTGTTCTCTCTCTTTGACTTTTTATGCAAATTATTCTTGGGTCACCCTAAGAGTAATGGGGAAACCAGACGTGGACTCCATGCACACTTGCCCTTAGAGAGATACAACTGCACCTCACTGACGAGGCCCATAGAAGGCCGAAACGATCGTCTGGGGTTGTTGCTTCCCTTGTTCAGAGAAGAATTGCCTGGTATTTCGGCGCTGGACTGTCATTGGGCAGGGTCAGACTGATATGCTTCAGGATATTTTTTTCTCTGTGAAGGGGCGTAGTGTGCAAAAAGAACTGGCACCCTGAGGAATTCAATAAAAATGAACATGCATGGAAGTTATTCCAGCTTCTGTTCTATCTCATGGAGTGCTGTTCTCTCTCTTTGACTAGATGTATCCTCTCTCTGTATTAGGGACTAGATGTATCCTCTCTCTGTATTAGGGACTAGATGTATCCTCTCTCTGTATTAGGGACTAGATGTATCCCCTCTCTGTATTAGGGACTAGATGTATCCTCTCTCTGTATTAGGGACTAGATGTATCCTCTCTCTGTATTAGGGACTAGATGTATCCTCTCTCTGTATTAGGGACTAGATGTATCCTCTCTCTGTATTAGGGACTAGATGTATCCTCTCTCTGTTTTAGGGACTAGATGTATCCTCTCTCTGTATTATGTACTAGATGTATCCTCTCTCTGTATTATGTACTAGATGTATCCTCTCTCTGTATTATGTACTAGATGCATCCTCTCTCTGTATTATGTACTAGATGCATCCTCTCTCTGTATTAGGGAATAGATGTATCCTCTCTCTGTATATTAGGTACTAGATGTATCCTCTCTCTGTATATTAGGCACTAGATGTATCCTCTCTCTGTATTAGGGACTAGATGTATCCTCTCTCTGTATTAGGGACTAGATGTATCCTCTCTCTGTATTAGGGACTAGATGTATCCTCTCTCTGTATTAGGGACTAGATGTATCCTCTCTCTGTATTAGGGACTAGATGTATCCTCTCTCTGTATTAGGGACTAGATGTATCCTCTCTCTGTATTAGGGACTAGATGTATCCTCTCTCTGTATTAGGGACTAGATGTATCCTCTCTCTGTATTAGGGACTAGATGTATCCTCTCTCTGTATTAGGGACTAGATGTATCCTCTCTCTGTATTAGGGACTAGATGTATCCTCTCTCTGTATTAAGGCCTAGATGTATCCTCTCTCTCTGTATTAGGGCCTAGATGTATCCTCTCTCTCTGTATTAGGCACTAGATGTATCCTCTCTCTCTCTGTATTAGGGACTAGATGTATCCTCTCTGCATTAGGGACTAGATGTATCCTCTCTCTGTATTAGGGAATAGATGTATCCTCTCTCTGTATTAGGGAATAGATGTATCCTCCCAGTATTAGGGACTAGATGTATCCTCTCTCTGTATTAGGCACTAGATGTATCCTCTCTCTGTATTAGGGACTAGATGTATCCTCTCTCTGTATTAGGGACTAGATGTATCCTCTCTCTGTATTAGGGACTAGATGTATCCTCTCTCTGTATTAGGGACTAGATGTATCCTCTCTCTGTATTAGGGACTAGATGTATCCTCTCTCTGTATTAGGGACTAGATGTATCCTCTCTCTGTATTAGGGACTAGATGTATCCTCTCTCTGCATTAGGGACTAGATGTATCCTCTCTCTGTATTAGGGACTAGATGTATCCTCTCTCTGTATTAGGGACTAGATGTATCCTCTCTCTGTATTAGGGACTAGATGTATCCTCTCTCTGTATTAGGGACTAGATGTATCCTCTCTCTGTATTAGGGAATAGATGTATCCTCTCTCTGTATTAGGGAATAGATGTATCCTCCCAGTATTAGGGACTAGATGTATGCTCTCTCTGTATTAGGCACTAGATGTATCCTCTCTCTGTATTAGGGACTAGATGTATCCTCTCTCTGTATTAGGGACTAGATGTATCCTCTCTCTGTATTAGGGACTAGATGTATCCTCTCTCTGTATTAGGGACTAGATGTATCCTCTCTCTGTATTAGGGACTAGATGTATCCTCTCTCTGTATTAGGGACTAGATGTATCCTCTCTCTGTATTAGGGACTAGATGTATCCTCTCTCTGTATTAGGGACTAGATGTATCCTCTCTCTGTATTAGGGACTAGATGCATCCTCTCTCTGTATTAGGGACTAGATGTATCCCCTCTCTGTATTAGGGACTAGATGTATCCTCTCTCTGTATTAGGGACTAGATGTATCCTCTCTCTGTATTAGGCACTAGATGTATCCTCTCTCAGTATTAGGGACTAGATGTAGCCTCTCTCTGTATTAGGGACTAGATGTAGCCTCTCTCTGTATTAGGGACTAGATGTAGCCTCTCTGCATTAGGTACTAGATGTATCCTCTCTCTGCGTTAGGGACTAGATGTATCCTCTCTCTGTATTAGGGACTAGATGTATCCTCTCTCTGTATTAGGGACTAGATGTATCCTCTCTCTGTATTAGGGACTAGATGTATCCTCTCTCTGTATTATGTACTAGATGTATCCTCTCTGTATTATGTACTAGATGTATCCTCTCTGTATTAGGGACTAGATGTATCCTCTCTCTGTATTAGGGACTAGATGTATCCTCTCTGTATTAGGGACTAGATGTATCCTCTCTCTGTATTAGGGACTAGATGTATCCTCTCTCTGTATTAGGCACTAGATGTATCCTCCCAGTATTAGGGACTAGATGTATCCTCTCTCTGTATTAGGCACTAGATGTATCCTCTCTCTGTATTAGGCACTAGATGTATCCTCTCTCTGTATTAGGGACTAGATGTATCCTCTCTCTGTATTAGGGACTAGATGTATCCTCTCTCTGTATTAGGGACTAGATGTATCCTCTCTCTGTATTAGGGACTAGATGTATCCTCTCTCTGTATTAGGGACTAGATGTATCCTCTCTCTGTATTAGGGACTAGATGTATCCTCTCTCTGTATATTAGGGACTAGATGTATCCTCTCTCTGTATTAGGGACTAGATGTATCCTCTCTCTGTATTAGGGACTAGATGTATCCTCTCTCTGTATTAGGGACTAGATGTATCCTCTCTCTGTATTAGGGACTAGATGTATCCTCTCTCTGTATTAGGGACTAGATGCATCCTCTCTCTGTATTAGGGACTAGATGTATCCCCTCTCTGTATTAGGGACTAGATGTATCCTCTCTCTGTATTAGGCACTAGATGTATCCTCTCTCTGTATTATGTACTAGATGTATCCTCTCTCTGTATTATGTACTAGATGTATCCTCTCTCTGTATTAGGGACTAGATGTATCCTCTCTCTGTATTAGGGACTAGATGTATCCTCTCTCTGTATTAGGGACTAGATGTATCCTCTCTCTGTATTAGGGACTAGATGTATCCTCTCTCTGTATTAGGGACTAGATGTATCCTCTCTCTGTATTAGGGACTAGATGTAACCTCTCTCTGTATTATGTACTAGATGTATCCTCTCTCTGTATTAGGGACTAGATGTATCCTCTCTCTGTATTAGGGACTAGATGTATCCTCTCTCTGTATTAGGGACTAGATGTATCCTCTCTCTGTATTAGGGACTAGATGTATCCTCTCTCTGTATTAGGGACTAGATGTATCCTCTCTCTGTATTATGTACTAGATGTATCCTCTCTCTGTATTATGTACTAGATGTATCCTCTCTCTGTATTATGTACTAGATGTATCCTCTCTCTGTATTATGTACTAGATGTATCCTCTCTCTGTATTATGTACTAGATGTATCCTCTCTCTGTATTATGTACTAGATGTATCCTCTCTCTATATTAGGGACTAGATGTATCCTCTCTGTATTATGTACTAGATGTATCCTCTCTGTATTAGGGACTAGATGTATCCTCTCTCTGTATTAGGGACTAGATGTATCCTCTCTCTGTATTAGGGACTAGATGTATCCTCTCTCTGTATTAGGGACTAGATGTATCCTCTCTCTGTATTAGGGACTAGATGTATCCTCTCTCTGTATTAGGGACTAGATGTATCCTCTCTCTGTATTAGGGACTAGATGCATCCTCTCTCTGTATTAGGGACTAGATGCATCCTCTCTCTGTATTAGGGACTAGATGTATCCTCTCTCTGTATTAGGGACTAGATGTATCCTCTCTCTGTATTAGGGACTAGATGTATCCTCTCTCTGTATTAGGGACTAGATGTATCCTCTCTCTGTATTAGGGACTAGATGTATCCTCTCTCTGTATTAGGGACTAGATGTATCCTCTCTCTGTATTAGGGACTAGATGTATCCTCTCTCTGTATTAGGGACTAGATGTATCCTCTCTGTATTAGGGACTAGATGTATCCTCTCTCTGTATTAGGGACTAGATGTATCCTCTCTCTGTATTAGGGACTAGATGTATCCTCTCTCTGTATTAGGGACTAGATGTATCCTCTCTCTGTATTAGGGACTAGATGTATCCTCTCTCTGTATTAGGGACTAGATGTATCCTCTCTCTGTATTAGGGACTAGATGTATCCTCTCTGTATTAGGGACTAGATGTATCCTCTCTCTGTATTAGGGACTAGATGCATCCTCTCTCTGTATTAGGGACTAGTTTTATCCTCTCTGTATTAGGGACTAGATGTATCCTCTCTCTGTATTAGGGACTAGATGTATCCTCCCAGTATTAGGGACTAGTTTTATCCTCTCTGTATTAGTGATCCTCTTTATCCTCTGTATTAGCGACTCTGTTAACAATCTGAGTACATTAGTGTCTATGAACTTGCTTCAGTCCTATACACATTACAGCAATAGACAAAGCGACTAGTCACGTGACTTAGGGGTTACTGGCACAACTACTGATCACCATATTATTGTTTCTGCTCTCACCATTCCTGACAAAACCGGATCCCCACGAATCCCTGCTCGTACGAACCGTCCGCTTCCATGACCGGAAATATGCACTCTGGCGCACAGGAATGGCGTCACCCAACACCACACGCCCACCTTGCGGTTTTAGTCACGCCCACTAAACTACCATTGGACAATATGCCTAGGCTTTGCCTAAAAGCCACGCCCCTAGTAGATATTAACTAGATAACCACGCCCTCCTTTAGAAGATTGGTGGATGCTTCCAAAGCGCCCAATGCTATAGAGGTGCGCGCTATAACCACACCTACTGTAGGCGGGACACCATTTACAAACGCTTGCGTTTAACCACGCCCATTATGTTTTGTAATATCGTATCTTTATTAACATATGTGTGAACACAACAGTAGATGATGTCACGTGATATTATGTAATTTGGGCGGGACACCATTTGTTTATGTGACTAATATAATATCTGTCAGTGCTGCACATTTATTAATAGAACTGGTGATGAAACACCTGTGTTTATCAGAAAACAGGTGTAAAACAGGTTTCCCTCCAATGTGTTTACAGTGACTTGCAGAGTATGAAATGTATCAGAAACTGCTCCTTTTAGGTTTATTTTTGTATATGAAACAGCTGTTTCTGTGCATTTAAACCACAACTCTTTAAAATGAACAGAACATTTTTGTATATGAAATAGCTGTTTCTGATAACCAATTATATGGGCTGAGCTTATATGGAGAGCAGACCTCTATTTATTTTGTATATTAAATAGCTGTTTCTAATAACAAATGTTCATTTAAACAACAACATGTGCTGAGTTTATACGGAGAGCAGACCTCTTTATTTATTTTTGTATATGCAATAGCTGTTTCTGATAACCAATTACATAGCCTGAGCTTATCTGAGTGCAGGCCTCATATATTTATTTTGATATGAAATAGCTGTTTCTGTTCATTTAAACCACAACCCATTAAACTGAGCAGAGCATTTAGGGAGAGCAGACCTCTTTATTTATTTTTGTATATGAAATAGCTGTTTCTGTTCATTTAAACCACAACCCATTAAACTGAACAGAGCATTTAGGGAGTGCAGACCTCCTTATCTGTCTATTTATTGTTGTATATGAAATAGCTGTATCTGCTAATTAAAACCACAACTCAATAACATGGGCAGAGCTTTTATGACCCATAGAAACCCATCTGACAATATCCGTTTAATTCTCCTACTATTAGAATTTCACTCAACTTTTAGTAAACGGAATAAGACTAAGAGGCCTATCTATCAAGCCGTTAACTATGCTGCATTCGCCAGGACCAATACGCTCGCCTAACATCGCGGCCGCGGACCTGAATACGATCTCCATATTTATAAAAAAAGCTGTCAAAAAGCTGTGCACCAAGGACTAACAGTCATCGATCTCGCTGCTATTCTGCTTTTTTCCAACTTTATTTATACCCTGTCACTAAACACCGCCACTATATTAAAATGTTTAACCCCTATCCCGCTGCTCCCGGACCCCACCGCAACTAAATAAATGTATTAACCCCCATCCCGCTGCTCCCGGAGCCTACTGCAACTCTAATAAAGTTACTAACCCCTATCCCTCCGCTCCGGGAGCCCACCGCAACTCTAAGAAATGTATTAACCCCTATCCGCCCGCTCCCGGACCCCTCCGCAACTAAATAAATGTATTAACCCTTAAACCCCTGGCCTCCCACATCGCTACCACTTACTAAACCTATTATAATAGGTTTACATTAAACTATATTAAACTAATAATTAACCTACCCTAACTATTATACTAAAATTACATACCCCCCAACTGTCCCGGGTTGCTAGCCATCTGTCCCGCATTGCCCCATGCATTTAGAATTTTTTTTAAATTCTATTGGGCACATACTCAGAAGCAGCTGGCTTTTCTCTCCCAGGGTATATACCTGTTAGTTTCCTTGTGGAAAAGTAATGGTGTGTGGGTCAAGCAGGAGTAGGAAGTCTGTATACCCTCTGACCTCAGGTAATGGTGACCTCTAACCCCTGGTAGTGATTACGTCTAACCCCTGGTGATAATACTAGCATGCCTTCAGTTTTATACGATGAGCAGTGCTAAGGGTAACGAACAGTGGCAGCCTCAGACTGCCAGCTAATGTGCTTGCCAACCCCAGGACCCATATAATGAGTTACAGATACCCATATATGATGTAGTGTGTGTGTGTGTGTCTATCTGTATCTATAAGTGTGTATGTGTGTGTATCTGCATGTATATGTGTAAGCTGTGTAGTGTGTGTATCTGTATGTATAAGTGTGTGTGTATCTGCATGTATAAGTGTGTGTGTATCTGTATGTATAAGTGTATGCTATGTAGTGTGTGTGTCTGCATGTATAAGTGTAAGCTATGAAGTGTGTGTATCTGCATGTATAAATGTATGCTGTGTAGTGTGTGTGTATATATGCATGTGTAAGTGTAAACTATTTAGTGTGTGTGTGTATATGTATGTATAAGTGTAAGCTGTGTGTGTGTGTGTATCTGCATGTATAAGTGTAAGCTATGTAGTGTGTGTGTATATATGCATGTATAAGTGTAAGCTGTGTGTGTGTGTATCTGCATGTATAAGTGTAAGCTATGTAGTGTGTGTGTGTATCTGCATGCATAAGTGTATGCTATGTAGTGTGTGTGTGTGTATCTGCATGTATAAGTGTAAGCTATGTAGTGTGTGTGTGTATCTGCATGTATAAGTGTAAGCTATGTAGTGTGTGTGTGTATCTGCATGTATAAGTGTAAGCTATGTAGTGTGTGTGTGTATCTGCATGTATAAGTGTAAGCTATGTAGTGTGTGTGTGTATCTGCATGCATAAGTGTATGCTATGTAGTGTGTGTGTATCTGTATGTGTAAGTGTGTGTATCTGCATGTATAAGTGTATGCTATGTAGTGTGTGTGTATCTGTATGTATAAGTGTATGCTATGTAGTGTGTGTGTATCTGCCTGTATAAGTGTTTGATATGAAGTGTGTGTCTGCATGTGTAACAGTATGCAATGTAGTGTGTGTGTATCTGCATGTGTAAGTGTATGCTATGTAGTGTGTGTGCATGTGCATATGTAAGTGTATGCTATGTAGTGTGTGTTGTCAGAGTATATGAATATTGTGATGAATATTACATATGTGTACATATATATGTATATATATATGTATATTTTATACACTGTATATGTTAGATGAGACCTCAGGATTAATTGAACATGAGTTTGTTGAACACAGCTTCTAATACACGTCTATCAGGATTGACGATCAGCAGAGCCTTTTGAAGCACGACCCCTGTAGTGTAAAACACACAAACATTTATTTTCTAAAGGAAATAGCTCAGTGACCCTATTCATTTGACTATATATGCAGAGTTCTATAACTTCAGAACATTTGGTGAGGTGAGAAAAGAATGTGTTCAAGGACCCCTTTGGAATTTGACACGTGTGATAACAACAGTTCTATCTCACTGAATCTCTGATATTTGAAGACGTACTGCAGACCCCCATCTTGGGGGAAGGTGACACAAATAAAATTAAATACATTTTGCAAGGGGAACAATGCCAGTTTTCCATGTATGTTTAGAATGATTCATGATATATATATTGAAATTAAGCACATTGTATTAAATAGATAATTGCTGCAGGGGATATTTATATAGGAAATAAATTCAGATATACATAGAAATGATATATATGTTTTGAAAACATAAAAGATCTTACTTAGCCTCTGTGTTTTTAAGAATATAAATAAATACTTATGGACCATAGACATATGAATGCTTGGATCATCTCTAATAATTATTTCTATTTTTATTGCAGACAACCATTGGTCATGAGCATCAATCTATGCACTTAGAAAGAGACGGAATGCCTGCATGAAATGAATTAAGTCATATCATATAAACGTGCAAATAAATGTTTATAAAGTTTCACATACATCTTTTAAAATATAGTGAGATGAAAATATGGAAGTTACTTTGATGTGATATGACTATGAGATATATATTTGATGTGATATGACTATGAAATATAAATTATTTTAATATAATGCTAGATGTATTTGATGTTTCATATCAAAATGATCAGAAAATTCATTAAGATATAACTTATCCAAAACAAATATTGTGAATAGTTGTTGCAGTAAATTATGATAAAATGAATAACCATTTAATAGAAATACTGATTTAAGTTGATTCAAATGTTGCTATGTATGTTTGTAATGATGCCACCCAGTGTTGCCATGAGAGAACTACAGCCAGAAAGCTTTTTGGCTGTTGGAAATGGGATATTCAGATTATCCAATAGAGGGACAAGGTTTCGAAGGGCCACCCATATTTCACACCAATGATTAAACTATATAGTGGATGCAGAAGGAAGAAGAGGGACACTGGCTGCAAAGTTTTGTAACTGTGACTGAAACTGTTTTGCGTGGGACACAGTCAAACTATAAAAACAAAGTGGGCCATACTCTCCTATTCCATTGCAATTACACTTATTTTATATGAGGTGTGAAAAATCTTGAAGTTGGATCTCATTTTGGTAACGTATATATATAGAGTATAAGAAAAGGGCTGCTAATTACATGTGATATTTTAAAGTCACTGCAGTTTAAAGATACAGTTTTCTGGGTTTTGTAAGATAAGTCATATGCATAGCCTTTACAGTTAATAGATTTAAAGAGCAGATTATACTTTTAAATCTGTATCTGATTTGCTAAGTAAATCATCTGTGCAAGTTCTGATATTGTAAGTTAATTCTGTATTAAGATAAATTGCAGTTAAATAGCAGAATATATATATATTATCCTATTGTTGAAAGAGCACAGTTTAGATTGGATGTTAAAGGTTTTAGTCCCATTGTATTAAATAAACAAGGCTGAATTGTGAAGGTATATTTTTCTGGGTTTTGTAAGAAGGATAGCATATTTTAAGAGTTGGTTTTAACGCATATTAATTTTGTTTCATTTCCTTTTATTGCGAATATACTTCAATATGTTTATGGATATTAACTAAATAAAAGAATTCAGATATTTATATTGATTGTGTGGTCTAGTAGATGCATGGTTGATTGGGGTTTCAATTTTTAAGGAAAATTAATATAGGATTGTGTTTATAACCCTGCCATAAACTGATATATTATTTGGATAGCACTACTAAGATTTTCATAAATATACTGACAGTGTGCATGTGTAAGTGTATGCTATGTAGTGTGTGTGTGTGTATCTGCCTGTATAAGTGTATGCTATGTAGTGTATGTGTATCTGCATGTGTAAGTGTATGCTATGTAGTGTGTGTGTATCTGCATGTGTAAGTGTATGCTATGTAGTGTGTGTGTATCTGCATGTGTAAGTGTATGCTATGTAGTGTGTGTGTGTGCATGTGTAAGTGCATGCTATGTAGTGTGTGTGTGTATCTGCCTGTATAAGTGTATGCTATGTAGTGTGTGTGTATCTGCATGGTTTAAGTGTATGCTATGTAGTGTGTGTGTATCTGCATGTATAAGTGTATGCTATGTTGTGTGTGTGTATCTGCATGTATAAGTGTATGCTATGTAGTGTGTGTGTATCTGCATGTATAAGTGTATGCTATGTAGTGTGTGTGTATCTGCATGTATAAGTGTATGCTATGTAGTGTGTGTGTATCTGCATGTGTAAGTGTATGCTATGTAGTGTGTGTGTATCTGCATGGTTTAAGTGTATGCTATGTAGTGTGTGTGTTTGTGCATGTATAAGTGTATGCTATGTGGTGTGTTATTGTGCATTTTTGCTAACTTTAAAGGCTAGAATCTAGAATATTAATGAGGAAAGCAGAGAGTAGTTTTAAAGAATCTATTATTAAAGATCCAATTAAGATAAAAATATTTAGCACTGTCTCTGCAAAGGTTAATTAAATACAGAGCTCACATAGATATACCAGTGGTTTGAGCTTGTGTTTGATTTGCTGCCTAAGAGTATTAAAAGATATGACTTTATTTAGAATTTTATTTATATTACTTTGGTCTTATGATTTTTTAAGCCCCGCCCCCGCTCCTGCCCACTACATTTCAAATTTTTGCCACGGGGGGGGGGTCCCTCTTTTCAAGTTATTTAAATCTACAATACAGAATTACTAAGTTACAGAAAATAAAAAACACTAAGTTACACAAAATAAAAAATAAATGATCAAATATTTAAACTAATTACACCTAATCTAATAGCCCTATCAAAATAATTGATTGTAATAGCCAATAGAATGCGAGCTAAATCCTATTGGCTGATTGGATCAGCCAATAGGATGAAAGCTCAATCCTATCGGCTGATTGCAACAGCCAATAGGATTTTTTCCACCTTAATTCCTACTGGCTGATAGAATTCTATCAGCCAATCGGAATGTAAGGGACGCCATCTTGGATGACATCATTTAAAGGGAAACTTCATTCTGCAACAGACGTAATAAGAAGAGGATGCTCCGCGCCGGATGTCTTGAAGATGGAGCTGCTCCGCGCCGGATGGATGAAGATAGAAGATGCCGTCTGGATGAAGACTTCTGCCCGGTTGGATGAAGACTTCGGCCCGCTTGGATAAAGATTTCTGCCGGCTTCGCTGAGGACTTCTGCCGCTTGGATGAGGATGGATGTCCGGTCTTCGAAAACTGTAAGGGGATCTTCGGGGGTTAGTGTTAGATTTTTTAAGGGTTTATTGGGTGGGTTTTAGTTTTACGTTAGGGACTTTGGGCTGAAAAAGAGCTAAATGCCCTTTTAAGGGCAATGCCCATCCAAATGCCCTTTTCAGGGCAATGAGGAGCTTAGGTTTTTTTAGATAGGTTTTTATTTGGGGGGTTTGTTTGTGTGGGTTTTACTGTTGGGTGGGGGGTGTTTGTATTTTATTTTACAGGTAAAAGAGCTGATTTCTTTGGGGCAATGCCCCGCAAAAGGCCTTTTTAAGGGCCAATGGTAGTTTATTGTAGGCTAGGGTTTTTTTATTTTGGGGGGGATTTTTTATTTTGATAGGGCTATTAGATTAGGTGTAATTAGTTTAAATATTTGATCATTTATTTTTTATTTTGTGTAACTTAGTTGTTATTTTTTTGTAACTTAGTAATTCTTTATTGTAGATTTTAATAACTTGAGTAGGGTTAGGTTTTTAAATATGTAATATAGTTAATTTAATTGTTAGTTTAATGTAATTTTAGTATAATAGTTACGGTAGGTTAATTATTAGTTTTATATAGTTTATTTTCATTCTAAAGATAAGTTTAAATTTATTATAAGAAAGAGATGAGTTAATATTTAATGTAAAGTTAGCGGGTTGTTAGGTTTAGGGGTTAATAGCTTAATTTAGTTTATGGCGATGTGGGGGGCTGGCGGTTTAGGGGTTAATAGGTTTAGCTAGTGGTAGTGATGTGGGAGGCCAGGGGTTTAGGGGTTAATACATTTATTTAGTTGCGGATGGATCTGGGAGCAGCGGAATAGGGGTTAACAACTTTATTGGAGTTGCGGTGGGCTCTGGGAGCGGAGGGATAGGGGTTAATACTTTTATTTAGTTGAGGCGGGGTCCGGGAGCGGCGGGATAGGGGGTAATACATTTATTTAGTTGCGGCAGATTAGGGGTGTTTAGACTCGGGGCTTATGTTAGGGTGTTAGGTGTAAACGTAACTTTTATTCTCCCATAGAAATCAATGGGATATCTGGCAGCATTGAACATAAGCTTTCGCTGCTTTCAGACTCCATTGATTCCTATGGCATCTGCGGCCTCCAGGGTGGCGGATTGAAAATCAGGTACGCTGGGCCGGAATAGTGGTGAGCGTGCCTGTTAAGAAAGTTGATAAATGGCAAAAGTTGTCAGATAGTGCCAAATTTGTTTTCGGAACATCTGTAATGACGTAAGCATCGATCTGTGTCGGATGTTACGTCACAAATTTCAACTTTTGCCGGTCTTTAGGCTTTGATAAATGGGTCGAATCAGGCTCGCCAAAATTACGCTGCGGAATTCCAGCGTATTTGCAGTTGACGGCTTGATAAATATCCCTCAATATCTAAGCACGACTCCGCTATTCTTTCTGTTGACGCTCAAAAAGCGTTTGACTCAATTACGTGGGATCACCTATTTTTTACTATGAGTCAATATGGGTTTACAGATCAATTTAAACTGTATTAGGTCTATATATGCAAAAGCTTCCTCTATGATATTTATAAATAGATCTCTTACAGATTCTTTTCCTATGGCCAAGGGGACGCGTCAGGGTTGCCCGATTTCCCCGCTACTCTTCAATCTCACTATTGAACCTTTGGCTTTAATTCTCGGGAGGGAACTAAACGGGATACCTCTTGGAGGTAAACTACTTAAGCTGCTGTTGTACGCAGATGATCTGCTTCTATTTCTAAATAATACGCAAACAGAAATCCCCTTGATTTTAGATTTAGTTTCAGGCTTTGGCTCCTTTTCTAGGTACAAAGTCAATGGGGCCTATTTATCACGCTCTGTATGGAGCTTGATACCCTGTGTTTCTGGCGAGCCTCAGGCTTGCCAGAAACACAAGTTAGGAAGCAGTGGTCTAAAGACCGCCGCTCCATAACCTGTCCGCCTGCTCTAAGGCGGCCGACAGACATCGCCAGAAATCAGCCAGATCGAATACGATCGGGTTGATTGACACCCCCTGCTAGCGATATTGCACCCCCCTGCAGGGGGCGGTATTGTATCAGCAGTTCACAAGAACTGCTGGTGTAATGATAAATACCGAGAACGTATGCTGTCAGAATTTATCAATGGGCAGCGGACATGATCCGCAATATTGGATCATGTTGCTCGCACAATGATAATTCAGCCCCAATGCCTCTAAATCAGAAATATTATGGATTAAGAGATTAACACATGATAATACTCCTCTCCCCTTTAAAAGTGCTGTAGAATTTATTACGTATCTCGGGATAAAAATTGGTGTAAACCCCGCAAGTTGGTACAAACTAAATTACCCCCCCCATATGTGAAAATTAAGCAAAAGCTGACAAATTAGGCTAACCTACCCCTATCAATTACTGCAAAAATGAATCTAATTAAAATGATTGTCTTACCTAAGCTCTTATATCTAATGCAGAACATTCCTAGTCTCCTAACTAAAAAAGACATTAAGCTCCTCAATAATTCTTTTAGGATATTCCTTTGGGGGACTGGTAGAAGACGTGTTGCTAAAACTAGCCCAACTTAGACAGTTTGGGGGTTTAGCACTGCCTGTATTATCCATCTACAATAGTGTTTGCTTAGCTAAAGTAGCAATGGACTGGCTTACTGGAGGGGACTACATTGCTCATTTGGAAGCTAAACAAAATTTGGCGTATCCCTTCTCTCTATCTGCCCTACTATACTGCCCCAATAAGTTTATTCCCAACAAAATCAAGAAAAGGTATTCTATATACCATACTATTAAAGCCTGGCAGTCAATTAGGTCTACTTTAAAAATCAATCCTTACATTTCTGATTTATTGCCTATTGCTGGTAATCCCCGATTTATTGGGGGTCTTTATAATAAACTGTTTTCCAAATGGGCTAACGATGGGCTGATATATTTATGGCAACTCAATGTAATTGACTCGCCCAGAGTATTTACTTTTGATACTTTAAAAGACCGTTATGGTCTTAGGAACACAGATTTTTACGCCTATCTACAAGGGCGTCATTGGTTTTTTGAAATCACTAAAGACTTTAATATGGTTTGGTCACATACAGATATAACAATGGGTTTGTCTCTCTTTAAAATGGCAAAGCACTCTATTATGTTCTGGTATAGGATGCTACTCGCCATAACTGGTGAGCTTAATGTTCTCAATATATGCTTAAAATGGCAAAGCACTCTGTTAAGTTCTGGTATAGGATGCTACTCCACATAACTGGTGAGCTTAATGTTCTCAATATATGCTTAAAATGGCAAAGCACTCTATTATGTTCTGGTATAGGATGCTACTCGCCATAACTGGTGAGCTTAATGTTCTCAATATATGCTTAAAATGGCAAAGCACTCTATTATGTTCTGGTATAGGATGCTACTCCACATAACTGGTGAGCTTAATGTTCTCAATATATGCTTAAAATGGCAAAGCACTCTATTATGTTCTGGTATAGGATGCTACTCCACATAACTGGTGAGCTTAATGTTCTCAATATATGCTTAAAATGGCAAAGCACTCTATTATGTTCTGGTATAGGATGCTACTCCACATAACTGGTGAGCTTAATGTTCTCAATATATGCTTAAAATGGCAAAGCACTCTATTATGTTCTGGTATATGATGCTACTCACCATAACTGGTGAGCTTAATGTTCTCAATATATGCTTAAAATGGCAAAGCACTCTGTTAAGTTCTGGTATAGGATGCTACTCGCCATAACTGGTGAGCTTAATGTTCTCAATATATGCTTAAAATGGCAAAGCACTCTATTATGTTCTGGTATATGATGCTACTCGCCATAACTGGTGAGCTTAATGTTCTCAATATATGCTTAAAATGGCAAAGCACTCTATTATGTTCTGGTATATGATGCTACTCACCATAACTGGTGAGCTTAATGTTCTCAATATATGCTTAAAATGGCAAAGCACTCTATTATGTTCTGGTATAGGATGCTACTCACCATAACTGGTGAGCTTAATGTTCTCAATATATGCTTAAAATGGCAAAGCACTCTATTATGTTCTGGTATAGGATGCTACTCGCCATAACTGGTGAGCTTAATGTTCTCAATATATGCTTAAAATGGCAAAGCACTCTATTATGTTCTGGTATATGATGCTACTCGCCATAACTGGTGAGCTTAATGTTCTCAATATATGCTTAAAATGGCAAAGCACTCTATTATGTTCTGGTATATGATGCTACTCACCATAACTGGTGAGCTTAATGTTCTCAATATATGCTTAAAATGGCAAAGCACTCTATTATGTTCTGGTATAGGATGCTACTCGCCATAACTGGTGAGCTTAATGTTCTCAATATATGCTTAAAATGGCAAAGCACTCTATTATGTTCTGGTATATGATGCTACTCACCATAACTGGTGAGCTTAATGTTCTCAATATATGCTTAAAATGGCAAAGCACTCTATTATGTTCTGGTATAGGATGCTACTCCACATAACTGGTGAGCTTAATGTTCTCAATATATGCTTAAAATGGCAAAGCACTCTGTTAAGTTCTGGTATAGGATGCTACTCCACATAACTGGTGAGCTTAATGTTCTCAATATATGCTTAAAATGGCAAAGCACTCTATTATGTTCTGGTATAGGATGCTACTCGCCATAACTGGTGAGCTTAATGTTCTCAATATATGCTTAAAATGGCAAAGCACTCTATTATGTTCTGGTATATGATGCTACTCCACATAACTGGTGAGCTTAATGTTCTCAATATATGCTTAAAATGGCAAAGCACTCTATTATGTTCTGGTATAGGATGCTACTCGCCATAACTGGTGAGCCTAATGTTCTCAATATATGCTTAAAATGGCAAAGCACTCTATTATGTTCTGGTATAGGATGCTACTCCACATAACTGGTGAGCTTAATGTTCTCAATATATGCTTAAAATGGCAAAGCACTCTATTATGTTCTGGTATATGATGCTACTCGCCATAACTGGTGAGCTTAATGTTCTCAATATATGCTTAAAATGGCAAAGCACTCTATTATGTTCTGGTATATGATGCTACTCGCCATAACTGGTGAGCCTAATGTTCTCAATATATGCTTAAAATGGCAAAGCACTCTATTATGTTCTGGTATATGATGCTACTCACCATAACTGGTGAGCCTAATGTTCTCAATATATGCTTAAAATGGCAAAGCACTCTATTATGTTCTGGTATATGATGCTACTCACCATAACTGGTGAGCCTAATGTTCTCAATATATGCTTAAAATGGCAAAGCACTCTATTATGTTCTGGTATAGGATGCTACTCACCATAACTGGTGAGCTTAATGTTCTCAATATATGCTTAAAATGGCAAAGCACTCTATTATGTTCTGGTATATGATGCTACTCACCATAACTGGTGAGCTTAATGTTCTCAATATATGCTTAAAATGGCAAAGCACTCTATTATGTTCTGGTATATGATGCTACTCACCATAACTGGTGAGCCTAATGTTCTCAATATATGCTTAAAATGGCAAAGCACTCTATTATGTTCTGGTATAGGATGCTACTCGCCATAACTGGTGAGCTTAATGTTCTCAATATATGCTTAAAATGGCAAAGCACTCTATTATGTTCTGGTATAGGATGCTACTCGCCATAACTGGTGAGCTTAATGTTCTCAATATATGCTTAAAATGGCAAAGCACTCTATTATGTTCTGGTATAGGATGCTACTCGCCATAACTGGTGAGCTTAATGTTCTCAATATATGCTTAAAATGGCAAAGCACTCTATTATGTTCTGGTATAGGATGCTACTCGCCATAACTGGTGAGCTTAATGTTCTCAATATATGCTTAAAATGGCAATCTGATCTTTCTGACAATAGATGAGGACATGTTGAAACGCAGTATAGTGAATGTTGAAAATGCCACAATATCTGCAATATGGCTAGAGTCGCACTTTAAATGAATCAACAAGGTATATATATCTCCTGGCAGATTTAATAACTGGTATCCCAACTTGCAAAATAAATGCCCCTGATGTAGTTCGCTCGGAGATGACTTGGTCCATATGTTCTGGAGCTGCACGAAAATACAACAGTTCTGGCAACGTATTCAATTTTGGCTAAGGAAACTGCTAAGATCTAATTTCACGCTTGATATTAAACATTTTTTTTCTTTTGGATAGCGGGAACACGCAAGATAACGCAGAATTTATTAATACAGATATTTTAGGGGGGAGGTATCTTATTCTTAGGAATTGGAAGAGTAAAAAAGAACCAACTATTAATAATCTAACGTTCCTATTACAAACCCAATTAATGATCGAACAGCTTGATGGCTCTAATGATACAGAATCTCGTAACAACAAATTTTGTAAAAAAAATGTCTGGCCTTCTTTAAGCTATACGAGAGTAACTCTCAAGACAACTTATGACCCCTCTTTAAAATTTAGGATTTAATTGTTAAACCTCATATTGCTCCTGAAATCCCCCCCCCCCTTTTTTTCTTCTCTTTCTATTTCATCCTCCCCTCTCACGCACCCGGGTATAATTTATAAGCCATGAGCTAATTCTGACTGCTTGATAATAGTTAGCTTTATGTACATTTTCTATGTTGATTTTCTTTAAATAAGTACATGAGATGCAAAGATCCTGTTAATTTTAAAGTAACCCATATCTAGGGGCGGTATATTTAACGACTGCTATTTATAAATGGCTTATGTATGTTGAAATTTGTTACAAATTGATGTAATGAAATTAATTTATCCCGCTCTGTTTTAGGGGAAAATATTGTCACAGACATATCTTCTTTACTGGGATATATATTAATGTATTATGTTTTTTCTTTTTCTCCTGCTATTTATTGACACTTTATAGGCCTGTGTTTGGAATTTATGACCTTAAAGGGACATAAAACTAAAAAAAAATCTTTCATGGTTCAGATAGAGAATACAATTTAAAACAACTTTCTAATTTACTTCTATTATCTAATTTGTTTCATTTTCTTGGTATCATTTTTTGAAGGAGCAGCAATACACTAATGGTTTCTAACTGAACACATGGATAAGCCAATCACAATCGGTATATATATGCAGCCACCAATCAGCAGCTAGAACCTAGGTTCTCTGCTGCACCTGAGATTGCCTAGATAAACCTTTCAGCAAAGGATAACAAGAGAAGGAAGCAAACTAAATAATAGAAATAAATTTGAAAGTTGTTTAAAATTGTATTCTCTAGCTGAATCATGAAATATTTTTTGGGGGTTTCATGTCCCTTTAATAAAAAAACAAAAAAACAAAACATGGGCAGAGCTTGTAGGCAAAAGAGACTCCCTTATCAATGTATTTTGTATATGAAATAGCTGTTTCTGATAACCAATTACATGGGCTGAGCTCATACGACGGAGTGCAGACCTCCTTATATATTTATTTTGGATATGAAATAGCTGTTTCTGATAACCAATTACATGGGCTGAGCTCATACGGAGTGCAGACCACCATATCTAGGTATTTTGTATATGAAATAGCTGTTTCTGATAACCAATTACATGGGCTGAGGCTGAGCTCATACAGAGTGCAGACCACCTTATCTATGTATTTTGTATATGAAATAGCTGTTTCTGATAACCAATTACATGGGCTGAACTCATACGGAGTGCAGACCTCCTTATATATTTATTTTGTATATGAAATAGCTGTTTCTGATAACCAATTACATGGGCTGAGCTTATACGGAGTGCAGACCACCTTATCTATGTAATTTGTATATGAAATAGCTGTTTCTGTTAATTTAAACCCCAACCTAATAAATGGGCTGAGCTTGCAGGACAGCAGACCTCATTATATGACCTCTGTTATTTACAAAAAACCCACATTATCTCAGTATAGACAGTGAAACCAATGACCTTTTATGTCTTCAAGTTCTGTCCCCTTCAAAAACCACAGACCCAACACTCCCTGTAAATAATGACAACAGACTTCATTCTTGGTGCAACTTGTCCGCAGCTCCTTTATTAAATAAATAAATAACCTTTTAAAACCTAAAATAACTTGATAAATAACAGTGCAAACATTGCAATAACATTGTTTTAAATATATATATGTTTTTGATATGGCCGTCATTCCACTGGACCCAACCGCACATGTGATTGAGCCCGTAAACGATAATTAACATAAGTCTCTAAGGAACCCCTTGCTCTTAGAGACCCCAAATTACATTCCGCCCCGTGGGAAGGCAAAATTCCGCCACACTAACAATTGGCCATAACCTACTGTACCTGCAAGGACCAGCACCCCCGCCAATCAGCTGCGACAAACAAAATAGAAAGAAATACAGAACAACAAAAAGAGGGACGGGTGGGAGGGAGATGTTTTCCCACTATCTGTTTACAGCAAACTGCTGCCTTTCCCGCTCAGCCTTCCCTTAAGTACCGGCCTCCTTAGCTCCGCCCATTCCGTCTTGTCCCCCAATCCTTGGGCCTCTTCCTCCTTCGGTCAAAGCTCCCTCCTGCTATGCTCTGTCCGTCTCCAGGAGCAACTTACTTAGTGCCTGATGATATCACATTCACCAGCATGGAAAGGAAAACTGTAAAGTCTTAGGGGCCAAATTATCAAGCTCCAAATGGCCCTGATGCCCCTGTTTCCGCGCGAGCCTTCAGGCTCATCAGAAACAGCAGTTATGAAGCAGCGGTCTTAAGACCGCTGCTCCATAACCTGTCCGCCTGCTCTGAGGCTGCGGACAGAAATCAACCTGATCCTATAGCTAGCGGCAGAGGGCGGCATTGCACAAGCAGTTCACAAGACTACATCGCTACATTGTATAATGTCCGCTTGCACATTAATAAATAGGTCCCTTAGTGTTTTTTAGCATTATATTGTAATGTAGTAGGTGTCTGTCACACGCAGAACCCTACATAGCAAGATAAGCAACACTTCCACCACAGAGGAGAGCTTCCGATCATCGGGTCCTAAGAGAGAACATTGGGAAATTAACATTTTAGTACCTATCTGTCCACTCCCCACACTGGGAGCATGGTTTTTCCTAAACCTTCTTGTTTACATAGCTTTTCTACAACAGTCTGGTCAAAAATAAATTTTCATGACTCAGGTAGGGCATATAATTTTAAACAACTTTCTAATTTACTTTTATCATCAATTTTGCTTTGTTCTCCTGGTTTTCTTAGTTGAAAGCTAAACCTAGGTAGGTTCATTTGCTAATTTCTAAGCCCTTGAAGCCTCAGATAAGACACCACTGCCTGCAGCCCCTGTCAGTTATACGCCAACATCTGACATCAGATCAGACACCACTGCCTGCAGCTCCTGCAAGTTATATACCCACATCTGACATCAGATCAGACACCACTGCCTGCAGCTCCTGCAAGTTATATACCCACATCTGACATCAGATCAGACACCACTGCCTGCAGCTCCTGCAAGTTATACGCCCACTTCTGACATCTGATCAGACACCACTGCCTGCAACTCCTGACAGTTATATGCCCACATCTGACATCTGTGCAGACACCACTGCCTGCAGCCCCTGTTAGTTATATGCCCATCTGATCAGACACCACTTCCTGTAGCCCCTGTCAGATATACTGTATGTACATATCAGACACCAGTTTAAATACCACTGCCTGCAGCCCCTGTCATTTATATAACTGCATTTGGCATAAGATGAAACTTATGGTTCTGTGGCCCCTGTCAGATATATGGTCACCCATAAATTTCAGAACAGACCCACATACCTCGGCCATATGCCTATGTCACATCTCATGTAAAACTTAAATGGTTAATTGTTCTTTTGTTTGTAAAAATACTGTGCTGTATGATTAAGTACAACCCTACATGTTCTCCCCCTGTTTGCCCCCCATGTAATCCTTGCCCTGCTCTTCTCATTTGGAGCTGGGGACTGGCGGGGCGTGACAAACTAGAAGAGCAACAAGTGTCAGATTAGGCGAGGCACATCCTGTAAAATCTCATTTTACAGAGCCCTACAAGTTTGTGCCAACTCTATTTGACTGAGATTAACAAGTAAACAATATACTTATTTGAGGAACAAATGTCTGGGATTCAGAAGACAAAGCGAAACGCAAGGTGCGGTCTTTGTGCTGCATGATTAAGCACTCAGCAGGGAGTATGCCAGGGATAAGACATTGATTAAATGGACATGAATCACAACAATTTTTCTTTCATGATTCAGATAGAGAATACAATTTAAAACAACCTAAATTACTTATATTATCAAATTTTCCTTGTTCTTTTGGAAGCAGGGACATAAGCTCAGGAGTGTGCATGTGTCTGGAACACTATATTGTAGCAGTTTTACAAGAATGTTATCCATTAGCAAGAGCACTAGAGGGCAGCAGTTTTACAAGAATGTTATCCATTAGCAAGAGCACTAGAGGGCAGCAGTTTTACAAGAATGTTATCCATTAGCAAGAGCACTAGAGGGCAGCAGTTTACAAGAATGTTATCCATTAGCAAGAGCACTAGAGGGCAGCAGTTTACAAGAATTTTATCCATTAGCAAGAGCACTAGAGGGCAGCAGTTTTACAAGAATGTTATCCATTAGCAAGAGCACTAGAGGGCAGCAGTTTTACAAGAATGTTATCCATTAGCAAGAGCACTAGAGGGCAGCAGTTTACAATAATGTTATCCATTAGCAAGAGCACTAGAGGGCAGCAGTTTACAAGTATGTTATCCATTAGTAAGAGCACTAGAGGGCAGCAGTTTACAAGAATGTTATCCATTAGCAAGAGCACTAGAGGGCAGCAGTTTAAAAGAATGTTATCTATTAGCAAGAGCACTAGAGGGCAGCAGTTTACAAGAATGTTATCCATTAGCAAGAGCACTAGAGGGCAGCAGTTTCCAAGAATGTTATCCATTAGCAAGAGCACTAGAGGGCAGCAGTTTACAAGAATGTTATCTATTAGCAAGAGCACTAGAGGGCAGCAGTTTACAAGAATGTTATCCATTAGCAAGAGCACTAGAGGGCAGCAGTTTTACAAGAATGTTATCCATTAGCAAGAGCACTAGAGGGCAGCAGTTTACAAGAATGTTATCTATTAGCAAGAGCACTAGAGGGCAGCAGTTATACAAGAATGTTATCCATTAGCAAGAGCACTAGAGGGCAGCAGTTTACAAGAATGTTATCCATTAGCAAGAGCACTAGAGGGCAGCAGTTTACAATAATGTTATCCATTAGCAAGAGCACTAGAGGGCAGCCGTTTACAAGAATGTTATCCATTAGCAAGAGCACTAGAGGGCAGCAGTTTACAAGAATGTTATCCATTAGCAAGAGCACTAGAGGGCAGCAGTTTACAAGAATGTTATCCATTAGCAAGAGCACTAGAGGGCAGCAGTTTACAAGAATGTTATCTATTAGCAAGAGCACTAGAGAGCAGCAGTTTACAAGAATGTTATCTATTAGCAAGAGCACTAGAGGGCAGCAGTTTACAAGAATGTTATCCATTAGCAAGAGCACTAGAGGGCAGCAGTTTACAAGAATGTTATCCATTAGCAAGAGCACTAGAGGGCAGCAGTTTACAAGAATGTTATCCATTAGCAAGAGCACTAGAGGGCAGCAGTTTACAAGAATGTTATACATTAGCAAGAGCACTACAGGGCAGCAGTTTACAAGAATGTTATCTATTAGCAAGAGCACTAGAGGGCAGCAGTTTACAAGAATGTTATCCATTAGCAAGAGCACTAGAGGGCAGCAGTTTACAAGAATGTTATCCATTAGCAAGAGCACTAGAGGGCAGCAGTTTACAAGAATGTTATCCATTAGCAAGAGCACTAAGGGGCAGCAGTTTACAAGAATGTTATCTATTAGCAAGAGCACTAGAGGGCAGCAGTTTACAAGAATGTTATCTATTAGCAAGAGCACTAGAGGGCAGCAGTTTACAAGAATGTTATCTATTAGCAAGAGCACTAGATGACAGCAGTTTACAAGAATGTTATCCATTAGCAAGAGCACTGGAGGGCAGCAGTTTACAAGAATGTTATCCATTAGCAAGAGCACTAGAGGGCAGCAGTTTACAAGAATGTTATCTATTAGCAAGAGCACTAGAGGGCAGCAGTTTACAAGAATGTTATCCATTAGCAAGAGCACTAGAGGGCAGCAGTTTACAAGAATGTTATCTATTAGCAAGAGCACTAGAGGGCAGCAGTTTACAAGAATGTTATCTATTAGCAAGAGCACTAGAGGGCAGCAGTTTACAAGAATGTTATCCATTAGCAAGAGCACTAGAGGGCAGCAGTTTACAAGAATGCTATACATTAGCAAGAGCACTAGAGGGCAGCAGTTTACAAGAATGTTATCCATTAGCAAGAGCACTAGGGGGCAGCAGTTTACAAGAATGTTATCTGTTAGCAAGAGCACTAGAGAGCAGCAGTTTACAAGAATGTTATCTATTAGCAAGAGCACTAGAGGGCAGCAGTTTACAAGAATGTTATCTATTAGCAAGAGCACTAGAGGACAGCAGTTTACAAGAATGTTATCCATTAGCAAGAGCACTAGAGGGCAGCAGTTTACAAGAATGTTATCTATTAGCAAGAGCACTAGAGGGCAGCAGTTTACAAGAATGTTATCTATTAGCAAGAGCACTAGAGGGCAGCAGTTTACAAGAATGTTATCCATTAGCAAGAGCACTAGAGGGCAGCAGTTTACAAGAATGTTATGCATTAGCAAGAGCACTAGAGGGCAGCAGTTTACAAGAATGTTATGCATTAGCAAGAGCACTAAAGGGCAGCAGTTTACAAGAATGTTATCCATTAGCAAGAGCACTAGAGGGCAGCAGTTTTGCAAGAATGTTATCTATTAGCAAGAGCACTAGAGGGCAGCAGTTTACAATAATGTTATCCATTAGCAAGAGCACTAGAGGGCAGCAGTTTACAAGAATGTTATCTATTAGCAAGAGCACTAGAGGGCAGCAGTTTACAAGAATGTTATCCATTAGCAAGAGAACTAGAGGGCAGCAGTTTTACAAGAATGTTATCTATTAGCAAGAGCACTAGAGGGCAGCAGTTTACAATAATGTTATCCATTAGCAAGAGCACTAGAGGGCAGCAGCTTACAAGAATGTTATCTATTAGCAAGAGCACTAGAGGGCAGCAGTTTATAAGACTGTTATCTATTAGCAAGAGCACTAGAGGGCAGCAGTTTACAAGAATGTTATCTATTAGCAAGAGCACTAGAGGGCAGCAGTTTTACAAGAATGTTATCTATTAGCAAGAGCACTAGATTGCAGCAGTTTTCAAGAATATTATCCATTAGCAAGAGCACTAGAGGGCAGCAGTTTACAAGAATGCTATCCATTAGCAAGAGCACTAGAGGGCAGCAGTTTACAAGAATGTTATCCATTAGCAAGAGCACTAGAGGGCAGCAGTTTTATAAGAATGTTATCTATTAGCAAGAGCACTAGAGGGCAGCAGTTTACAAGAATGTTATCTATTAGCAAGAGCACTAGAGGGCAGCAGTTTACAAGAATGCTATCCATTAGCAAGAGCACTAGAGGGCAGCAGTTTTACAAGAATGTTATCCATTAGCAAGAGCACTAGAGGGCAGCAGTTTTACAAGAATGTTATCCATTAGCAAGAGCACTAGAGGGCAGCAGTTTTACAAGAATGTTATCCATTAGCAAGAGCACTAGAGGGCAGAAGTTTTACAAGAATGTTATCAATTAGCAAGAGCACTACAGGGCAGCAGTTTTACAAGAATGTTATCCATTAGCAAGAGCACCAGAGGGCAGCAGTTTACAAGAATGCTATCCATTAGCAAGAGCACTAGAGGGCAGCAGTTTTACAAGAATGTTATCCATTAGCAAGAGCACTAGAGGGCAGCAGTTTTACAAGAATGTTATCCATTAGCAAGAGCACTAGAGGGCAGCAGTTTTACAAGAATGTTATCCATTAGCAAGAGCACTAGAGGGCAGCAGTTTTACAAGAATGTTATCCATTAGCAAGAGCACTACAGGGCAGCAGTTTTACAATAATGTTATCCATTAGCAAGAGCACTAGAGGGCAGCAGTTTACAAGAATGTTATTTATTAGCAAGAGCACTAGAGGGCAGCAGTTTAGAAGAATGTTATCCATTAGCAAGAGCACTAGAGGGCAGCAGTTTACAAGAATGTTATCCACTAGCAAGAGCACTAGAGGGCAGCAGTTTACAAGAATGTTATCTATTAGCAAGAGCACTAGAGGGCAGCAGTTTACAAGAATGTTATCCATTAGCAAGAGCACTAGAGGGCAGCAGTTTACAAGAATGTTATCTATTAGCAAGAGCACTAGAGGGCAGCAGTTTTACAAGAATGTTATCCATTAGCAAGAGCACTAGAGGGCAGCAGTTTTACAAGAATGTTATCCATTAGCAAGAGCACTAGATGGCAGCAGTTTTACAAGAATGTTATCCATTAGCAAGAGCACTAGAGGGCAGTAGTTTACAAGAATGTTATCAATTAGCAAGAGCACTAGAGGGCAGTAGTTTTACAAGAATGTTATCCATTAGCAAGAGCACTAGAGGGCAGCAGTTTACAATAATGTTATCTATTAGCAAGAGCACTAGAGGGCAGCAGTTTACAAGAATGTTATCTATTAGCAAGAGCACTAGAGGGCAGCAGTTTACAAGAATGTTATCCATTAGCAAGAGCACTAAAGGGCAGCAGTTTACAAGAATGTTATCCATTAGCAAGAGCACTAGAGGGCAGCAGTTTACAAGAATGTTATCCATTAGCAAGAGCACTAGAGGGCAGCAGTTTACAAGAATGTTATCCATTAGCAAGAGCACTAAAGGGCAGCAGTTTACAAGAATGTTATCCATTAGCAAGCGCACTAGAGGGCAGCAGTTTTACAAGAATGTTATCCATTAACAAGAGCACTAGAGGGCAGCAGTTTACAAGAATGTTATCTATTAGCAAGAGCACTAGAGGGCAGCAGTTTACAAGAATGTTATCTAGTAGCAAGAGCACTAGAGGGCAGCAGTTTACAAGAATGTTATCTATTAACAAGAGCACTAGAGGGCAGCAGTTTACAAGAATGTTATGTATTAGCAAGAGCACTAGAGGGCAGCAGTTTTACAATAATGTTATCCATTAGCAAGAGCACTAGAGGGCAGCAGTTTTACAAGAATGTTATCCATTAGCAAGAGCACTAGAGGGCAGCAGTTTACAAGAATGTTATCCATTAGCAAGAGCACTAGAGGGCAGCAGTTTACAAGAATGTTATCTATTAGCAAGAGAACTAGAGGGCAGCAGTTTACAAGAATGTTATCCATTAGCAAGAGCACTAGAGGGCAGCAGTTTTACAATAATGTTATCCATTAGCAAGAGCACTAGAGGGCAGCAGTTTACAAGAATGTTATCCATTAGCAAGAGCACTAGAGGGCAGCAGTTTACAAGAATGTTATCCATTAGCAAGAGCACTAGAGGGCAGCAGTTTACAAGAATGTTATCCATTAGCAAGAGCACTAGAGGGCAGCAGTTTTACAAGAATGTTATCTATTAATAAGAGCACTAGAGGGCAGCAGTTTACAAGAATGTTATCCATTAGCAAGAGCACTAGAGGGCAGCAGTTTTACAATAATGTTATCCATTAGCAAGAGCACTAGAGGTCAGCAGTTTACAAGAATGCTATCCATTAGCAAGAGCACTAGAGGGCAGCAGTTTACAAGAATATTATTTATTAGCAAGAGCACTAGAGGGCAGCAGTTTTACAAGAATGTTATCCATTAGCAAGAGCACTAGAGGACAGCAGTTTACAAGAATGTTATCCATTAGCAAGAGCATTAGAGGGCAGCAGTTTACAAGAATGTTATCTATTAACAAGAGCACTAGAGGACAGCAGTTTACAAGAATGTTATCCATTAGCAAGAGCATTAGAGGGCAGCAGTTTACAAGAATGTTATCCATTAGCAAGAGCACTAGAGGACAGCAGTTTACAAGAATGTTATCCATTAGCAAGAGCATTAGAGGGCAGCAGTTTACAAGAATGTTATCTATTAACAAGAGCACTAGAGGACAGCAGTTTACAAGAATGTTATCCATTAGCAAGAGCACTAGAGGGCAGCAGTTTACAAGAATGTTATCTATTAGCAAGAGCACTAGAGGGCAGCAGTTTTACAAGAATGTTATCTAATAGCAAGAGCACTAGAGGGCAGCAGTTTACACAAATGTTATTCATTAGCAAGAGCACTAGAGGGCAGCAGTTTACAAGAATGTTATCCATTAGCAAGAGCACTAGAGGTCAGCAGTTTACAAGAATGCTATCCATTAGCAAGAGCACTAGAGGGCAGCAGTTTACAAGAATGTTATCCATTAGCAAGAGCATTAGAGGGCAGCAGTTTACAAGAATGTTATCTATTAACAAGAGCACTAGAGGGCAGCAGTTTTACAAGAATGCTATCCATTAGCAAGAGCACTAGAGGGCAGCAGTTTACAAGAATGTTATCCATTAGCAAGAGCACTAGAGGGCAGCAGTTTACAAGAATGTTATCTATTAGCAAGAGCACTAGAGGGCAGCAGTTTTACAAGAATGTTATCTAATAGCAAGAGCACTAGAGGGCAGCAGTTTACACAAATGTTATTCATTAGCAAGAGCACTAGAGGGCAGCAGTTTACAAGAATGTTATCCATTAGCAAGAGCACTAGAGGTCAGCAGTTTACAAGAATGCTATCCATTAGCAAGAGCACTAGAGGGCAGCAGTTTACAAGAATGTTATCCATTAGCAAGAGCACTAGAGGGCAGCAGTTTACAAGAATGTTATCTATTAGCAAGAGCACTAGAGGGCAGCGGTTTTACAATAATGTTATCCATTAGCAAGAGCACTAGAGGGCAGCAGTTTACAATAATGTTATCCATTAGCAAGAGCACTAGATGGCAGCAGTTTACAAGAATGTTATCCATTAGCAAGAGCACTAGTGGGCAGCAGTTTACAATAATGTTATCTATTAACAAGAGCACTAGAGGGCAGCAGTTTTACAAGAATGCTATCTAATAGCAAGAGCACTAGAGGGCAGCAGTTTACACAAATGTTATTCATTAGCAAGAGCACTAGAGGGCAGCAGTTTACAAGAATTTTATCCATTAGCAAGAGCACTAGAGGGCAGCAGTTTACAAGAATGTTATCTATTAGCAAGAGCACTAGAGGGCAGCAGTTTACAAGAATGTTATCTATTAACAAGAGCACTAGAGGGCAGCAGTTTTACAAGAATGCTATCCATTAGGAAGAGCACTAGAGGGCAGCAGTTTACAAGAATGTTATCCATTAGCAAGAGCACTAGAGGGCAGCAGTTTACAAGAATGTTATCTATTAGCAAGAGCACTAGAGGGCAGCAGTTTTACAAGAATGTTATCTAATAGCAAGAGCACTAGAGGGCAGCAGTTTACACAAATGTTATTCATTAGCAAGAGCACTAGAGGGCAGCAGTTTACAAGAATGTTATCCATTAGCAAGAGCACTAGAGGTCAGCAGTTTACAAGAATGCTATCCATTAGCAAGAGCACTAGAGGGCAGCAGTTTACAAGAATGTTATCCATTAGCAAGAGCACTAGAGGGCAGCAGTTTACAAGAATGTTATCTATTAGCAAGAGCACTAGAGGGCAGCAGTTTACAAGAATGTTATCTAGTAGCAAGAGCACTAGAGGGCAGCAGTTTACAAGAATGTTATCTATTAACAAGAGCACTAGAGGGCAGCAGTTTACAAGAATGTTATGTATTAGCAAGAGCACTAGAGGGCAGCAGTTTTACAATAATGTTATCCATTAGCAAGAGCACTAGAGGGCAGCAGTTTTACAAGAATGTTATCCATTAGCAAGAGCACTAGAGGGCAGCAGTTTACAAGAATGTTATCCATTAGCAAGAGCACTAGAGGACAGCAGTTTACAAGAATGTTATCTATTAGCAAGAGCACTAGAGGGCAGCAGTTTACAAGAATGTTATCCATTAGCAAGAGCACTAGAGGGCAGCAGTTTTACAATAATGTTATCCATTAGCAAGAGCACTAGAGGGCAGCAGTTTACAAGAATGTTATCCATTAGCAAGAGCACTAGAGGGCAGCAGTTTACAAGAATGTTATCCATTAGCAAGAGCACTAGAGGGCAGCAGTTTACAAGAATGTTATCCATTAGCAAGAGCACTATAGGGCAGCAGTTTTACAAGAATGTTATCTATTAATAAGAGCACTAGAGGGCAGCAGTTTACAAGAATGTTATCCATTAGCAAGAGCACTAGAGGGCAACAGTTTTACAATAATGTTATCCATTAGCAAGAGCACTAGAGGTCAGCAGTTTACAAGAATGCTATCCATTAGCAAGAGCACTAGAGGGCAGCAGTTTACAAGAATATTATCCATTAGCAAGAGCACTAGAGGGCAGCAGTTTTACAAGAATGTTATCCATTAGCAAGAGCACTAGAGGACAGCAGTTTACAAGAATGTTATCCATTAGCAAGAGCACTAGAGGGCAGCAGTTTACAAGAATGTTATCTATTAACAAGAGCACTAGAGGGCAGCAGTTTTACAAGAATGCTATCCATTAGCAAGAGCACTAGAGGGCAGCAGTTTACAAGAATGTTATCCATTAGCAAGAGCACTAGAGGGCAGCAGTTTACAAGAATGTTATCTATTAGCAAGAGCACTAGAGGGCAGCAGTTTTACAAGAATGTTATCTAATAGCAAGAGCACTAGAGGGCAGCAGTTTACACAAATGTTATTCATTAGCAAGAGCACTAGAGGGCAGCAGTTTACAAGAATGTTATCCATTAGCAAGAGCACTAGAGGTCAGCAGTTTACAAGAATGCTATCCATTAGCAAGAGCACTAGAGGGCAGCAGTTTACAAGAATGTTATCCATTAGCAAGAGCACTAGAGGGCAGCAGTTTACAAGAATGTTATCTATTAGCAAGAGCACTAGAGGGCAGCAGTTTTACAATAATGTTATCCATTAGCAAGAACACTAGATGGCAGCAGTTTACAAGAATGTTATCCATTAGCAAGAGCACTAGTGGGCAGCAGTTTACAAGAATGTTATCTATTAACAAGAGCACTAGAGGGCAGCAGTTTTACAAGAATGCTATCTAATAGCAAGAGCACTAGAGGGCAGCAGTTTACACAAATGTTATTCATTAGCAAGAGCACTAGAGGGCAGCAGTTTACAAGAATTTTATCCATTAGCAAGAGCACTAGAGGGCAGCAGTTTACAAGAATGTTATCTATTAGCAAGAGCACTAGAGGGCAGCAGTTTACAAGAATGTTATCTATTAACAAGAGCACTAGAGGGCAGCAGTTTTACAAGAATGCTATCCATTAGGAAGAGCACTAGAGGGCAGCAGTTTACAAGAATGTTATCCATTAGCAAGAGCACTAGAGGGCAGCAGTTTACAAGAATGTTATCTATTAGCAAGAGCACTAGAGGGCAGCAGTTTTACAAGAATGTTTTCTAATAGCAAGAGCACTAGAGGGCAGCAGTTTACACAAATGTTATTCATTAGCAAGAGCACTAGAGGGCAGCAGTTTACAAGAATGTTATCCATTAGCAAGAGCACTAGAGGTCAGCAGTTTACAAGAATGCTATCCATTAGCAAGAGCACTAGAGGGCAGCAGTTTACAAGAATGTTATCCATTAGCAAGAGCACTAGAGGGCAGCAGTTTACAAGAATGTTATCTATTAGCAAGAGCACTAGAGGGCAGCAGTTTTACAATAATGTTATCTATTAGCAAGAGCACTAGAGGGCAGCAGTTTACAATAATGTTATCCATTAGCAAGAGCACTAGATGGCAGCAGTTTACAAGAATGTTATCCATTAGCAAGAGCACTAGAGGGCAGCAGTTTACAAGAATGTTATCTATTAGCAAGAGCACTAGAGGGCAGCAGTTTTACAATAATGTTATCCATTAGCAAGAGCACTAGAGGGCAGCAGTTTACAAGAATGTTATCCATTAGCAAGAGCACTAGATGGCAGCAGTTTACAAGAATGTTATCCATTAGCAAGAGCACTAGAGGGCAGCAGTTTACAAGAATGTTATCTATTAGCAAGAGCACTAGAGGGCAGCAGTTTTACAAGAATTTTATCCATTAGCAAGAGCACTAGAGGGCAGCAGTTTACAAGAATGTTATCTATTAGCAAGAGCACTAGAGGGCAGCAGTTTTACAAGAATGTTATCCATTAGCAAGAGCACTAGAGGGCAGCAGTTTACAAGAATGTTATCTATTAGCAAGAGCACTAGAGGGCAGCAGTTTACAAGAATGTTATCTATTAGCAAGAGCACTAGAGGGCAGCAGTTTACAAGAATGCTATCTAATAGCAAGAGCACTAGAGGGCAGCAGTTTACAAGAATGCTATCTAATAGCAAGAGCACTAGAGGGCAGCAGTTTACAAGAATGTTATCTATTAGCAAGAGCACTAGAGGGCAGCAGTTTACAAGAATGTTATCTATTAGCAAGAGCACTAGAGGGCAGCACTATTTCCTGTCATGTAGTGCTAATGTTATCCATTAGCAAGAGCACTAGAGGGCAGCACTATTTCCTGTCATGTAGTACTAATGTTATACATTAGCAAGAGCACTAGAGGGCAGCACTATTTCCTGTCATGTAGTGCTACAGACATCTACCTAGGTATCTCTTGAACAAAGAATAATATTGAAAACAAAGCAAATTTGATAAAAGAAGTAAATGTAAAACTTTGTTTAAATTGTATGCTCTGTCTGAATCACAAAATAATATTTTTGGTTTTCACATTCCCTTTAAAGGGACATTCTGAAAAATAAAATTATCTTGTTTCATCCCATCTTTGAATCTTTGTCCTGTGTAATAATACATTTTATCTTCTAAGGAGGACATGGTCCATGATTGGTGGCTACCTGTGCATGCCACTCCCTATTGGCTAACCAGCTGTGTGCTGTCCATGCGTTGTATTTAATCCCTTTTAACAAGGATCAGCAATAATAAATTAGGGCATTTTAGTTTTACATTAGACTGTTCCTCCCCACTCCATCCTATAATTACCAGCTAGTTACAAAACATTTGTCACATACAAAAAACTGTGAAAATTATCCTCTTCTGACAGGTGCATACAGGTCAGTATTTAACCAGTTCTTATCCATACTATTTAACCCCTTGTTAGCCACAGAGAGTGAGAGAGCAGTATCAACTCATTATCCACCATACTACTTAACCCCTTGTTATCCACAGAGTGAGAGAGCAGTATCAACTCATTATCCGCCATACTACTTAACCCCTTGTTAGCCACAGAGTGAGAGAGCAGTATCAACTTATTATCCGCCATACTACTTAACCCCTTGTTAGCCACAGAGTGAGAGAGCAGTATCAACTCCTTGTCATCCATAATATTTAACCCCTTATTAGCCACAGAGAGTGAGACAGCAGTATCAACTCCTTGTCAGCCATATACTTAACCACTTGTCAGAAGCTCGAAGATCTCCACACATACACAAATAAAGGGAGATAGATAGCAATACTTAACCCTTTGTTTGTCACTTTCATATGCAACAATATTTAACCCCTTGTAAGCCACCTACATAGTAGTATTAACCCCTTGTTAGCCACATAGACTAATAGCTTCATTTAACCCATTGCTGACCACTTACAAAGCAGTATTTAATTATTTGTTTGCATATAAGGATATATAGAGTGGTTAATTTGTATATTGGAGAGTGAATGGTTCAGATAGAGAAGCTGATTTGGATTTTCTTTTTACTTCTATTATCAAACGTACTTCATTCTCTTTGTAGGTTTTGTTGAAAAGCATACTTAGGTAGGCTCAGGAGAAGCAGTGCATATGTCTCTTGTCGTTGGCTCAGATGTGTTCAGCTAGCCCCCAGTTGTACATTACTTTTATGTAGATACAAGCAATACTCCTATAATAAAATCCTCTATCATATTTTATCCCCCTTTCATGATCTCATGATGTGATTTCCTCTTGCTGTGCCCATGAAAGCAGTATGGATATTTGTTTATAGTATGATAGACACGGAGAGACAAATGTAACCCCCCCCCCCACAAGTAACAATGACAAAGCAGACAAAGTGTCACACGCTGCCGTATAGTAACCCCATGTGCTGATGCGTACGTGACAAATGTCGCAAGGATTGTGGCACTTCCCCAATTAAACATTCAACTCAGAATTCATATGTCCTAAAATGTCTAATAATGTGTAGGAAAAAACAATGTTTAAGTACTTACTGTACTGGGAAAACTATATTGTATCCACTGCTGCTAGAATGACCTGAATATATCCTATAGTATCCACCCTGCAACATGCTACACACTGAATTCTTTATCATTGCAGGAGATCATTTATCTCTGTTCCTTATTGTCTACAACAGAGGAGATAAGATAAACATACCAGAGTTGGAGTTTTGTTTCCTATATACTGTAATTAAAGGGACAGTGCCCTATATTTAGATAAATGGCGTGATTGGACGAGCTGTGATTGGATACAAAGCCCATGATGCGTTTTTAAGAAAAACTGCAGCTCTAAAGAGGGCAGCTCAAGGTAAAGACACTTTTAGGTGCATACATCTCACATGTTTCTTAAAAAGGTACGGCTATCCTTATGTGACATAATACAGAATTACATGACATGCATTACAATATTTACTGTCCCTTTAAGGATGATCACAGCATAGTAAATTAATTGCTCCTCTTGAAACAATTAACATTTGTAAATTAAAGAAATATTAAATAAATGCTACATATAATTATGTATTAAAGCAAAGCCTGAAGATAGTGGAATTGAAAAAAGCAACAGTATATTAGTGAAAAATGGGACACAATATATAATTAAAGTATATTGCAACATAGATGTTTTTTTAACTACACATAATGAAACATTTTACATATTACAATCTTTTATAAAATAAATCCCTTAGCAGCCTGGGGCCCCATCCGATATGCAGCGTCGCCCGCAGAAGCCGGCGACACCAGATTTTGCGCGGGTTTGGTATCACATATACGGTGTAACATAGAAGTTACGATTGTATATTTCTGCCTTCGCCCGTAGTTTTTTGGCCCATAGACTGACATACAAAACACGCGCAGTTTGGTATCCAATATACAGCGTAAGGACTTACGTGGCGAAAATGGAGAAATCTTACTCCATTTTCACCTCGCCACAAAATGCAGGCGTAGCAAGCCTTGCGCTGAGTATTGGAGCACCGTAACTCCCTATAATGCCTGCAAAATAAAACCTAACACCTAACACATGCGCAATGTCTATCTACCTGTCAACCGCAATCCCCCACCGCAATACCTAATAAAGTGTTTAACCCCTAAACCGCCGCTCCCGGACCCTGCCGCCACCTACATTAAATGTATTACCCCCTAATCTGACCCCCCTACACCGCCGCCACCTACATTAAATATATTAACCCCTAATCTGATCCCCCTACACTGCCGCCACCTATATTAATTATATTAACCCCTAATCTGATCCCCCTACACCGCCGCCACCTATATTAAATATATTACCCCCTATTCTGACCCCCCTACACCGCCTCCACCTATATTAAATATATTACCCCCTAATCTGATCCCCCTACACCGCCGCCACCTATATTAAATATATTACCCCCTAATCTGACCCCCCTACTCCGTCGCCACCTATATTAAATATATTACCCCCTAAACCTAAGTCTAACCCTAACACCCCCTAACTTAATTATTATTTAAATAAATCTAAATAATATTAATATTATTAACTAACGGCTAGATTTGGAGTTTGGCGGTAGATGGGGTGTTAACGCTACGCGTGGTTTATGTCTAACGCACGGCATTGTTTGACTCCGGTATTTAGAGTTAAAAAAAACCTTCTACCGATACTCCTAACGCGTGTATTGCACACGCGGAATCCTGCCCGCGTTAGACAGTCTCCCATAGAGATCAATGGAAAATCAAACAAACAAGCTTTTTTCATCTAACACTCGATCTCGCGAGAAATACGCACAGCTCGGTCATATGACGCATACCACATCATGCACAACAATAACACGCCGCAAATGTCACAACAACAATCAATAAACAAAGCACACAAGCATTACACATTCACAAGCGGGGGGAATTTTATTTAAATAAAATACACGGAATACGCATATACTTTAAGATGCGGAAATACGCAAAATAACAACAAGAAAAATAAAAAAAATACATACACTAGCAAAATAATCGCATTCAATATCACTATATATTAGGACAAACATACATATACAACACTTCACTAATACCACACCATCGCAAATTCACATTTAAACATAATACTATTGGACAATGTTATAGAAAACGAGCACTATGACATCATCGCATTCTACACATTCCACAAATACTAACTCAAAATGAGCATGCGCAAATTCACACACCTAATACACATTGCACAAATACTAATTGCTAATAATGCACACCTGAACACAATTTACAACGCAAATAGGTACATCATTAAACAAACATTTACACAGGGTATATAAGCACCACACAAGCATGGCTTCTTTGACTGTGTTGCTGGTGGGTCTTTGGAGATTGGAGGTTTAAGATTAGAGAGTTTGTGCATTATTGTGAGTGAGTTAGTGTTAGTGTGAGAGAGTCAGTTGTTAGTGTTATCGTGAGTGAGTGAGTGAGTGGGAGTTAGTGGTAGTGGGAGAGAGTCAGTTAGTGGGAGTGGGAGTTAGTGGTAGTGGGAGTTAGTGGTAGTGTGATAGAGTCAGTTAGTGGGAGCGTGAGTTAGTGGGAGTTAGTGAGAGTTAGTGGTAGTGTGAGTTAGTGAGAATTAGTAGTAGTGTGAGTTAGTGAGAATTAGTAGTAGTGTGAGTTAGCGAGCGAGTGCTTTTTCTGTACACTTAACACATTTACACGCAAACACATTCAATACATACATACACTTATCAATAACACTACATACACTCCATACCCCATACCCTCTCATACTACACTCCATACCCCATTCCCTGAAGTCCCATTCCCTGTAATCCCATTTACTCTTATCCCATACCCCATCCCATACCCATCCCCTAGTTACATTTAGTTTACATATCCTCCTTTTTGTCTTCTTCTTCATTTTGTTCATTTAAATACTCCTTACCCTCTTTTATTTATATCCCTTTCACACTTTCAGCACTTTTTTTGGTCTTTTTAGTTCTTTATTTTGACCCCCTTTCATTTGATCACACTCACTTTTGGTTTGCTTAGTTGGGGTTTAGTTTAGGGAAGAGATGGAGGGCAGGCAGGGGAGAGGTAGAAGGGGGAGGAGAGGGAGGGGGAGAGGAACAGGGCAGGAAGGGGGGCAGGAAGCGGGGGTGGAAGCGGTGGGTGGACCCAGCCACTTGGTTCAAGATGAACAAGTGGCTGGGCCCAGTGGCGGACAGAGTAGGGCTTCACAGTCCGGGAAACAGAGGGCATCGTCACAGGGGAAGGCCAAGGCGACTAGGGAGGCAAGGTTTTCGATGGAGGAGAAGGAGGCCCTCGTAGAGGCCTATATGGCCAGGTATAGGAGGCTGCAGCATCAGAAGACCACCCCGACTGAGAAGAGGAAGCTCTGGCATGAGATAAGGAATGCAGTCAATGCCGTGGGTGGACGGAATAGAGATATGGACTCTATAAAACATCGATACCGGGACTGCAAGATGGATCTCAAGAAAAAGTTAAGCCTGGAGGCCCGACATGCCGCAGGAACCGGTGGCGGCCCTGCACTGGAAATCGAGTACTGCCGATGGGAGGAAATGTTGCGTCCCAGCATCTCCGAGGTGGATGTAGTCGTATCGGAGGAATTGATACCGGGAACCTGCCATTCTCATCTGACGGTAAGCTCATTTAAGAATAAATTCACATACGAATGTATTTCAAGGGACACTATACGCAAACCTTTACTTTCATGATTGAGGTAGAGAATACAATTTTCAAAAACATTCCAATTTACTTATATTACCTAATTTGATTCATTCTTTAGATATACTTTAATGAAGAAATAGCCATGCACACGGTGAACCAATCACAGGAGGCAGCTATATTCAGCTACCAATCAGCAGCTTCTAAGCATATTTAGATATGCTTTTCAGCAAAGAATATCCAGAGAATGAAGCTAATTAGATAAGAAAAGTACATTAGAAAGTTGATTATAATTGTATGCTTCTAAATCATGAAAGATAAAACATTGGGTTTCATGTCCCTTTAAGGATCAGATTAATGCTATTACGCTGTTTACACGCATTCACAATTACTTTGCGGTTACATCAGTATCTAGGCTATAGGTTAGGTGTGCATTTAAACAGACTGAAAACAAACGCTAAAACATTCAGATTGACCACAGATATCACAAACACGGTTTAGAAAATGCGGAAATCGTATTGATTGTTAGATTTCAAAGTGGATTAATGAGGCTGCATTTGTAATTGTATCGTAAGCTAAGTCATTTAAAGCTTGATTTGGAAATATGCTAATATATACATTTCTTTCTTTTTCAAATATACAGAGTCTGGGGAGGAGGCAGCACAGCAAATACAGCCTCCTCCTTCTCCCCGGGATGAGAGTGGTGGGGAGGAATTTCCACCTCGGAGGGAAGAGGCCCCCCGTGACGAAGAGGGCACGGAAGCAGATGAAGAGGCCCCGGAAGCAGAGGAGGAGGCCGCGGAACCAGAGGCCCCTCAAGGACCCGCACCCCGCCGTGCACGGGCACCCCGCCATGCACGGGTACCCCGCCAAGCACAACAAGAGGAAATAGCGGAGGTGCGGGTTCTACTAGACTACATAGACCAGATGCGTAACTCCCGGATACAAAATATAGAAGGCCGAACTAGAATTCTTGCAGGACAAAACCAAATAATTGAAGGCCAAAACCAAATAATAAACATACTTACTCGAATAGAAGAAGGGCAAAACAGAACCTTTAATCTACACCAAGAGATGTTTAATTTTTTCCGGGAGGCGCATGCTGGTCTGCCTCCTGGTCCGCCTCCTGCTGCTGGGCCTCCTGCTGCTGGGCCTCCTGCTGCTGGGCCATCTTCTCCTGCCGGGCCATCTTCTCCTGCCGGGCCATCTTCTCCTGCTGGGCCATCTTCTCCTGCCGGGCCATCTTCTCCTGCTGGGCCATCTTCTCCTGCCGGGCCATCTTCTCCTGCCGGGCCATCTCCTCCTGCCGGGCCATCTCCTCCTCCTCACCTTGGTCGTCCCAGTACTCTTCCTTCCACTCTTCCCACAACATATCCAATGAGAACTCGTCGGAGTCGGCAGTTGACCCTCCCAGAGCCTCAGCCCCGTGGGAAGAGGGGAAGGAAGAGGAAGTAAGTATTTGTTTTCATGTTTAATGTTATTTTTATTTAATGTGTAATGGATAGGTATGTAATGATGTGGTTTTCATACACTTGTGGACCACACTCTGTATATAATCGACTTCTATGGGACCGGGTCCATGGAGGCAGATTGTTTGCAGAGTGTGGGTTATAAGTGTGTGAAAACCACATCACATACCTATCCTTGTTCATGATATTGATTGGTTTCTGTGATGTGATGTCCAAACTGTTTCCCGAATCGCAAACAAAATTACCATTACAATTATCCATGATGGCATATTACTGTTTGAATGCCAATAACACAGCTTAAAGGGACAGTAAAAAAATTGTTGATTACAAAGAAAACACTGTATTACGCATTATCAAGTTGGAAACAACAAAACATGGAGAAATACGTGTGACTTATGTGCTTACCCTTGTATCTATGACTATGAAAAATGACCACTTATTTGTTGTTCTGACATAACAACATTTTAGACATCAATGATCAATACATGGTAAATAATATGCTGTATGAGCACAAGGTTTTAGATATACAAATGCTATCCAAATGCCCTCTAGTGGTCAAATTGCATAATGATTACATGCACTCTTCAAGCTCTAAGAAATGAGCACACGAACCTCATAGGTTTAGCTAGCAAATTAAAATAAACACAGACAAATGATTCATTGGTGAGAAACCTTTGATATCATTGAAATTACAAAATTGACTTTTATAATAATGCAAAACATGATTTGTTTTATAAACTGTCCCTTTAACAAAATTACATATGCTAACATATATTTGCAGATTGTTGGTATATCTACATGTACTTGTTCAAACAATAAATATTGAAAAAAGATTTATATTGACGTGTTAAATAAAGTATATTTTCTTAAAGAGACATTATTGTGTTAATTTATTTTTATAAAGACATTTGTTTTAACAATGAATATGGTTTAAAGTCCTTTTAGGAGTGGGGGGTGAAAATATGCTAACAATAATATATTTGGAGATTAACCAATGTGGAACTCATACATGATACAAAAATCAACATTTGCATTAAAGGGACAGTATACTATATTTTTAACAGAACTGTATATAATAGACACTACTAGAAACAACAAGATTAACATATACTGATATCAATATTACAAAGCTTTAAACACTTTCAAAGAAAATCGGGTTAGCTCTCTTGAAAATATAGATGAACCCCCATTACAACTGTAAAACAAGACAATACCCCATCATTAACATATGAAAAGACCCTTTACACAAACAGGAGAAAGCTGGAGATGGTACTCACATGAAACTTTGAGGCTTGGCGAGGAGTCTGAAAATTACTTACATTTTATTTGAACAGAAGCAAAATGAGACGTGTATTTGGAAAACAATGGACTATCTAACTAGAGACCAAATAAAATATTTTGATTTATAATGTGAGTGTCTAATGAACCTTTAATAAAATATACGACGAAATTACATTTAGAAGAAGTCGGCATCATATATTTAGCATATGATAAAGATAAATGCATATTGATTACTTGATTCTAACACAATAGCGCATATTTATGAATTAGATATCTTTAACATTAAACACAACAGTAATTTTTCATAAAAAGGAACATATTGTTGACAAACATATTAAACAACATGGACTATAGAGATTTGCACTTGCCTCGAAATATCTTATGCATGAAAACATTTTGCTTTCGTTCGTTTATTCAACCAGACATCCAGCAAAAGAGAATGTGGTGGTCTTTATCAGCTATGGGTCAACAATGTAACATGATGCAAAAAATCCATATTCGCCATGTTTTTAAACCTGTCTTCTCATTCACAAACGTGTTTAACGTGCACAAACAAATATTGCGGGAATACGTAATACAATCAGACGTTTTTTTACCTTTGCATGTGACGTCTTAATTAACATGGCGCTTCCTTGATCACGTAAGAACGCAAACCAAAAAAAGGCGCATCCTTGATCGCGTAAGAACGCAAACCAAAAAAAGGCGCATCCTTGATCGCGTAAGAACGCAAACCAAAAAAAGGCGCATCCTTGATCGCGTAAGAACGCAAACCAAAAAAAGGCGCATCCTTGATCGCGTAAGAACGCAAACCAAAAAAAGGCGCATCCTTGATCGCGTAAGAACGCAAACCAAAAAAAGGCGCATCCTTGATCGCGTAAAAACGTCACTTAATACAAGGAATCATTGGACAGCCTGGCAGGTGACGTCTTAAGCAACATGGCGCATCCGAGATCGCTGAAAAACCGCAGCCAATACAAGGACTCAGTTGACAGCTTGGCATATCAATAAGAAACGTATTTATATTTTAGTAACTAGTATGTGTCTAGATTGCTATCTAGGAATGTCACGAAATCATGAAGCATCTTTTCGGACTTGACTGTCCCTTTAACTATAGCTATGGTGTATATCTTTAACATTTAAAAGATACACATGAGAAATACATATGCCATTGATGTTTTAAGATATGTTTAGATTGTTTTGGAATAACAATAATGACACATGTATTGATCAAACGTGTCATTTATTCAAGTTGAAATATGGTCAGCCTACCTATAGCCATATATGGGAAGAGAAGTATTTTTTTTAAATATTTGGGGAAAAATATTCCTCATCTAAAATATGTGCATTACACACAGAGATTGATTTGGTTACACTTTTACAATAAGATAGAATTGAAAATGAAATACATGTGCTGTCAACATTACAATAAGATTGTGTATTAATAAGATTATATGTCCTTGTTCATGTAAAAAGGACAAAAACGCTTTAGAAATGGAAATACATTCATTAACAATTGTGCTCCCCATCACTTAAAGGGACATGATTTTTATTTATAAAAAGAGGATACACAGAGACAATACTAATTCAATAACATGAACACTTTACAGGGATTATATCATTGTATCAATCCTCAGATCATTTGTTAAAGGTGCATCAATTCATGCAGAGTTTATAAATACACACATGGATGTGAAATTTGAAATATACATATATATACACAAATAACTATCTATATATACATATATAAACAATTACTATGCTAATCATAATCATGCAATGATAAAGCTTTTCGAAAAATATATAAAGACAAATAATAAAATTACATTGGAGATGTTAATCTTAAAGTCATTTACAATTGTATTACATATATGATTCAGGAAACACCATTATTTTTGGTAAGGTCCCTTTAAGGATCAACCAGATAAAATAGAGATTTCAATCAATGACATGAATAAGGAGGACAAAGAATCGTGCAATGACATGTCTTTTATTAGTATGTCAGAAAACATCAACAACGTTTATAAATAATCATGTAAATATCAGGAAAATTGGAGCCATATGACAAGGTAACAGAGTGCATCACAGTCCATGAAGAGAGTTGCCAAGGGCCAGCATAGCCCCATTTGAGCCATATGATAAGGTAACAGAGTGCATCACAGTCCATGAAGAGAGTTGCCAAGGGCCAGCATAGCCCCATTTGAGCCATATGACAAGGTAACAGAGTGCATCACAGTCCATGAAGAGAGTTGCCAAGGGCCAGCATAGCCCCATTTGAGCCATATGATAAGGTAACAGAGTGCATCACAGTCCATGAAGAGAGTTGCCAAGGGCCAGCATAGCCCCATTTGAGCCATATGACAAGGTAACACAGTGCATCACAGTCCATGAAGAGAGTTGCCAAGGGCCAGCATAGCCCCATTTGAGCCATATGACAAGGTAAGAGAGTGCATCACAGTCCATGAAGAGAGTTGCCAAGGGCCAGCATAGCCCCATTTGAGCCATTTGACAAGGTAAGAGAGTGCATCACAGTCCATGAAGAGAGTTGCCAAGGGCCAGCATAGCCCCATTTGAGCCATATGACAAGGTAAGAGAGTGCATCACAGTCCATGAAGAGAGTTGCCAAGGGCCAGCATAGCCCCATTTGAGCCACATGACAAGGTAACAGAGTGCATCACAGTCCATGAAGAGAGTTGCCAAGGGCCAGCATAGCCCCATTTGAGCCATATGACAAGGTAAAAGAGTGCAACAGGCACAACAATAATAAGAAAAAAAGGCCAAATGGCAACCAGAACAAAAACATCAACATGTGGACGGAGGATTCTTATCTGCGCCCTTGGAGCATCTCCAGATCCTCCACTTACTGGTCATCCCCTTCATCGTCCTGTGCATGTCCAGCTACAGATTCAAGCATTGAGTTCCACCGCCTCATCTGACGGAGATTCATATGCTGAACCTGTAGCTGGGCCTGCATGGTGTCGGCCATCCCTCTCAGGACAGCTGCGTTCCTCAACACGGCCTGCTCTATGCGTGCTAGAGCTTCGAGCGTGAGCCATGTTGAGTCACAGCCTAAAATAAAGAATAAATAAAATATTAAGGATAATTACACAACAGACAAAATAAAAAGCAAATATACATTGTCATCATAAAGACAAATAATTTTTTAAATTAATTTGTTGACATTGATTATTTACACATGAAATATGTTATTCAGACAGACCTAAACCATTAAATGGACATTTTAATCCAACATGTTGTCCCCTTTAGTTGGTTTTTGATGATCCACTTTTACAGCTTGAGTGTCTTAAATCTTGTTAAAGGATTTACATTGTACTTACATTAGCAATTTTAAGATTTTAGTTATACTGTGGTAGGCACACCTATCCTTAAACATTTTGGCGTTGAGGACAAGCTGTGTAAACATAGCAACCAGAAGAAATTACATTCCCACTGGGTTATACAAGAGATAATGTATGATCATTTGGACATAAATATTTGGATCTAAATAGTGGTGATTGGTATATGTAGTGATATCAAATTAAAGGGACAGTAAACCTAAATTTTTTAGTTACTGATTCAGATAGAGCAGGACATTAAAAAGAATTATTAATTTACTCGTATTCTTTAAATGTTTGAATTCTCGAGCTATATTTTAAATGCAAGAATGTAAGTTTATAGGGCAGGCCATTTTTGTTTATCAACTTTGGTTGTCCCTGCTGATTGATGGATACATCCATCCAACAATAAAAAAATGATGTCCATATTTTTTTAAAATAAAAACTAAATATAGGCATTTCTTTGTTTCAATAAAGATTGTAGTGGTTCACACCTAATTCACTTATAAGGTCTTAAAGCACAGTTATATTGAAATATAAATTCCAAGCACTGAACTTTAAATGTTATATCAGTGAAACAGGTCTCATTTCTTACAAATAAAGTTTTGAGTACAATAAAGAAATGGTACTTGAGTAGATAACATTGTTTAAAAATAAATTTTTATTATACAGAAAAATCAGCTTACAGAAGTAATATAAAATTAAATTCATTTAAATCCAATATACACACAGAGTTAAAAGACTTATTAGTTAAACTTGCTTTCAATAACAATTGTTACATACCACTCGAAATGACTTCTTTGCAACCAAATCTTATCCTTAGTGATGCTCTATAACATCCTGTCAGAGTCACCTGCCTCATGTTTACAACAAGGTGTTTTTATAGTTTTTTATTTGGATGACGTCATCATTTATTGTTTTCTTTTTATATGTATTTTTAGCATCATTTTAACATCAACAAAACTTGTCTAGCTTTTTCTATCTTCAACAATGTGGCCTTGATAATCTGTTATACAAAGGTTTAGACATACGCACTTTAAATTGCAAGGAGCATCCATTTTAGAGCTATAAATTCAAGGTTGAATAAACCTCCATTTTAAATCACATAGCATCTTATGTTAAAACTAGTTAGCTGGTTAGTATGTTTGCAGACAGATAATAAAAACCTTTTATATTGTAAAAGACTTTTGTTTAAACATATAAAAGTATACAGTTATACATTGTACACATTGTAGAAGTAACATATATTTGAATATAGTCATATACTTCATATATTGCAAAATAAGCATATTAAAGATTATATTTTTCACAATTTATGTGAACAGGCTCTTATAACAAGGTACAGTCTTTATGTATAGAAGCTGTACATGATAGATTTAAAAGAAATCTATCATTTATAGTTAGTTATAAGTGTCTTGCTGAAAGAATGTATTTCTTACTGTTGGCATATTTATCAAGTGAATAGCAATATTAATTTGCAATCTAACATTACATAGCAGCTTTTATTGAGACAAGCATGCTATAAAAAAGTTTATTTGCAAAGTTATGCATTGTTAACTAAAAATTACATTTACAAGCACAGGTATATCACAGGGTTAATGAAAGCCTGTTACAGCCCCTCCAATACATTCTTGAGGAAAAGATAAGAAAGTGTCCAGCCCTTCGTTCCCATAGAAAAAGAAATGCGTCATTAATGTCCGGGATTCAGCAGAGTAACAGACATGAAATCAAAGTGTCCTTAATAATGCAAACAAAATAAAGTCAGACATTAATGATCCAGGAATTAAACTGAACTTTTTCATAATCTTCTTCAAGTAGGAGTATATCTGTAATTAATTCATGAAGCGTTGAGCCAGATAGAACATCTTGTTTGTATTCCATTATGGAAATTATTGCAGCAAACTTTTCTCTGGATTGGAGAATCAGGATTTTGTTTGTAATCCATTATTTGAAGTTTGAAGCAAACTGTTGGTTGAACAGAAACGTTTTACTCCTGCGCCAGTAAGAAAAACAGTTGGATCCCAGCCAATGTAAGTATGACGGATTCATACAAATAAGAAATCTCCATAAAGCTTCGTTGAAGCATATTAGTATTTCTTTTATAAGTTACAAGATTATAACGTTAAATAATTGTAAATCCTTAAAGGGACACTGAACCCACATTTTTTCTTTCGTGATTCAGATAGAGCATGCAATTTTAAGCAACTTTCTAATTTACTCCTATTATTAAATTTTTTTCATTCTCTTGGTATCTTTATTTGAAATGCAAGAATGTAAGTTTAGATGCCGGCCCATTTTTGGTGAATAACCTGGGTTATTCTTGCTGATTGGTGGATAAATTCATCCACCAATAAAAAAGTGCTGTCCAGAATCTCAACCAAAAAAGAAGCTTAGATGCCTTCTTTTTCAAATAAAGATAGCAAGTGAATGAAGAAAAATTGATAATAGGAGTAAATTAGAAAGTTGCTTAAAGTTGCATGATCTATCTGAATCACAAAAGAAAAAATTTGGGTTCAGTGTCTCTTTAAGTAACAAAGGTTATATCCTCCTCATTGGAAGATGACTTGCCATTTAGTAATACGTCGTAAATAAATTCTCCAAAATATCCATTTGATAGAAACTGGTTAATTGGTGTATGACTCATTAGTGGATGAGTTATAGATGTCCAGTTAGCATGGTATTTCTTGCTTCGAGAAATATTCTCATAAAAATGTGTCGTAGGAGTAAATTTATTACTTTCCTTTTCAATGAGACGCTGATAACAAGCAGCTTTTAAGTTAAAAAGCTTGCAAAAAAAAACTTAAAAATAAAAAGGTTGATAATAAATTGTAATCCACAGGTTTTCTTCGTGAAAATAAAGAAGGATTATTAATGTTTCTAACCAATAAGTTTATACTGGTTACATTTACAATAAAAATACATTTATAATAAAAATAATAAATCTTTACTTCTACAGATGTTATTGGCATATAAATTATAGCTTAACAAGATATATACATATAGCATATATGAATTATAGCATAACATGATAATAAGCTTGCCATTTCTTTTCTGGTATTTCATTCAAAAGAAAACAGGTTGACAAATAATTGCTTATTATTTTTTTTTACTTAGATTTTCTCCTAGGAAGAAAGGACAAAAATTCTAAATAAAATGATACACAATACTATGGCTATTAATACATAGTACATATTCCCAATATGTCTCCAAAGATACCATTCCCCACTGTAGCTAAACCTTCTCCAATTTTTGAAATAACATTACCCAGTGCTGGCATTATTGGAATCAATGATTTACCTAAAGTTCTAATCCAGGTAGGAAAGTCCCCTTTATGCAAGTCAATTCTTAAGAGGTCTGCATGTGCCCTTTTAATCAAATTCTCAATTGCTTTATGGGAGGAGCCCAATCTCACTTGCATGTTATGTAAATGAGCCCAGAGTGCTGTCATGTATGGAATTTGCAATGTAATATGGGGTACCTGCATTGTTAAATGTGATCTAGCATGTATATTCTTAATCACTGGTGGTGTTAAAATTGTATTATAACACTCTACAGATTCATTAACAGTTACCATTGTAGCTTGCAGCATTGGGATTTTACAATCATTTTGACTAGTAATCACAACATATGACCCATTATGAATTGGTTCTATGCGAGTGTATGGTGATTGCACAGGCGTAATTTTAACAGTACAATCAGAGTCTTGTTTATCAACACCACATGTTTTCGTTTGTAGACATTTTCACATACTAAATATCCTAGATCAACACAATTTTCTGTTTCAACATATTCCCAGCTATTATCATCTCATAATATATATATATATATATATATATATATATATATATATATATATATATATATATATATATTTCCCATACACAATCTTCTGGGTTATTTGTTATTCTATGCTTTAATTCTCTTATAAATCATTGATTTTGAAATATGCAGCATAATTTCTGTTTGTTTTACCGTTAGACTTAATTGTGTAGAAATTTCTGTAACATTTAATAGTGTAATATCAATGTGTCCTTCTTGTAAAGTTAACCTTATAGCTGTCAAATAATTTAGTATTGTTACTGCTTTCATTTCTTCATCTACCATTGTAAAATCAGACATCACTGCAGTTAGCATTTTTATCATGTGATCTCTTAAGATCATCAATCCTCTCTTCAATTCTTCATCATTAATATCTGAAATTTCACTGACAATTAATACTGCATCACTTTATAAATGCCCTGTCAATATCTGAACTTCAGCATTAGACATTAACTGCCTTTTATTTGTTTTTTCTTCTGTATTACAATCATCTGGAATTATATTCTCTATTGTAATATATGTTACATTATCAAATATATTATTTGTTCCCCAAACAGCTTCATCATAAGTCATATCTGTCACATTTTGCTTATAACATTTAGCATATTTACATGGTATGTCATCAACTGATATATTTACATCCATTTGTAGTTTCATACTTGCAATTACTACATTTACTGGATATTTTATCTATGAGACATTTCTGAAACAGGGAATATATTACATTATTTTTGTTAATAATGTGATGTTTTGTCACGCACCAAAACCCAGGTATGCCTACATAATGTAGGAACCCCTTATCAATGTCTTTAGGTTAAAAACAAAAATATGTCCTTGATTCCTTAAGGTAGAAACAACAGGATGTACATTGATAGTTTGTTTCCAAGTCACAAATGCCCTTTTTAATTAGATCTTCAACTGTTATATTACAAAGATTGTTCTTTTCTTTGCATGAGTGACTGTAATACATTGTATTTAAGAAAGCTGCATATCTTGGCTTTGTACATGTATCCCATTCTTTTAGATTCAAAAACATTTCATCCTTTCCTTTCTCATTCCATTCTGTAGGTAATGCTTGCTCTCGCAGTCTTCCTGTCTGTTGATCCACTACTTCAAGCTGAAGTTTCTCAAATAGTTGCAGGTATCCTTCATCTGTATGTAACTCTGGTGTCCACCATTCTGAATAAAGTGTTAGTATAAAACACTGCTCCATTATATGATTTTACTCCTCCAGGAAACCTGTATTCCTCCTCCTCTGCGTTTTCCCAGAATGCAATGCGAGGATCTGTGTGATTTTCAGGAAAGAAGCCTTTTTGAGTTAATTGTCCTGTGTTTAGATAAAAAATAGGATATTCTTTATACTTGACTTTGTCAATTGTAATCCCAGGACGTGGACATTGATCTGCTTTTATTTCATTTGCAGGCCATCTCCTTGTCCCTTGAAAGTCCACATAATAGCAATGTGCAAATGTTGAAAAACACATTTTTTCTCTGTATGTCTTTTGTTTCCAGTATTCTTGCGAAGGCAAATCATATTCCAAAGTCTTTGCTTGTATAATTTCCATTTGCCCATTTATGTGATCTTTTACCAATTTTCTTCCCATTTGAGTTGTGATCTTTTCTTTCTTTGATATTACTGTTGAATCTATCAATACGACTTGAGATATTCCTAATACTTTTTGTTTTTGTATTATAGGTTTTGGAAATGGTTTCCAATAAATTCCTTGCAGTAGCCCATTCATCTTTATTTCTACAGGTTGCAGATTGTAATGTTCAGCTCTTTTTAGTCTTGATATCGTTGGTACAGCATCCTCTTGAGCTTTTGTTTGATTCCATGCCAGAACAGCTCCAGGTCTCTTTGCAAGATTATTCCACTGTAGACGAAAAAACTATCATGCAGGTTGATATCAAGATAAGGAGAAGTATAAAAAGTATCAGTACTGTATATCTCAATATTTTAAGGTTTTTATAATTGAACAAGTTCTTTAACATTTTCAGTCCTTGTTGTTGTATCAGTGTTCGTGCTGATAGCATAGTATTTATGATAGGTAAAACAGGATTAGATCTTGTAACTGGTGTTGGTGTATCAAATGAATCTACTTCAGTTATTTGATCACCTTCTTCAACATCATAATAAAAAAAGGTGTTATAGTCTCTGGATTTGAAGAAAATGGCATCATTTGAAATTGATTATTAATCCGGTTTGCTTCATTCAGAGTAACCCACTGAGTGTAAGTCAGAGGGTTTGTCATCTTCTAACTCAAATTTAGAAGCTGGTTTTAAGTTGTCAATGCTGACAATTCTGTCTTTTCCTTGTTTGTCTTCTATAATTAAAGTCCTTAGGTTAATGACATGTTTTACCTTTGTAGGTTTCCACCTTGGCCATAAAGGTTTCGCTGCTTGAACTCTTTCCTGGACAAACTGACCAACCTGTGGTGTCCAAGCTCATAAAAGGTTAGGTATAAAAGCAGGTCGTGCAAAACAATCACGTATTTCTTGTAAAATAGATAATTGCTCTAATCTCCCTGGTGCAGAAAGGTACTCAGTATTAAACATTGTATTCATAGGTATACCATATAACAATTCATAAGGTGTTTTCCCAGAAATAACAGAAGGTATATTATTTAAACCTACTTGTACATAAGTTAACAGGGGATACCACTGTTTTGGGCGGTTAGTTAGTAACTTGGTTAACAATCGTTTTACCTCAGCATTTTTCCTTTCAACAACCCCACTACTTTGAGGATGATAAGGTGCACTGATTTCCCATTTCATATCAAAAGACTTAGCCCACTCTTGTGCTTGAGTAGATGTTAAAGCTGGTCCAGCATCTGAGTGTAGGGCTTTAGGTTTACCAATACTTACTAAGGAATTGAGACTATCAAGCGTGGTACTAGCCGTGGCACTTTTAACAGGGTATAAGCATGTGAACCTTGTACAAGCATCAACACATATTAAAACATTTTTGTATCCATGTGAAGTAGGTAAAGGCCCTATGTGGTCTAAATAAATTAGATCAAATGGCTTATTAGGAATTTCTTTAACAATGTATGGTTGTTTCTGGTGATTTGGATTATTAACAAGGAGACATGCTTTACAACTCCCTATAACTCTTATGACCGTTTCCTTCATATTAGGCCACCAATATTTTGACTTTAGGGTAAATAAGACTTTCTCTCGCCCTAAATGAGGATGTCCAATACTAGAATAGGCCATCTCTGTTATGTTCCATCTGTCTATGACAGGGGGAATAATCAATTGTTAGTCTCCAATCTTAACCATACAATGTTTGTCTTTAAATTCATAAAGATATGTTTTAGGATAACCAGGTGGATTAGGTCTGGTTTTATCCAAGCAAGCATTTAACTCTGTGTTAAGATTACTGGTTGCTGTCATTCAAGTTTTAACTGCATTTACTGCATATTTTTACTTACACTTTGTGCAAGAGTATCTGCAAATATATTGCCTTCTGTATGCAAAGAAGAACCTAGCTTTCTATGAGCTGGTTCATGTACTACTTCAATATCAGGCTTTAGATCCAAATAAACAGCAATTGCTTTCATTTGACAATATGCTGTAATGGCTTTTTCTTTGCAGTTAAAAAAACCCATTAGATTTCCAGATTCGTAAATCCTGGAATACAGATCTTGCCAGGTATGCAGAATCAGTTACAATCAACACTGGTCCTTTATCTAACAATGCTTCCTTCATAGCAAATGCTAATGCAGAAATTTCTGCAAATTGAGCTGAATGATCTCCCAAAGAAATTTGCCATGAACGTAATAAAGTCAGAGTGGGGGAATATTTTGCAATTCCTGCCCCAGCAGATTTATTTACTTTTTCTTTACTAGAAATTACTGCAGAACCATCAGTATAAAAAATAGCAGAATTGTAATAATTTGGATAAGTTTATAAATTCCAACTTGAGGGTTGCTTTGGAGCTGGTAAATCATCTAGAGGTGTCAGATTCTTATCATGAATAAAATGTATCTGTGGGTCTTCCAAAATAGAAAACCATTTTATCCATCTACTCTTTAGTGCTTTCTTGTCTGGTATAGTTTGCTTTTGTAAGTTATCAAGTGAGGCTACTGATGTATGTACATATATATCTTTCCCCTGTGCAATCTGTCTTGACTTTAACAGTGTTATATTAACAGCTACCAAAAGCTTCTCTATCATAGTAAACTTTATCTCTGTTTGTGAATATACATAAGATAGAAGTGCTATTGGAATTGTCTCATTTACATTATATAACCTTATATAGCTTGCATTCGGCGATATATTTATGTAATCTAATAGATCCTTAGTACTATCTCTTTGAGCTAAAAACTCTGTTCTATTTACTGCCTCTAATAATGCATTTAATAATGCATTTAGTGCCTCTTCCTGAGTTGTCCACTTAAAAAGTATCCGTGGTCTTTTCGTTTTAGATTTTATCTCCCTTGAGACTGCAGCATGCAAAGGTGCAATTAACACATTGAAATCAGGTATGAAAAACATTGCATAATTAAGTAAACAAATTATACTACCTAATTGTTTTAGAGAATGTGGATGTGTTAAAGCTGCTATTATGTCTTTATAATTATCATATAATCCTCTCCCCCTTTCAGAAATTTCAAATCCCAAGAAAGTAACAATATGTCCTGCAATTTGAGATTTCTTAAGAGATACTACATAACCTGCAGCATGTAATATAGTCAAAACCTGATCCAACACTGCTATGCTATGTGTTACTCCTCACTATCATGTGAAAAATATGTCATCCACATACACCTTCACTTCTGGAAATTTAGACAGTAAATTTACTACATCTGAAGTAAATAACGCACTTGAATCCAAAAATCCCTGAGGTAATCGGGTAAATACCAAAATTTTGCCTCTCCAAGTAAAACCTCTTATCCAGTAACTATCTGGAGTAATAGGATGACTCAAAAATCCATTTGCCAAGTCTGACTTTGTCTTAAAAGTTTTCCTTTGCAAATTGTGTAAAATAAAAGGTGCATGTGTATTTTGTGTTGTCACCCTTGGTGTAACTCTGTTAGCTTCTCTATAGTCTAATACCATTAACCAAGAACCATCCGGTTTGGGAACAGGGTAGACTGCTGAGTTCATTTGACTGTACTGTTCTTTTAGTACTCCTTGTTTAAGTAAATCACCAATGACTGTCTGTATATAGGGAATGGCTACACCATTGATTTTATACTGTGCCTGTTTCTTAGGAACTACTGTGCCTGTAGCAATATGATGACTGATACCTTTACGATGTCCAACCTGATTTTCCCACTTCTGAAATATCTTAACATTTTTCTTTAAGCAAAAATCTAAGTTTCTAACATCAGATACTGCAGTATAATCTAATTGCATTTTCATAAATGCTTATTCCACAACTCTAGTAGTGAAAGGAAGTTCATCTTCCAGCTGCAATGAAATAAAATGTGCTACATCCTTATAAGCTATAAGAAAATCAGAATCAAGCTTACGATGCTGAACTAATTCTAAGTGCACTCTTTTACCATTCATTTTTACCTGTGTATTACATGAGGGATAAGTACCTTCACCTTTAAAGTCTGTATAGTTATAATTGCTAATACATCTTCTTTTAACATATCTGATTGTACTAAAGATATTGATGCTTGTGTATCTAAATACCCGTCATAAGTCTCTCCCCCATATTCTACTGTTAATTTACTTAATTCACCTTCAGACTCTTCTGGGATGTCTGGTAGCGATTTCTCTATTTGCCCTAGTTTTTTAGTATTAGCTGGGGCAACTGAAATTTCACCCCTTTCAGTAGAATGAATCTCACGCTCCTGATATCTATCCTGACCCCTGTACCTTTTCCTCTATATCTTACACTACCATCTCCAAATCCATACCGATCTGGTGTTTTTGTTTTTTTTAACAATGGTCTCAATGTCCTGCGAGGAAATTCCTCATAAGGCAAATCTGAAGATTTGCTCTAAATAGTAATAAACTGATTTTCATTTTTGTAAGATGGAGGTGCTTGGGAGTAAGGTAGTGGAGGGTTAAATTTAGTTTGTTTCTGTGGATATTGTTCTCTTGCATTCTTTTTTATTTTTTTTTTACAAACTGAGCTCTGTTTTTCCTTTGCTGGAAAATCTTTTCTCCTTTCCTTTTCTCTGCTATTTGAAGTTACTAGTGCATCTCCAGTCAGGTCCTTACTTACAAGTGTATAAGTATGTCTTAAGATATATCAGGTATTTGTTTTCGGTCTCTCAGCAATAGGCATAGAGAGTATTTGTCCCTCTATATCTAAAATTAAGACTTGTCCTTTAACATTTGGCTTTAAACAACCCCATACCATGTCGTGATTATTTTAATTGTAAATCTCAGCTCTAATAAATATGCTGCTACAATGCCACTATTTATATTCATCATTCCTAAAATATCAGCAAGTGAAGCCAAAGTATCTTTACCTTGTGTCTTTACATGATATACATAAATCACTGAATTCCACTTCCTTGCCTCAAATATAAAAACACATAAACCAGAGAATAAAATAGCATTAACTAACGTTCTATTTTGTGGAAGAAAATAAGTTGGATAAACTCCAGCTAATGCATAAACTCTGTCATTTAACCACAAAGCTATGTCCTTCAGATTGCGTGGCATCACTCCAATTGTTGTTTTTATATTTCATTTAGGAATTCCTGCAGCTTCAGCAAAAAAAAAACAAAAAAAAACTTGCTATATGCCGGACACTCCAGACATTTTCACTATTTAAAACCTGAGCTTACATATAACCTAAAAATTGTATCACATTAAAAAGGTTTTCCCTCTCAGCTCGCTCATATTCTGCAGCTGGTCTTATTTATTTTCCCTTTACTGGACTATACAAACTAGATCTAGGAGTACCCCACATCTCAATTCAGGCTAAAGCCTTTAGGGTAATGTCTTTGTATTCCTGTAGCAATAACAGGAGGTCTGCCTAAAATCTGTACTATACCATCATAAGAAACATTTGTATTTCTATTTGTTGCAGGATCAAAATCTGCATCTATAGTGTGATATATAGGTTGTTGCAAAACTACTCCAGCAGCATTAGCAAAGTTTAAATGAATTAAACCCTAACTGTATCTCCAAAGCAATAACCTCATAATTTCCAATGACTCTACCATTCTGCATTTTAAACACATAATTGAGTTATAAAAGATTCTGCAAATCCTGATTAGCCATGATATATCAGTACCTTCCCTCACGTGTGAGGGGACCCAGGTAAAATTATAATAATTATTATAAAACATATATTATCTCTCAAAACACCCAGGGACGCCAATTGTAGTGGTTCACACCTAATTCACTTATAAGGTCTTAAAGCACAGTTATATTGAAATATAAATTCCAAGCACTGAACTTTAAATGTTATATCAGTGAAACAGGTCTCATTTCTTACAAATAAAGTTTTGAGTACAATAAAGAAATGGTACTTGAGTAGATAACATTGTTTAAAAATAAATTTTTATTATACAGAAAAATCAGCTTACAGAAGTAATATAAAATTAAATTCATTTAAATCCAATATACACACAGAGTTAAAAGACTTATTAGTTAAACTTGCTTTCAATAACAATTGTTACATACCACTCGAAATGACTTCTTTGCAACCAAATCTTATCCTTAGTGATGCTCTATAACATCCTGTCAGAGTCACCTGCCTCATGTTTACAACAAGGTGTTTTTATAGTTTTTTATTTGGATGACGTCATCATTTATTGTTTTCTTTTTATATGTATTTTTAGCATCATTTTAACATCAACAAAACTTGTCTAGCTTTTTCTATCTTCAACAATGTGGCCTTGATAATCTGTTATACAAAGGTTTAGACATACGCACTTTAAATTGCAAGGAGCATCCATTTTAGAGCTATAAATTCAAGGTTGAATAAACCTCCATTTTAAATCACTTGCATCTTATGTTAAAACTAGTTAGCTGGTTAGTATGTTTGCAGACAGATAATAAAAACCTTTTATATTGTAAAAGACTTTTGTTTAAACATATAAAAGTATACAGTTATACATTGTACACATTGTAGAAGTAACATATATTTGAATATAGTCATATACTTCATATATTGCAAAATAAGCATATTAAAGATTATATTTTTCACAATTTATGTGAACAGGCTCTTATAACAAGGTACAGTCTTTATGTATAGAAGCTGTACATGTTAGATTTAAAAGAAATCTATCATTTATAGTTAGTTATAAGTGTCTTGCTGAAAGAATGTATTTCTTACTGTTGGCATATTTATCAAGTGAATAGCAATATTAATTTGCAATCTAACATTACATAGCAGCTTTTATTGAGACAAGCATGCTATAAAAAAGTTTATTTGCAAAGTTATGCATTGTTAACTAAAAATTACATTTACAAGCACAGGTATATCACAGGGTTAATGAAAGCCTGTTACAAGATAGCAAGAGAATGAAGAATAATTGATAAGAGTAGTAAATTATAAATTTGATTAACATTGCATGCTCTATTCGAATCACAATTGAAAAATTTTCATTCAGTGTACCTTTAAGTATCTTATAATGTTGATTTTGAATGATACTTACAGCTGTGCCTGGGAAGGACAATCCGACACCCAGGACAATGAAGGTTGAGACAGGGGGGGGGGGATGGGATTGGGTTGGGGAGGGATCGGATTGGGTTGGGGAGGGATGGGCTGCTGCTCTGGGGTAGCCCGTACAGCTGGGGAGTGGTGAGTTGGGGGCTGGGCAGCTGGGGTAGCTGTACAGGCCAAAAGACGGGGAGAGCGGCGAAGGGGGACGAAGGGGCATTTTTTGGGAGGGATACGACAGGACAAATGGGAAGGGCCGGGAGGGGAAGGGGACTGGGCAGGGGGCTGGGCAGGGGACTGGGCAGGGGACTGGGCAGGGGGCTGGGCAGGGGACTGGGCAGGGGGCTGGGCAGGGGACTGGGCAGGGGGCTGGGCAGGGGACTGGGCAGGGGAGGAACAATGATGACCAGAAGCAGAGGATCCATCTGAAATAAATATAATAAATATATTAACATCTCATACATCATGAAATCAAATCAACGCATTTCAACTTGATTATGTTTGCAATATACTTAGAAGTGTGTTTGAATTTCTAAACAATGATGACATGAGGATATGGTATGCATATAGGCACTCAGATGAATATCAATGACTGTCTGTACAATTCTAAAATTATTATTGTGGTTTGGCCTAGAATATGCATGTGACATCATGATGGCATGAATTTCAAATCCAAATATTTAAACAAATCCAAGCATATCTTCATGCTGCCTGATATATAAAGGGGGCAGTAGTGTATTTGAACAGACAAATAATATTCCTTTTTAAAGTGCAAAAGCTGTAGACTTTGAATGTCTTCAATAAAATGATTTCCAATAAAAAAACATGTTGGATACATGTTAGATATATTTCACATACCATCAGACTCCAAGGGAGCCTCTTCCTCCTCCGTCCCACATGTTAAATCAATCTCTGTAAAACATAACATGTTGTGTACACGTTAAGATCAGATATTATAACATATGTTACTGTTGCTCAAAGACACACATCAATGTTGCATTAAAGATATACACACCCAAAGTTATGATTTACATCATTTTGATGGAGCATACAAATGACATTATATTTGTTATTATCAATGATTCAGATTTTCTATTTATTGTTTGTATTAATTTTAAAATCATAAAAGCATAGTACATTGAACATTTAAGATTTCTCATGTGTGTATCACTTGATGATTGTTGTCAAAAATGAACCTGGAAACAAACATATGCTATACATCTTCTGAATAACAAAGGTGTAGACTAAGAAAGTTTTAATTCTTAATCTTTCAATATTCAAATAAAATTAATATATAATCAGAGGAGTCAATTATATGTTTGTTTCAAATGTTATGCTTCATCAGAATCATGCTCATAATATTGATTACCAATACACCTTCAATGACATATAAATGAGTCAATGGACTTACCAGAAGACCGCAAAGGCGGCTCTGTGTCAGTGCTGTATTCCTCTGGGCTCCCCACACCAACTCTCTCTATGAATGATATAGATATATATTAGTGAACACATTTGGGATAGCACTAAATCACATCTGTATCGATTTATAAGAATAATCAACTTTAAAATGTGAAGAATAGAGCATTTATTATAAAATAAAATGCTTGATTGAATCAAGGGGATTCTGTAAAAAATGATGTATTGAACATATGTTCAATTTCTGACTATATTAGATATCAAACTCATCTCATACGATGCTATTGCATATCTAAATATACCCATTGATCAATGTTCTTCAAAGAATACACACAAACCACATTTTGAATAACAGCTGTTGACAAATAAAAACAAAGACATGTGGCACATCGAGCCATTTGTGCAATGTACAGTAATCTTGTTTAGGACACAACACATATTGATCACAATACCAAACCAAATTGATTAGTACAAATATGTAATCATGGTGCTGTTAGAGTATGCTTATATCTAGAAAGTAACTCCAACAGTGAATATGTGAATTATATATCAATATTGTCTAATCCAAAGAATGGAAGGATTAATGAATCTATTGTTTATTAAAGGGACACTGACATGATTTATTTCAATCATTGATTTCACTGTTCAAACTGTTCCAAATGATTTAACATTGACTCCTATTATAATTTTAATGTTGCTACATTTTAATCTTAAAGGCAGATAAGCAATATTGGATTCAATAAATATTGTTTGTTGAAGGTATCCACCAATCATCAATAAAAACCCAGGTTGGTCAACCAAAATTGAGCTGCAGATAAACGTACATTCTTTATTTTAAAATACATTTAGCAATATAATATTTCACATATGATTATAGTATTATATTTAAATGTTGCTTAATATTGCATGCTCTATCTGAATGACAACATTAATAATTTTAGCTCAGTGTCCCTTTAATATAAAAATATATTGATTTGACAAGGTTGGTGTTAATGAATTCTCTACTCCATATGTTGATGTAATGAATGGGATTGAGCATGCAATTTGAATCTAATATGTTATTTAAGGATATCCTTTGAATTATTTAATTTTCATCTATTAAAGGGACATGAAGCTCTAAATGTGTAATTGTATACTTTTTGAAACTATGTACTACTGTTATCTCAACACATGATTTTAACTTTTGACCCAATGCCAATTTATGCATAAAAAAACAGCCGGATAATACCAGTAATGCATTGTTTAACCTAAACCAAAATCAATATGTTTTTAGAAGAACTAAAACAATAGACTGAACCAATGTAGATCATAAAATGTTTAAACAAAACAATAAAATCACGTTTACAAATCATTCAATGTAAAATTTCGTTGGCATGTCCCTTAAATGACGTGATCAATTTCAAAAATGGAATCTATATTTTTAAAAACAAATCATATGCAAAAGTGTGTGAGTCTTAAAAATTTATACAAATAAGATTAAGCAATACACAAGGAAAGAATATAAATTGGACATTCAAAGAATCTTACATTAAAATTAAGATATCCAGAATAGATGGGATATTTTAAATTTGATAAAAATTCAGAGTAGTCTTACAATGTAATCCTCTGTTTATTTTTTTTAAATTCTTATTTGTAAATATTTTACTAATCCATTTTGCAGATACATATAAATATTGAACAATGTGGATTTAGTATGTAATGTTCTGTCCATGTTTCTAAGACAAATGTCAATTAAAATGAGACATACCATACTGTGACAAGCCCTGGCTTGAGGATCCAGCACCAACATCCAGATCTGTAATATATTAAATGAGGATTGGATATCATTAATACAAATCATGCCATGTTTAAAATCTTTACATTATTAGCAAATCAATTAAAAACTATTAATCTTTTGGTAGTCCCATGAGTTAATTGTTTCCTCAATTAAATTCATGATAAATATATCCTGTACTCTTATTTTCAATCAGTTGTGTTGTTTACTGTAGCTTTAATTATTTTTTGGTGTTATTTCATTCTCATCAATTGATGGGCATATGTTATTTTTGTTTTTGATTCTGCTTTTTTTTTTATTATGTATAATATTGAAAATAAGAATACTGTATTCTTCACATATATAATAATTCACATTTCATTTTGACCAACATGTATAAAGCAATGCCACTTACAGCAAACCCATGTTAACGTGTATGCGCAATTCTAATTTTCGCGATCATTGCGCAATGATTCCAAGCGGAATTACGCATCCGTCATTTGACCAACATGTATAAAGCAATGCCACTTACAGCAAACCCATGTTAACGTGTATGCGCAATTCTAATTTTCGCGATCATTGCGCAATGATTCCAAGCGGAATTACGCATCCGTCATTTGACCAACATGTATAAAGCAATGCCACTTACAGCAAACCCATGTTAACGTGTATGCGCAATTCAATTTTCGCGATCATTGCGCAATGATTCCAAGCGGAATTACGCATCCGTCATTTGACCAACATGTATAAAGCAATGCCACTTACAGCAAACCCATGTTAACGTGTATGCGCAATTCAATTTTCGCGATCATTGCGCAATGATTCCAAGCGGGATTACGCATCCGTCATTTGACCAACATGTATAAAGCAATGCCACTTACAGCAAACCCATGTTAACGTGTATGCGCAATTCAATTTTCGCGATCATTGCGCAATGATTCCAAGCGGAATTACGCATCCGTCATTTGACCAACATGTATAAAGCAATGCCACTTACAGCAAACCCATGTTAACGTGTATGCGCAATTCAATTTTCGCTCTGTGACGCATATTCTGTAGAGCGCAAGAAACATCATTCCTATTTCATGTGTCACTAATCTAAAATCAGATATCTAAACATCATATGTAGTGTATGTTGTGAGATCTGGATAGGTTTAGTATCTGACTATATACACATTTTTAAATAAATAATCAAATATTAAGATATTATATGAAGTTGGATAGTTACCTGGTTCAGATTCTCTATCAGCTCCTCCCAGGCCACCGGACAGAGAAGCAGCTGCCCTGGCCCGCGCGTCAGGACTTTCAGATCCCGCAGCTGGGAGGGAAGAAGAGGAGGCCGAGGATGGCGAAGATCTAAATCTTTTGGGGACCCGGAGATTGAGGAGCTCGCATAAAGTCACCTCATAAGGGAGTAGGTATAGTTTCCGCGGGGCCTTTCTTTGGCCCCCTCTTTTACGGGCTTGTACCCACTCCCTTATGAGGTTGACTTTTTTTGTCAAGCGCAACCTCATATCTCCGAATCTCCTCATGATTTGATCCTGGCTCCTCTGGACGTCACACACCAATTGAACCGCATTGGTGATAGACTTCCAGAGGGCCTTCTTAACAGGCGCATCTGTCGACCTCCTCTTGTTCCCAAACAGCTGGGGATAAAAGTCCTTGACGGCGTGGACCAGTGCAGCACTCTCTGGCTTGGTGAACCTGGGAGACGTCATGCCTGCTGGGTTTTCTTATATGATATATATAAATTATATATACAGTACGCCTGCAGGCATTAGAGAACTGACAAAGATGGCAACGTGTAATGGACTTTTATATGGTGAAGTAAACATGAGATGCACCATGGGACAAGTTATCTGTACATCTGATTGGATAAAAGTTTGAAATATTGTTAGAATGTCTGTGAGACCATCCTGACTCAAGTTGTGTTTGTGTGATGAACTCGGATTGGCCGTTCCTTAATGTTTCATATCTTAGTAACTTCCTTACACATACCGCCTGGTGGTGCTGTTACTTCATTTTTCATGTAGACTTATTTGTAACTCATGGGCCTGTCATGCGGATATCCGTGATCCGTTAAATATTAATGTTTAAATTCTCTTTAAAATCTAATACTGTCACATTATTAAATGTTGTATACATGTTTCGGTTTAATAACGGTCTGTTTCTTTAATACAAATACACATTTAATATTGTATGTCTTTATTGTTCATAAAATCAATTTGTTGACTTATTGTGAAGTATTGACATTGCTCTATTAAATGTATTTCATAATGCACATTGATTGTGTGCTGTTGCGTGACATTAGACTCTAATGTTTAAAGTTGCAAATCTGGTGTTTCAAGATCCGTTTCCCACGCAATATTTCTGAATGTTCAAATTCAGGTTATAATGTCAGTAACTTGGATAATCTGTTTATAAATGTTAAACTACAGGTTTGTTTGTTATTAGTAAATAAACCTCGAGCTTGTATTTGTCTGAACTGCTCATATATGTTATTGTGCAATGGCGTCTTTATTTTTAAATAGACATTACAAACAAACAATTGTATCAAATGATCTGTAGAGATAGAAAATTGTTTAGACTTTAAAATGTAACTCAATTTATCTTTGTATTTAGATATCCTCAACAGAAGAAATTTAAATGCACATGGTTGAGCCAATCACATAAGGCATCTCTGTGCATCCACCAATCTTCATCTACTGAGCCTATCTCGATATGCTTTTCAAGCAAAGTATGTCAAGATAAGAAGAGAAGTAAATACACTCTTTAAATCTCTTAAAGGGACACTGTCCAAACAAATTTAGCGTTCGTGATTCAGATTGGGCATGAAATGTTAAGCAACTTTATAATTTAATCCGATTCTCAAATGTTAAGAATTATCTTGTTATCTTTCTTTGCAAATCAATAATGATATTTTAGATTACGGACAATTTTTGGAAAAAACCTGGGTTGTCCTTGATGATTGTTGGATCAATTAATCCAACCAAAAAAAAAAGTTCTGTCCAGAGTACTGAAGCAAATAAATTATCTATTTAATGCCTTATTTTTAAAGTAATGATAGCAACATCACGAGGAACATTGATAATATGAGACAATTTTTAAAGTTGCTTAAAATAGAATACTCATTCAGAATGTATAAATCATTAATTTTTTAACTGTCTCCCTTTAAGTATATTTTGAGTTCATGTCCCTTTTAAGAGACATTTCACAATAATGCTTGAAAAATCATAAACCTAGGCACCTTCCTTTTGCTAAATTAGTATAACATATGAGTAAAGCATATTTAGATTAACTTCTGGATTGTTTTACACACTGACTGAAATATATATTGTAATGGATGTATTTCGCAGTCTTCAGCTTAGAGGGACATTAAGCTATATGTTATTTATGCATTTTGGATAAGATTATAATATTTGAACAACTTAATATGTTTTGTTATTCAATCATTAGATTGTAATTATATATATTCTTGGATTAAATACATATCTACATAGGCTATTTTGATGCTGATTGTTGGTTGCACATAGATGCCTTATGTAATTGACTAAGATATGTGCATTGATGTATCTTTTTCGAAGTATATTTAAAGACTGAATGTAATTCTATAGTACTTTCTAAATATGTTTAAATTCTTTTATGATTTTTAAAAATTCAATACACAATATACTTTGTGAATGTCCCTTTAAGGACCAGAACATTTTGAATGTTGATTTAACATTGTCAAAAGAAACTAAAGGGGAATGAAAATTATATATAGATATGTGCTGTCTAACCCAAGAGGTAAGATTTTAAAAACTACATAATATTAATAACTATAGTTAAATGTCCCTTTAAATGACTCCACTAGAAAATAACATCTATTAACATGGCATCCAATAACTAGCTTGTGAAAAATATGAAGTTAAATGACCTACCATTTATAAATGTAAAAATTTATAAATTTAATAAAATAATGTTTTGAGATACCTAAGGAAGATACAAGATCTTATAAAATTAATTTTACATTCAACAACACTGTCACTTTAATGTAAGTGAACCACTTCCCCTTCTTAAAAGTGAAACGAAATAATTTATGTCAAATTCTGACTACATATCCGAAATTATTTTAACATCTAAGAATTTCAAAAGAAAAGCATCGATGGATCTCACTCCCCAATTAATTTAAAAAAGATAGTTTAATTTAATATTCTCTGAATCAGTGGATTTTCTAAAATTAATGCATTATTTGATCTTATGCATGTGCTTGTCAAATAGACAACTACCAGTCATGGGAGTCAAATTGTTTTTTATTGACAGATTATATGGATATTTATTATAATCTGTTCAAAAGAGGGTATTTAATAATAAAATGTTGATTATTACCATTTAAAAATAAAAAGTTTTTGAAAAAAAAAACAAAAAAATATTCCTGGAAGTCATCAGATGACAATCTGAAATTAAAAAACAAAATTTTACAAAGTTAATACACACGTTGTCAAATATTCATAAAATACATTTACAATCATCTTGTGTCTATGCTCTAACTTTGTTCAACATTTTATCAAGATATTTATGATTTAAATTTAAAAATAAATAAAATAAACAAACATATACCATTATATTGTGTAATAAAAATTTAATTTAAATATCAGAATTTCGAATTATACATAATAATGTATATCACATTCCAATAATAAATATATATGTATGCTGAACATAAATGTAATATTTCATGTCCATTCAAATACCTCTATATCAACTATAATATGTATTCCTTTTTCTGATTGTGATCCCTAAATATCTAATTATGAACTAAATATGACTAATGTATGTAAGCTACTAATATTCAACAGTCTTCACTAGCATGCATTGGTACACCAACCTGGATAATGCATGGTCTTTGAAAGTCAATTCAGGGGTAAACAGTTGATCTTCAATAGGTGTCTTATTCATCAGTTCATAAAATAGAGGACTGAAATACCATCTAAAAACAGTAAAATCATCTAAGTGTCTGATTGTGATCCCTAAATATCTAATTATGAACTAAATATGACTAATGTATGTAAGCTACTAATATTCAACAGTCTTCACTAGCATGCATTGGTACACCAACCTGGATAATGCATGGTCTTTGAAAGTCAATTCAGGGGTAAACAGTTGATCTTCAATAGGTGTCTTATTCATCAGTTCATAAAATAGAGGACTGAAATACCATCTAAAAACAGTAAAATCATCTAAGTGTCTGATTGTGATCCCTAAATATCTAATTATGAACTAAATATGACTAATGTATGTAAGCTACTAATATTCAACAGTCTTCACTAGCATGCATTGGTACACCAACCTGGATAATGCATGGTCTTTGAAAGTCAATTCAGGGGTAAACAGTTGATCTTCAATAGGTATAGTTAGTTGTAGTAGGTGGCGCAAAACAAGTTGCTATTCCCAATGTGTCTTATTGTAAATATGTGTGATAATATGTGGGCTCAATATATGTTAATGTTTTGATGAGTCCTAATTTTATATTCTCTTTTGGAAGAAAAAAATGGATGTCGAAACTATTTAAAGGGAGAGTCTACACCAAAATTTTTCTTATTTAAAAAGATAGATAATCCCTTTATTACCCATTCCCCGTTTTTGCATAACCAACACAGTTATATTAATATACTTTTTACCTCTGTGATTACCTTGTATCTAAGCCTTTGCAGACAGCCTCCTTATCTAAGTGCCTTTGACAGACATGCAGTGTAGTCAATCAGTGAAGACTCCTAAATAACTTCACGGGAGTGAGCACAATGTTATCTATTTGACACATGTGAACTAGCACAGTCTAACTGTGAAAAGCTTTCAAAATGCTCTGAGCTAGGAGGCGGTTTTCAACGGTTTAGAAATCAGTTTGAGCCTAGCTAGGTTTAGCTTTTCAAAAATACCACCAAGGGAACAAAGCAAATTTGATGATAAAAGTACATTGGAAAGTTGTTTAAAATTGCATGCCCTATCTGAATCATGAAAGTTTAGTTTTGACTTTACTGTCCCTTTAAGAAATAAATATGATCCTTTATTTGATTATGGTAAATTTACCCAATAGTAGTGATGCTAAAAGTACAGTTAAACAAAAATTATTACAATTCCTTCAAAGTTTAAAAAATGACACCGGTGTCTCTATGTATAAAAATGTACATAATATATAAAAAATAAATTAAATTAAAATAATAACGTTGAACTCTTATAATTTATACAGTTTTGGGTTTATCACAAGTTGTAATTTCTAACAGAATGTTTGTAGATACAATTTTATAGTGGATAAAACAATAGTTGCTGTATAGTTCATATAGGATACTTTGTTTCAAGTTCAGCTGTGCAATTGAGATCTTATCTTAGGCAACTATATATCAAATGTAGAGGTATGTTGCTGCGATTTTTATCACACTATAATATAAGTATACAAATTAGTACCTTGAAGTGTATCTGTTTGATATCACTTTTGTGAGATAATTGCGGTTAAATAAACGCCGCTATGCCAGTGTTTTGATTAAGTTTCAAGATCAAGCTGGTGGCAGTTCTATATGAGCTGCTGGCGGTTAAATAAATGCCGCTTTGGTTTCCTCTTATTAGGTGGGCTTATCTGTTTGCTGCGAGAAAATTCACTTTTATATAAGTGTTTGGGTAGTTGTCGTGGCCGCTCAGTTACCTTATCCTTTGTCGGTCAGTGACCGATCGCGCTCTTAAGGGTTTCTTGGTGGGATCTTCGTTGCGGTTAAGTGCTAACCGTTTGCTGATGTTTTTTAAGTATCTCCGGTTTTTCTATTCTGTGGCTTGTCTGTCGGTCAGTGACCGATCACGATGGTATGGTTGTTGGATAACCTCCTGATGTGGAATTTTTGCGTGCCTTTCCGGTCTGTTGTTCCCAGGTTTCTTAGATGTCGGTCAGTGACCGATCTGGGTGCTGAAATGTGGTTGTTGGGATAAGTAGAAAGTTTGTAGGATAAGTAGAAAAAGGATTTCTAGTTATCAATGTGATCTTTGCGGTTAAATATATGCCGCTCAGTGGGAACTTGAATATTTCAACTGGGTATAGCTGGTATTCACTTTGTCTTCTCAAATCCTGTGCAGGTGTGCTCTGGTATCAACATGTTTCGGCTGGACAGCCTTTTTCAAGATACCAGATGTGGGGATTCAAAGGCTATTTAAAGCCTCTCTAATTTAGCAATAAATCACTATTTTTTTTTTTTTTCCAAAAGAGAATATAAAATTAGGACTCATCAAAACATTAACATATATTGAGCCCACATATTATCACACATATTTACAATAAGACACATTGGGAATAGCAACTTGTTTTGCGCCACCTACTACAACTAACTATAACTCTTTAAACTTTGGGATAAAGTTTACTTCAGGTGTGCTAGATTCCCCACCAGCTAGACAGTCTAAACCTACCAAACATTCTGATCTTCAATAGGTGCCTTATTCCTCATTTCAAAAATAGAGGACTGTGAAATACCATCTAAAAATTTGAAAATAATATAAGTGTCTCCAATAGGATGCCTCCACAGCCTTATTCTATCAAATAGTTGGCACTTACCATGTGAACATGTCTTTGTATGGTTTTCAAGGTCAGCAGATTGGAAAGATAATGCCAGACATGATCCCATTGGTATACTTCAATTTCAATCTTGGCTTTTTCCACTGTCAGTCTGGGCAATCTTCACTGTCAGGCTTCTAATTCTTCCCTTTCAGTCTTTAGATTAAGTCAGCTCCCTAATGGCAGAAAAAGTTTAATAAAAATTACTATAAGTGTGTGAATCAGTTCTGTACCCCTCTACCACCCCCCATTTCAGAATAAATTTCTGTCACTAGCTTACTAAGCGTGTGTAGCATCTTGTGTTATGTTCTATCAAATGTGAAGATGAGTCATATTGAGCAGAACGAACCTCTAATGTGTGACATTGAACCATAGTCATGCTAGAGGATAGTTATGCTAGAGGATCCCTTTCTGAGTATGTACATTTTAAGTAATGTGTAAACTAAATACTAGTTTTTAAAATGTATGCCATATGATGTATTTGTGTACAATTCATGCCAGCAACAGTCCATACATTTATACTTACCAGCTGATGTCCTCTTTAAAAACCAGGTGGCAAAGACTCGCTACAGGACCCAATGACCAGAGCATCACCTATATTAATAAATCAAACACATTTTTAGCATTTGATGAACAATCCTAACATGTTTGCACAATTCTCTACTTGTCATTTCCCTAGAGTTCACATCTATTGACAATACTCCAGTCTAACTTCTATTATTTACCGTCTAAAGTTGCGGTTGATGACGTCTGCTCTGACATTAAGCCCCTCGTCCCGGAATGGCCCCTCTAGAACAGGATTAACCTCCTCATCTCTGAGGAGGTTTCGGTGCGCCTGGACGCCCTGCAGCATCCCAGCCCGCTGTGCAATATTATGCAGGACACTACAGGCTACAACGATCTTAGCCACCTTCTTTGGGTTGTACTGGAGGGCTCCTCCCGACCGGTCCAGGCACCTGAACCTCATCTTCAGGAGCCCGAACATCCGTTCAACCACCGCCCTGGTTCTCTTATGAGCCCTATTGTAGCGCTCCTCAGACACATCAGTTGGGCTACGCAAGGGGGTAATAAGCCAAGGCCGGCTCATGTACCCAGAATCACCTATAAATTATGAACAGAACATAATTCAAACTGAATCCTCAAAATAGTATTTTGATTCCAATAAAAGTTTTTGTACACGATAATCCACTAACAAATGTTTATTTTTTAAAAGAATAATCTAGTTCAATCTTATTCTCTATCTTCCCATTTCAGCTAAGACATGCTACATATGCGTATTTCTCCTAAACCAAACCTTGTGTAAAATGCAAACTAAATGGTTACATTGCATTCTCTATCTGAGCATTTAAGGTAAGACATGCTACATATCTGCATTGAACTAAAAGTAGACATTAGCGGAAAGAGACAATGACATGGTTAAATTGCATTAGCTAATATCTTCCCATTTCAGCTAAGACATGCTACATATGCGTATTTCTCCTAAACCAAACCTTGTGTAAAATGCAAACTAAATGGTTACATTGCATTCTCTATCTGAGCATTTAAGGTAAGACATGCTACATATCTGCATTGAACTAAAAGTAGACATTAGCGGAAAGAGACAATGACATGGTTAAATTGCATTAGCTAATATCTTCCCATTTCAGCTAAGACATGCTACATATGCGTATTTCATCTAAACCAAACCTTGTGTAGAATGCAAACTAAATGGTTACATTGCATTCTCTATCTGAGCATTTAAGGTAAGACATGCTACATATCTGCATTGAACTAAAACTAGACATTTGCGGAAATAAAAAAAATATGGTTAAATTGCATCCTATAGCTGAACATTACGCTAACATTTTAAAACTACAGTGGCAATTGTCTAACTAATTAACCATGTTGTGCACAAATACTCACCAACGAGATAACCAGGGGGCATTCGTCTTTCCTCAAACGGTCTCCACAGGGACGACTGAGCGAGGATGCGGGCATCATGACAAGCTCCTCCAAAATTCGCACACACATGCATAATCCTCATCTGTGCGTCACAAACATACTGCACGTTGAGGCTATGAAAATGTTTGCGATTTCTGAAGGGCAAGTCATCAACTGGAGCACGCAGCGCAATGTGGGTACAATCTATGGCTCCCAAGACATTGGGCAATTGAGCAATATCAAAGAATTCCCGCTTCAGGCGCCTCCAATCACCATCATTTTGTGGGAATCCTATGTAATGCTTACTGATACGTACCATGGCGTCCAGAAAGTTATCAAACACCACAGAGAATGTACCTTGAGCCAGGCCATGCATGTACATTTCTCCGGATTGAAAACTCCCGGAGGCCAGGACGTAAAGACAACTTAGTATCTTACTCATGCCGGGAACAGCAGTCCTTATTCTTATACGTGGCTCCAAATGAGGTTTAAGAAGATCGTAAAGGCCAATGAGCTGTTCGCGATTGAGCCGATACTTATCATAAACCTCAAAGTCGCTCATGTTTTCCAAGGTGGGTCTCACCCTGTAGACACGAGGACCTCGAACCAGATGACCCCTTTGTCTCAGTCTGAGCCGCCGAGGCTGCCTGATTCGATCAATAGCTAGTTCGCCAATAGCAGCACCAGCAGTGTCTACCATGTCATCGTCATCCATCTTTCAAAACAGCGTAACAAGGTATGCACTTGATCTGATGTGGATCACAAGTGATGCTTTGGCCATGTTGTTTGGGGGATTTATAGTACAATTAGTCCAATGGTAGTGAGTTTGTAATGATTGCTGATTGTATTCACTTGTTTGTATGTGGGCGTTTTTGTTTTTTTGGCTGAAATGTTTTTTCCCCCCAATGAATCTCAATGTGAAAGTGTCAAATATCACACATACAGTGCATGTTTGTAATGTTTGTTCATATGCGTAATCAATATTTCTTAAACGCGATCTTATAGTAACAAGCACACGTCCAGGCTAACATGAATGAAAGTGCATAGTTGTGTATAATGTGCATCGAATGTGATCGATCAATGTTGCTGCAATATTGTTTGAAAACGATAAAGTAACATCTGCCATCTGTAGTATTGTATATATAAGTGATTGCCGAGCTGTCAATATTGTACGCGTCCCTTTCAAATTGCAATAATAATTCAGAACTTCCCGTCTGCCATCTGTAGTATTGTATATATAAGTGATTGCCGAGCTGTCAATATTGTATGCGTCCCATTCAAATGGCACTAATACTGAATAACTTCCGGCTGTCATCTGTAGTATTGTATATATAAGTGATTGCCGAGCTGTCAATATTGTACGCGTCCCATTCAAATGGCACTAATACTGAATAACTTCCGGCTGTCATCTGTAGTATTGTATATATAAGTGATTGCCGAGCTGTCAATATTGTACGCGTCCCATTCAAATGGCACTAATACTGAATAACTTCCGGCTGTCATCTGTAGTATTGTATATATAAGTGATTGCCGAGCTGTCAATATTGTATGCGTCCCTTTAAAATCGCAATAATAATTCAGAACTTCCCGTCTGCCATCTGTAGTATTGTATATATAAGTGATTGCCGAGCTGTCAATATTGTATGCGTCCCTTTAAAATCGCACTAATGCTGAATAACTTCCGGCTGTCATCTGTAGTATTGTATATATAAGTGATTGCCAAGATGTCAATATTGTATGCGTCCCTTTCAAATCGCAATAATAATTCCGAACTTCCCGTCTGCCATCTGTAGTATTGTATATATAAGTGATTGCCGAGCTGTCAATATTGTATGCGTCACATTCAAATGGCACTAATACTGAATAACTTCCGGCTGTCATCTGTAGTATTATATATATAAGTGATTTGCGATCTGACAATATTTATTAATTGTCCCATTCAAATCTCCCTAATAATGCTGTTCAAAACTGTTATTTACGTATATGTTGTATTGTAGTATTGAGTGTTAAAGTTCAGAAAGGGGCGGAACAGTCGTGAATCTGTGATGTGTATGGTTGAATCTTCTAATGACGTCATCATATTATTAACCTGCCTATGTAGTTCTGAAATCCTCATTGTGTTGTTGTATTGTGCTACATTGTTATTGTGTGCTGAATAAAATATAAATGTGTGCTTTGTGGTTGCGTGATGGGTGATGCGTGTTATGTACATATACGTATATATTGTGATTGTGTCCCACATATGCTGACTTCTATATAGCGGTCTGGCATTGTTGTTCCTTCCCATAAAGTGACATCTGTAATCTGGTGTAATGATGTTCTTCTTGTACGTAATTCCTAATGGTTTATTGTGATGGAATCATGATGTTAAAAGTACAGTAAAATCCATATGTTCTGTTTTGTGATTCCTAGAGAGAATGTAATGTGTTTTTCCCCCATCATTTGAATGCACATGTATGAGTGAATGCTAAAAGTAATGTATGTGCATCCATGACTGATCATGTGTTAAGCCTATGTAGATATGCAGTTGCTGCAAGCATATGAGTTGAATAAATGAAATGCAATAATAAAGGTAAATGAGAGGTGTTTCCCATTGTGTACTGTTTGTGAATCCTGAAAAGTTTAAATTATTTTTGTGTCCGTTTAAATGTAATATTTTTTTATAAAAAGTTTGTTACTAGTGATGTTGATTTGTAGTTGATGTAATATAAAAGTCTGAAACAATTTAATGCTGTTGTGAATATTCAATAAGTACAATCCATAAGTCCACCATAGGTAAATAGTCATTTCTTGATCTATTTATCATAGCTGGGTGCAACGCAGAAAAGCATGTATTTTTTTCCTATTTCTAGCGCTGGTATTTGGAGTTTTTTTGTCTACGCTATTTGCGTGCGTTAGGGAAATCGGTCTGTCGCGTGCACGAGCACGTCTTCCCCATAGAAGTCAATGGAGGCTCCAAATTTTGGTCAATTTTTTTTTCTAAGACTGGTTTTCCTCGTAAAGTGAGTGACGTCATGAGCTTGTGTGAAAAAGTAGCTAAATCGTGTTCATTTTGTAATAAATAACTTGTTTGTGTATGTAATGTGGTGTATATTGTTTGTATGCATCGATGAGTGTATGTTTGTGATAATCTTATTAGTTAGATGTAGCTATATGAGGGTCTTTTCCCGTGTGTCAATGTAAGTCAATGGGAAAATGGATTTGTGTTGTTTTTTTTCTAACACCCGAGATCTCGCAACTTTGATCCTTTGTATTTGGATGAAAAATTATTAAATCTGAAAAATAAATATAGTGTTGTGTTTGTATGAGTGTAAGTGTAGTTTGTGTAATATTTGTTTTGTGATTCGTGGATGTTTATTTTGTCGGTATATGTTTACTACTGGGTTTGAGCTGTCGGTAAAGATTTGTGCGTTGGGTGATTTTTGAGTGTCGGTAAATGAACTCCAAATACCGGAGTCCGTAAGAAACCAGCGTTAGGAGCCTCTAACGCTGGTTTTCACGGCTAACGCCAAACTCCAAATCTAGGCCTTAATTATTCCTATTTAAAACTAAATACTTACCTATAAAATAAACCCTAAGGCCTAGATTTGGAGTTTGGCGGTAGCCGTGAAAACCAGCGTTAGAGGCTCCTAACGCTGGTTTTAGGCTACCGCCGGTATTTGGAGTCAGTCAGGAAAGGGTCTAACGCTCACTTTTCAGCCGCAACTTTTCCATACCGCAGATCCCCTTACGTCAATTGCGTATCCTATCTTTTCAATGGGATCTTCCTAACTCCGGTATTTAGAGTCGTGTCTGAAGTGAGCGTTAGAATTCTAACGACAAAACTCCAGCCGCAGAAAAAAGTCAGTAGTTAAGAGCTTTTTGGGCTAACGCCGGTTCATAAAGCTCTTAACTACTGTGCTCTAAAGTACACTAACACCCATAAACTACCTATGTACCCCTAAACCGAGCCCCCCCCACATCGCCGACACTCGATTAAATTTTTTTAACCCCTAATCTGCCGACCGCCACCTACGTTATCCTTATGTACCCCTAATCTGCTGCCCCTAACACCGCCGACCCCTATATTATATTTATTAACCCCTAATCTGCCCCCCACAACGTCGCCGCCAGCTACCTACACTTATTAACCCCTAATCTGCCGTCCGCACGCCGCCGCCAGCTACATTATACAGGGAGTGCAGAATTATTAGGCAAGTTGTATTTTTGAGGATTAATTTTATTATTGAACAACAACCATGTTCTCAATGAACCCAAAAAACTCATTAATATCAAAGCTGAATATTTTTGGAAGTAGTTTTTAGTTTGTTTTTAGTTTTAGCTATTTTAGGGGGATATCTGTGTGTGCAGGTGACTATTACTGTGCATAATTATTAGGCAACTTAACAAAAAACAAATATATACCCATTTCAATTATTTATTTTTACCAGTGAAACCAATATAACATCTCAACATTCACAAATATACATTTCTGACATTCAAAAACAAAACAAAAACAAATCAGTGACCAATATAGCCACCTTTCTTTGCAAGGACACTCAAAAGCCTGCCATCCATGGATTCTGTCAGTGTTTTGATCTGTTCACCATCAACATTGCGTGCAGCAGCAACCACAGCCTCCCAGACACTGTTCAGAGAGGTGTACTGTTTTCCCTCCTTGTAAATTTCACATTTGATGGTGGACCACAGGTTCTCAATGGGGTTCAGATCAGGTGAACAAGGAGGCCATGTCATTAGATTTTCTTCTTTTATACCCTTTCTTGCCAGCCACGCTGTGGAGTACTTGGACGCGTGTGATGGAGCATTGTCCTGCATGAAAATCATGTTTTTCTTGAAGGATGCAGACTTCTTCCTGTACCACTGCTTGAAGAAGGTGTCTTCCAGAAACTGGCAGTAGGACTGGGAGTTGAGCTTGACTCCATCCTCAACCTGAAAAGGCCCCACAAGCTCATCTTTGATGATACCAGCCCAAACCAGTACTCCACCTCCACCTTGCTGGCGTCTGAGTCGGACTGGAGCTCTCTGCCCTTTACCAATCCAGCCACGGGCCCATCCATCTGGCCCATCAAGACTCACTCTCATTTCATCAGTCCATAAAACCTTAGAAAAATCAGTCTTGAGATATTTCTTGGCCCAGTCTTGACGTTTCAGCTTGTGTGTCTTGTTCAGTGGTGGTCATCTTTCAGCCTTTCTTACCTTGGCCATGTCTCTGAGTATTGCACACCTTGTGCTTTTGGGCACTCCAGAAATATGGCCAAACTGGTGGCAAGTGGCATCTTGGCAGCTGCACGCTTGACTTTTCTCAGTTCATGGGCAGTTATTTTGCGCCTTGGTTTTTCCACACGCTTCTTGCGACCCTGTTGACTATTTTGAATGAAACGCTTGATTGTTCGATGATCACGCTTCAGAAGCTTTGCAATTTTAAGAGTGATGCATCCCTCTGCAAGATATCTCACTATTTTTGACTTTTCTGAGCCTGTCAAGTCCGTCTTTTGACCCATTTTGCCAAAGGAAAGGAAGTTGCCTAATAATTATGCACACCTGATATAGGGTGTTGATGTCATTAGACCACACCCCTTCTCATTACAGAGATGCACATCACCTAATATGCTTAATTGGTAGTAGGCTTTCGAGCCTATACAGCTTGGAGTAAGACAACATGCATAAAGAGGATGATGTGGTCAAAATACTCATTTGCCTAATAATTCTGCACTCCCTGTAGCTATGTACCCCTAATCTGCTGCCCCTAACACCGCCGACCCCTATATTATATATATTAACCCCTAACCTGCCCCCCTCAACGTCGCCTCCACCTAACTACACTTATTAACCCCTAATCTGCCGAGCGGACCGCACCGCTATTATAATAAAGTTATTAACCCCTAATCCGCCTCACTAACCCTATAATAAATAGTATTAACCCCTAATCTGCCCTCCCTAACATCGCCGACACCTAACTTCAAACATTAACCCCTAATCTGCCGACTGGAGCTCACCGCTATTCTAATAAATTTATTAACCCCTAAAGCTAAGTCTAACCCTAACACTAACACCCCCCTAAGTTAAATATAATTTAAATCTAACGAAATTAATTAACTCTTATTAAATAAATTATTCCTATTTAAAGCTAAATACTTACCTGTAAAATAAACCCTTATATAGCTACAATATAAATTATAATTATATTATAGCTATTTTAGGATTTATATTTATTTTACAGGTAACTTTGTATTTATTTTAACCAGGAACAATAGCTAAAATAGTTAAAATAATTACAAAATTACCTGTAAAATAAATCCTAATCTAAGTTACAATTAAACCTAACACTACACTATCAATAAATTAATTAAATAAAATACCTACAATTACCTACAATTAAACCTAACTCTACACTATCAATACATTAATTAAATACAATATCTACAAATAAATACAATTAAATAAACTAACTAAAGTACAAAAAATAAAAAAGAACTAAGTTACAAAAAATAAAAAACTATTTACAAACATCAGAAAAATATTACAACAATTTTAAACTAATTACACCTACTCTAAGCCCCCTAATAAAATAACAAAGACCCCCAAAATAAAAAAATGCCCTACCCTATTCTAAATTACTAAAGTTCAAAGCTCTTTTACCTTACCAGCCCTGAACAGGGCCCTTTGCGGGCATGCCCCAAAGAATTCAGCTCTTTTGCCTGTAAAAAAAACACATACAATACCCCCCCCCCCAACATTACAACCCACCACCCACATACCCCTAATCTAACCCAAACCCCCCTTAAATAAACCTAACACTAAGCCCCTGAAGATCTTCCTACCTTATCTTCACCATACCAGGTTCACCGATCGATCCAGAATAGCTCCTCCGATGTCCTGATCCAAGCCCAAGCGGGGGGCTGAAGAGGTCCATGATCCGGCTGAAGTCATCATCCAAGCGGGAGCTGAAGAGGTCCATGATCCGGCTGAAGTCTTCTATCAACGGCATCTTCAATCTTCTTTCTTCGGGAGCCATCATCTTCCATCCGACGCGGAACATCCTCTTCTCCCGACGCCTACTCGCCGAATGACGGTTCCTTTAAATGACGTCATCCAAGATGGCGTCCCTCGAATTCCGATTGGCTGATAGGATTCTCTCAGCCAATCGGAATTAAGGTAGGAATATTCTGATTGGCTGATGGAATCAGCCAATCAGAATCAAGTTCAATCCGATTGGCTGATCCAATCAGCCAATCAGATTGAGCTCGCATTCTATTGGCTGTTCCGATCAGCCAATAGAATGCGAGCTCAATCTGATTGGCTGATTCAATCAGCCAATCAGATTTTTCCTACCTTAATTCCGATTGGCTGATAGAATCCTATCAGCCAATCGGAATTCGAGGGACGCCATCTTGGATGACGTCATTTAAAGGAACCGTCATTCGGCGAGTAGGCGTCGGGAGAAGAGGATGTTCCGCGTCGGATGGAAGATGATGGCTCCCGAAGAAAGAAGATTGAAGATGCCGTTGATAGAAGACTTCAGCCGGATCATGGACCTCTTCAGCTCCCGCTTGGATGAAGACTTCAGCTGGATCATGGACCTCTTCAGCTCCCGCTTGGATGATGACTTCAGCCGGATCATGGACCTCTTCAGCCCCCCGCTTGGGCTTGGATCAGGACATCGGAGGAGCTCTTCTGGATCGATCAGTGAACCTGGTATGGTGAAGATAAGGTAGGAAGATCTTCAGGGGCTTAGTGTTAGGTTTATTTAAGGGGGGGTTTGGGTTAGATTAGGGGTATGTGGGTGGTGGATTGTAATGTTGGGGGGGGGGTATTGTATGTGTTTTTTTTACAGGCAAAAGAGCTGAATTCTTTGGGGCATGCCCCGCAAAGGGCCCTGTTCAGGGCTGGTAAGGTAAAAGAGCTTTGAACTTTAGTAATTTAGAATAGGGTAGGGCATTTTTTTATTTTGGGGGTCTTTGTTATTTTATTAGGGGGCTTAGAGTAGGTGTAATTAGTTTAAAATTGTTGTAATATTTTTCTGATGTTTGTAAATATTTTTTTATTTTTTGTAACTTAGTTCTTTTTTATTTTTTGTACTTTAGTTAGTTTATTTAATTGTATTTATTTGTAGATATTGTATTTAATTAATTTATTGATAGTGTAGTGTTAGGTTTAATTGTAGGTAATTGTAGGTATTTTATTTAATTAATTTATTGATAGTGTAGTGTTAGGTTTAATTGTAACTTAGGTTAGGATTTATTTTACAGGTAATTTTGTAATTATTTTAACTATTTTAGCTATTGTACCTGGTTAAAATAAATACAAAGTTACCTGTAAAATAAATATAAATCCTAAAATAGCTATAATATAAATATAATTTATATTGTAGCTATATTAGGATTTATTTTACAGGTAAGTATTTAGCTTTAAATAGGAATAATTTATTTAATAAGAGTTAATTAATTTTGTTAGATGTAAATTATATTTAACTTAGGGGGGTGTTAGTGTTAGGGTTAGACTTAGCTTTAGGGGTTAATACATTTATTAGAATAGCGGTGAGCTCCAGTCGGCAGATTAGGGGTTAATGTTTGAAGTTAGGTGTCGGCGATGTTAGGGAGGGCAGATTAGGGGTTAATACTATTTATTATAGGGTTAGTGAGGTGGATTAGGGGTTAATAACTTTATAATAATAGCGGTGCGGTCCGCTCGGCAGATTAGGGGTTAATAAGTGTAGGCAGGTGGAGGCAATGTTGTGGGGGGCAGATTAGGGGTTAATAAATATAATATAGGGGTCGGCGGTGTTAGGGGCAGCAGATTAGGGGTACATAGGGATAATGTAAGTAGCGGTGGTTTACGGAGCGGCAGATTAGGGGTTAAAAATAATATACAGGGGTCAGCGATAGCGGGGGCGGCAGAATAGGGGTTAATAAGTGTAAGGTTAGGGGTGTTTAGACTCGGGGTACATGTTAGGGTGTTAGGTGCAGACGTAGGAAGTGTTTCCCCATAGACAACAATGGGGCTGCGTTAGGAGCTGAACGCGGCTTTTTTGCAGGTGTTAGGTTTTTTTTCAGCTCAAACAGCCCCATTGTTTTCTATGGGGGAATCGTGCACGAGCACGTTTTTGAGGCTGGCCGTGTCCGTAAGCAACTCTGGTATCGAGAGTTTCAGTGGCGTTAAATATGCTGTACGCTCCTTTTTTGGAGCCTAACGCAGCCATTCTGTGGACTCTCAATACCAGAGTTATTTTAAAGGTGCGGCCAGAAAAAAGCCAGCGTTAGCTACGCGGGTCGTTACCGACAAAACTCTAAATCTAGCCGTAAGATAGCTACAATATAATTAATAATTACATTGTAGTTATTTTAGGGTTTATATTTATTTTACAGGTAACTTTGTATTTATTTTAACTAGGTACAATAGCTATTAAATAGTTAATAACTATTTAATAGCTACCTAGTTAAAATAATTACAAAATTACCTGTAAAATAAATCCTAACCTAAGTTACAAATACACCTAACACTACACTATCAATAAATAAATTAAATAAACTACAATTATCTAAACTAAAATACAATTAAATAAACTAAACTATATTATAAAAAAAAACAAAAACACTAAATTACAAAAAATTAAAAAATATTACAAGAAGTTTAATCTAATTACACCTAATCTAAGTCCCCTAATAAAATAAAAAAGCCCCCCAAAATAATAAAATTTCCCTACCCTAAACTAAATTACAAATAGCCCTTAAAAGGGCCTTTTGCGGGGCATTGTCTCAAAGTAATCAGCTCTATTACCAGCCCTTAAAAGGGCCTTTTGCAGGGCATTGCCCCAAAGTAATCAGCTCTTTTACCTGTAAAAAAAAAAAAGAACAATCCCCCCCCACATTACAACCCACCACCCACACACCCCTACTCTAAAACCCACCCGATCCCCCCTTAAAAAAACCTAAGTGTAACCCCCAAGTGGTCCTTACCTGTCCTGAAGACCGGCGGAGAAGGTCCTGTTCCAGGCGGTGAAGTCTTTTTCCAAGCGGCGACCTCTTCTTCTTCCAGGAACCAGCCGGTGCGGAGCGGAGGAGTTGAAGACCGATGACCGCGGAGCTGAAGACCGTCGACTCTGGAACTGAAGACCGGCGACGCTGCAACTGAAGATCGGCGACGCTGGAACTGAAGACCGCGGAGCCATGGAGCGTGGAGGATCCTCTTCATACGATCTCCGCCGTACACTGAATAAGAATTCAAGGTACGCGATTAAAAATGGCGTCCCTTGAATTCCTATTGGCTGATTTGAGCCTTCAAATTCAAATCAGCCAATCGGATGAGAGCTACTGTAATTCTATTGGCTGATTTGAATAGCCAATAGAATAAGAGCTACTGACATTCTATTGGCTATTCAAATCAGCCAATAGAATTACAGTAGCTCTTATTCTATTGGCTATTCAAATCAGCCAATAGAATTACAGTAGCTCTTATTCTATTAGCTATTCAAATCAGCCAATATAATTACAGTAGCTCTCATCCGATTGGCTGATTTGAATTTGAAGGCTCAAATCAGCCAATAGGAATTCAAGGGATGCCATTCTTAATCCCGTACCTTGAATTCCTATTCAGTGTACGGCGGAGATCGTATGAAGAGGATCCTCCATGCTCCATGGCTCCACGGTCTTCAGTTCCAGCGTCGCTGATCTTCAGTTCCAGTGTCGCCGGTCTTCAGTTCCAGAGTCGACGGTCTTCAGCTCCGCGGTCATCGGTCTTCAACTCCTCCGATCCGCGCCGGCTGGTTCCTGAAAGAAGAAGAGGTCGCCGCTTGGAAGAAGACTTCACCGCCTGGAACAGGACCTTCTCCGACGGTCTTCAGGACAGGTAAGGACCAATTGGCGGTTAGACTTAGGTTTTTTAAAGGGGGGATCGGGTGGGTTTTAGAGTAGGGGTGTGTGGGTGGTGGGTTGTAATGTGGGGGGGGATTGTTCTTTTTTTTTACAGATAAAAGAGCTGATTACTTTGGGGCAATGCCCAGCAAAAGGCCCTTTTAAGGGCTGGTAATAGAGCTGATTACTTTGGGACAATGCCCCGCAAAAGGCCCTTTTAAGGGCTATTTGTAATTTAGTTTAGGGTAGGGAAATTTTATTATTTTGGGGGGCTTTTTTATTTTATTAGGGGGCTTAGATTAGTTGTAATTAGATTAAACTTCTTGTAATATTTTTTAATTTTTTGTAATTTAGTGTTTGTTTGTTTTTGTAATATAGTTTAGTTTATTTAATTGTATTTTAGTTTAGATAATTGTAGTTTATTTAATTTATTTATTGATAGTGTAGTGTAAGGTGTATTTGTAATTTAGGTTAGGATTTATTTTACAGGTAATTTTGTAATTATTTTAACTAGGTAGATATTAAATAGTTATTAACTATTTAATAGCTATTGTACCTAGTTAAAATGAATACAAAGTTACCTGTAAAATAAATATAAACCCTAAAATAACTACAATGTAATTATTAATTATATTGTAGCTATCTTAGGGATTATTTTATAGGTATTTAGTTTTAAATAGAAATAATTTAGTTAATAATATTATTATTATTTAGATTTATTTAAATAATAATTAAGTTAGGGGGTGTTAGGGTTAGACTTAGGTTTAGGGGGTAATATATTTAATATAGGTGGCGGCGGTGTAGGGGGGTCAGATTAGGGGGTAATATATTTAATATTGGTGGCGGCGGTGCAGGGGGATCAGATTAGGGGGTAATATATTTAATATAGGTGGCGGCAGTGTAGGGGGGTCAGATTAGGGGGTAATATATTTAATATAGGTGGCGGCGGTGTAGGGGGATCAGATTAGGGGTTAATTTATTTAATGTAGGTGGCGGCGGTGTAGGGGGATCAGATTAGGGGTTAATATATTTAATGTAGGTGGCGGCGGTGTAGGGATATCAGATTAGGGGTTAATATATTTAATGTAGGTGGCGGCGGTGTAGGGGGGGTCAGATTAGGGGTAATACATTTAATGTAGGTGGCGGCGGGGTCCAGGAGCGGCGGTTTAGGGGTTAAACACTTTATTAGGTATTGCGCTGGGGGAATGCGGTTGACAGGTAGATAGACATTGCGCATGCGTTAGGTGTTAGGTTTTATTTTGCAGGCATTTTAGGGAGTTACGGTGCTCCAATACTCAGCGCAAGGCTTGCTACGCCTGCATTTTGTGGCAAGGTGATAATGGAGTAAGATTTCTCCATTTTCGCCACGTAAGTCCTTACGCTGTATATTGGATACCAAACTGCGCGTGTTTTGTATGTCAGTCTATGGGCCAAAAAGCTACGGGCGAAGGCAGAAATATATGAGCGTAACTTCTATGTTACGCCATATATGTGATACCAAACCCGCGCAAAATCTGGCGTCGCCGTCTTCTGCGGGCGACGCTGCATATCAGATGGGGCCCCTGGAGTATGAGTTTGGGATGTAAAGAGAATCCGTCCCCCATTGATGCTGTTATGCAGAAAGCAGCTGTGTCTGTCTCTGGCTTGCATGGTGGGGTGGAAAGGCAAATAATCTGTCTCACACAATAAACTGCCCCATGAACAGCTGTGCTGTCTACCTATCAGGATATAACAACAGACACAGCACTTCTATGGTTAATACACAACATGCTAGAGAGGGAAGCAGAGGAGATGTATTTACCTGGCACTAACACAGGGCTGGCACTGACTGTACCAAGCAGGCTGTGCTGTCTACCTATCAGGATATGACAACAGACACAGCACTTCTATGGATAATACACAACATGCTAGAGAGGGAAACAGAGGAGATGTATTTACCTGGCACTAACACAGGGCTGGCACTGACTGTACCAAGCAGGTTGTGCTGTCTACCTATCAGGATATGACAACAGACACAGCACTTCTATGGTTAATACACAACATGCTAGAGAGGGAAGCAGAGGAGATGTATTTACCTGGCACTAACACAGGGCTGGCACTGACTGTACCAAGCAGGTTGTGCTGTCTGCCTATCAGGATATGACAACAACAGACACAGCACTTCTATGGTTAATACACAACATGCTAGAGAGGGAAACAGAGGAGATGTATTTACCTGGCACTAACACAGGGCTGGCACTGACTGTACCAAGCAGGTTGTGCTGTCTACCTATCAGGATATGACAACAGACACAGCACTTCTATGGTTAATACACAACATGCTAGAGAGGGAAGCAGAGGAAATGTATTAAACTCGCACTAACACAGGGCTGGCACTGACTGTACCAAGCAGGCTGTGCTGTCTACCTATCAGGATATGACAACAGACACAGCACTTCTATGGTTAATACACAACATGCTTGAGAGGGAAACATAGGAGATGTATTTACCTGGCACTAACACAGGGCTGGCACTGACTGTACCAAGCAGGTTGTGCTGGGATAAGGTGCAGCTTACTGAGATCTGATAACACACATTTCTATGTAGATAAACACAAATCTCCATTCATAATAATTTACCATTTGTTTTATTATTAGACCACAAATGAGAAGCTTCATTAACTGCCAACCAGCCATACATCATGCTTACAGATTAACGCACACAAATATAACACTGTGATTGTTTATTCTCATTATCCAGAGTGATTAGTGTGCAACTCACAGTAATTCTAAACTGACATCCCACGTACAGGGTTAAATATCTTTAATACATTTATTTTGTTAGAGAGAGTGAGGGGAGTGAGAGAGAGAGAGAGAGAGAGAGAGAGACAGTAATGTATTTAATGGAAATATATTTTTGTTTTAGGTTGAATTTTCTTGCAAATTGTGCATGTGTGTATGTGTGTGTTTGTATGTTTGTGTGTGTTTGTATGTTTGTGTGTGTGCATGCACATGTGAATGTATGTGTGTGCGTGTGTGTATGTATGTGTATGTATGTGTGCATGCACATGTGAATGTATGTGTGTGCTTGTGTGTATGTGTGTGTATGTATGTTTGTGTGTGAGTGTGTGTGCATGCACATGTGTGTGCTTGTGTGTGTATGTATGTTTGTGAGTGTATATGCACATGTGTATGCATGTGTGTGCTTGTGTGTGTATGTTTATATGTGTGTGTGCGTTTGTATGTATCTATGTGTCTGTATGTGTATATGTTTATGTTTGTATGTGTATTTGTGTATATATGTGTGTGTGTGTGTATCTGTGTATGTATGTGTCTATGTGTATGTATGTATGTATGTGTGTGTGCGTGCATGTATGAACGTTTGTGTGTGCATGTGTATATGTGTGTGTATGTATGTATGTATGTATGTATATGTGTGTGTTTGTGTGTGTATGTGTATATGTGTGTGTATGTATGTATGTATGTATATGTGTGTGTTTGTGTGTGTGTATGTGTATATGTGTGTGTGTGTATGTATGTATGTATATGTGTGTGTTTGTGTGTGTATGTGTATATGTGTGTGTATGTTTGTATGTATGTATGTATATGTGTGTGCGTGTGTGTATATGTGTGTGTATGTTTGTATGTATCTATGTGTGTGTGTATTTGTGTGTTTGTATGTATGTATGTATGTATGTGTGTGTGCATGTATGTTTGTGTGTGTATGTTTGTATGTATGCATGTATGTGTGTGTATGAACGTTTGTGTTTGCATGTGTCTATGTGTATATATGTATGTGTATATGTGTATGTATGTGTGTGTATGTGTATATGTATGTTTGTATGTATATGTGTGTGTGTATGTATGTGTATATGTGTATGTATGTTTATATGTATGTATGTATGTGTATATACATGTGTATGTTTGTATGTATGTGTGTGTGCGTTTGTGCATGTGTGTATGAATCTTTGTGTGTGCATGTTTATATGTGTGTGTGTATGTGTGTATGTATGTGTGTGTGTGTGTTTGTGTATGTGTATATTTATATGTATGTATGTGTGTGTGTATATGTATGTTTGTGTGTATGTATGTGTGCGTGTGCATGTGTATATGTGTGTGTTTGTTTGTATGTGTGTGTGTATATGTGTGTAAATGTATACGTGTGTGTATGTGTATATTTGTGTGTATGTGTATATTTGTGTGTATGTGTATATTTGTGTGTATGTTTGTGTGTATGTGTATATTTGTGTGTGTATGTGTATGTGTATATTTGTGTGTATGTGTATATTTGTGTGTATGTTTGTGTGTATGTGTATATTTGTGTGTATGTGTATATTTGTGTGTATGTTTGTGTGTATGTGTATATTTGTGTGTATGTGTATATTTGTGTGTATGTTTGTGTGTATGTGTATATTTGTGTGTATGTGTATATTTGTGTGTATGTATGTATGTATGTATGTGTGTATATGTATATGTATGTGTATATGTGTGTAAATGTATATGTGTATGTAGTATTAACCCCTTAAAAAGACCACTTAAAAAGCAGTATTTAATTATTTGTTTACCATATAAGGAGATATAGAGTGGTTATTTTGTATATTGGAGAGTGCATAGTTCAGATAGATCAGGTGATTTTTTAAGAGACTTTACTATTACCAAACTTACTTTAATAATAAACTCTGTGCTCAGGTAAGATTATCTAACAAGTCTTGTCAGTACTGTACTCAGGTAAGATTATCTAACAAGTCTTGTCAGTACTGTACTCAGGTAAGATTATCTAACAAGTCTTGTCAGTACTGTACTCAGGTAAGATTATCTAACAAGTCTTGTCAGTACTGTACTCAGGTAAGATTATCTAACAGGTCTTGTCAGTACTGTACTCAGGTAAGATTATCTAACAGGTCTTGTCAGTACCGTACTCAGGTAAGATTATCTAACAAGTCTTGTCAGTACTGTACTCAGGTAAGATTATCTAACAAGTATTGTCAGTACTGTACTCAGGTAAGATTATCTAACAGGTCTTGTCAGTACTGTACTCAGGTAAGATTATCTAACAGGTCTTGTCAGTACTGTACTCAGGTAAGATTATCTAACAAGTCTTGTCAGTACTGTACTCAGGTACCTTAAAGACATTTAAATAGACAAATGGGGCATATGTATCAAGCTCCAAATAACAGCAGTTATGAAGCACAAAGACCGCTGCTCCATAACCTGTCCGCCTGCTCTGAGCAGGGGGAAAGACATCGCCGGAAATGAACCCGATCGAGTACGATCGGGTTGATTGACACCCCCTGCTGGTGGCCCATTGGCCGCGAGTCTGCAGGGGGCGGCGTTGCACCAGCAGCTCTTGTGAGCTGCTGGTGCAATGCTGAATACGGCGAGCGTATTGCTCGCCGTATTCAGCGAGGTCTGGCGGACCTGATCCGCACTGTCGGATCAGGTCCGACAGACCTTGATAACTAGAGGCCACTGCCTCTGCCTATCTGTGTAACCAAATAAGAAATGTCTGGCACTACCAGGAGTTTGTTTGACAATAATGTTTGTTCCTAAAGCATAAACATATCTGGGAATGACAGCTAAAGCATTCTTTTTATCCCTTCTTTTTTTTTTTTTTTTTTTGAGGTTTTGCATAGCGATACAGACAAAAATAAATACCATATTTCTCATAGAACATAATACAACAATAAGAAAATGGCAAAATATACAGAATTTCAAGTAGATAATATTGTATGAGCCTCTGAAACCTCAGTTTTATATTTTAAAATCAATAAATGAAAACACCTCTAAAATACTCAACAGGCCACTCGTGGACCCATGAAAGCTAGATGGCTTGTTTGAGGTGCTCTAATGTAACGCACGGTCTCTTTTGGACCTTGAAAAAAAAACATACCAAGGTAAACCATTGACATTAATGAATCTTGAAATAACAATAACTGTGAAACAGGAATATATATGTTAGACAGTGAAACCAACCCAACACAGGGAACAAATGCTGTTTTCTGAGTCTAAAGGAGGAAAATTGTAAATAACTATATAGACTTAGTACTTAGTACGTGCCCTACAAAAGTCTGAATTGGAAATATCCTAGGCTTTTCTACAAATATAATTGGACTCAATAAAGCACATGTGCCCTTAATCAAGCCACTGTCCGCATAACTATGTAGTGTTAGGAGAGCAGATAATATGAGCCCAGTATGGCCTATCTTATTAAAAATTAGCACCTGTAGGCTTAATGTAATAGTGGCTATAGGTCTGCGGTAAAAAAACTCCCACTGAATGGAAAATTCTGAGTTCCCCGGTTAGCTTATTGGGTTATTAGAGGGAAGATGCTTTAGTGATTTAGGCTATTATAAATTAGGGGTATAATATGCTGTAGACCTATCATGAGGTGTGAGCCAACGTAGGAAATGGTGTAGGGCAGGAGGTCAAAATTTTACAAGATGCAAAGCTTCACTGCTCTCCTTAAAACTTATTATTACATTATATAGGAAATCTAGATTTTCCTATTAGCGGATGGTCATTAACTCTCTGATAAGTTAAATTGACGTGCTGGAAATATGAGTACACCTGGGACATTATAGTATGGGGATATGGGGATAAAATAAATGGAAAAATATGGCCATATGTTGTCTGCTCAGCGCCTCACGGCATGTACAAATATATGTAAATGTAATGTGGATAATATTAACAACACCCCTCCCCTCGGTCATGGAACACGGTGTAATAAATACCTAAGCATACATAAATGTTAATAAAACAGCAATAATCTTAAACAGTAATAGCTAGTGTCCAAAAGAAAGCATATGGACAACAGCCACCACTCTAACCGTCCATAGTAATATAACAAAAAGTCTGAATTAATAGTGTCGCTGTTCTTCAGTATCAACATCAGCAGTTTTGCATTACAAGTATGGTGACATTTTAGCCTATGCCAGATTTACCGGCTGATGTTCCGCCACCCAGTTTCACCACCTTCAACGTGGGGGAATGCCATAAAAATATGAGGGGAAGTAAGGGCTATTCCTCAATTATTGTGCCTCCGGCATAGAGCAAAGTCAGGGGCCAAAGAGAGTAATGTACCTGGTGCTGCTGCAGGGCTAATGTCAGCGGGATTTTTCCAGGCAGGGGGCCTTGCTGTTTCTTCAGAAAAAGCTCCGTTACTACTTGCGTGTCCCCTAGAGAGGCAACCTCCTCCAATCTGCTAGGCAGCATCTCCACCTCCGCTACGTGAGAAAATTCGGCCCCAGTGTAAGCAGCAGAGGGCTCTTCTTCACCCCTCTGGGTTCCCAAAGTCATAGAGTCTTCTTGATGAGGCTTTCTGAGAGCGGAGCTCCTATAGTCTGTTGGACTGTGTAGATGCAGAGCCGCAGCGCTGATGCCTCCAGCTCCGGTCACATTCAATTTGGGAACTAGCTGCAGGACCCGTGGCAGCCTCTTCACCCCACTTGCCACAACATGTAGCGTGGATTCAGCAAGGTAAGGAATTTTAGAGTCGTGGTCCACCTCTTTAATCCGGGCCTCCGGATCTGGTATACAACCACCGGACTGCTCTAAATGATCATAAGAAGTCTTAGGTGCGCCCACAATTTGAAAGTCTGCGCAGGAGTCTGCTGTCCCATCATAGTGGCGAGGGGCAATAGACGGTAAATGCCGGGGCTTCAATAAAACATCCCTCATGTGCAGCTTCCTATCAAATGCTCCTCTGCTATGCCCCCTATATATTACCTCTCGGATTGAGTCACAGGCTTCACGGAGCGTTTCTGTAAAGGCCATCTGGTGGAACTGAAGGAGCTTGCTGATTACCATTATACTTGCTTCTGTCTCCGCCATGTCTTAGGGTAGATCAGGTTAGGTTTCCAGTATCATAAGTTGAAATGGTTTCACCTTTTTTTCTTTAAATAGAATGTGAGCAACAGTTTCGTGTTGCTTGTAACCCAGAATCAGGAAGATCCCGGGGGGGTATCATATGCGGCAGCCCCGATAACAAAGAGTAACTGAATCACACATTAGGCCCACCAGCCATGCGGTCAGCTTCCATGAAATCTAGCTGAGGAGCATAGGAAGATTAATCTATGCGATATCGTCTCTCTGACTCCACCAGGGTGACCTCAGGACAGATTAACCACCATGTCAAACACAAAGATTATGCTGTTTATGTAGAAATGTATAGTTAAAGTCTAGTAAGAATCAGGAGCTCTTCACATACACGACCTTCCGCAACAGCTGCAGGCTCCGCCCCCTTTATCCCTTCTTTTTGTACGTCAGGGCCTATAACACCTGCAAGGAAGGTTATGTGCCCGGATATATTAGGTTCTGGCAGGATTTTTGTCTGTTTGTATAACAAAAATCCCAACATGTAACAAACGGGCAGTTTTTGCCTACGACAGACGACAGAGCAGTGATTAAAACACAAATCTCTAATTCTGCAAACTTTATACGAATGAAGAGCTAATGCCAGAAGGTTAGAGACAGAGACAGACAGGAGGTAGATAGACAAATAATTATAATAAATCTATTATGGATATATGGATGGACAGACAGACCGAGAGACAGATAGATAGATAGATAGATAGACAACATAGTATGTATAAATTGATGATAGGTGGATAGATAGACACATTTTGTGAGTGTCCCAGTAGTGAAACAGTTAATAAGGGAACCATACCTTGCAGTCTACATTGTGTAGCGTTTGCTAACTGCCGGGTGTGGTTCCCTAATTAACTGTTTCACTGCTGGGCTGATCACAAAATGTGGCCTTAGATGTGGCCTTAATCCCTAAACAAACTCATTGCATTTATAAAAACGATTACAGTATTTATAGGGGGTACGACTGGCCACGTTTCCAGTGTTGGGATCATTTTGTTTAACTTTTATGTTTGTAAAAAAATAAATAAACCCTGCAACATAAATGTATACTTTATTATGAAACAGGTTTAGAGCAGACACATCACACTGCTTTGTATGGATTTCTGCTAATCAGTAAACAGCTTTACTCATTTTGCATTCATTATATTACTATTTAAAATGAAGAAATACTGAATGAGACTGTGTCTGTGATTTATTTAGGGTTTATATATAAAGACCCTAAGGGCTATAGTAGTTTCTATGGGCAAACTGTGTTTTGTTTTTGTTTTTTTGACATTAGCAAAATGTTTCATTTTTTTACTTTATGTTCTGAATCTGAATGTCACTACTTTTTTCCTAATTCAGTTAGCGCAATTCTATTTTTTTCTTAGAAGTTCTGCTTAACCACCAATTCCGCACCACCCAGAACGCATGAAGGTCCCTTTACCCATAGTGCACATGCGCCTTTCTGTGTGCGAGTGACATCTGCACATGCGGCTTTCTGTGAGTGACATTTGCACATGCGCTCTACATGTATAAAGTCTTTGCACATGTTTTAGTAAAAACATTGTTAAATACCCGTCAGCTGGCGACCTTAAAGGGACACTGAACCCAAATTTGTTCTTTTTGTGATTCAGATAGAGCATGCAATTTAAAGCAACTTTCTAATTTACGCCTATTATCAAATTTTCTTCATTCTCTTGGTATCTTTATTTGAAAAGCAAGAATGTAAGTTTAGATGCCGGTCCATTTTTGGTGAACAACCTGGGTTAATCTTGCTGATTGGTGGATAAATTCACCCATCAATAAAAATGAGTGCTGTCCAGACTATGAACTAAAAATTGCTTAGATGCCTTCTTTTTCAAATAAAGGTAGCAAGAGAACAAAGAAAAATTAGAAGGAGAAAATTAGAAAGTTGCTTAAAATTGCATGCTCTATCTGAATCATGAAAGAAAAAATTTGGGTTCAGTGTCCCTTTAAGTAAGACAGCTGACGGGTATTTAACAATGTTTTTACTAAAACATGTGCAAAGACTTTATACAGGTAGGGCCCGATCCGATATACAGTGTCGCCCGCAGAAGCCGGCGACGCCAAAATTTGCGCGGGTTTGGTATCCTATATACGGCGTAACCTAGAAGTTACGCTCGTATATTTCTGCCTTCACCCGTAGTTTTTTTGGCCATAGACAGGTATACAAAACCCGCGCAGTTTGGTATCCAATATACAGCGTAAGGACTTACATGGCGAAAATGGAGAAATCTTACTCCATTTTCACCTCGCCACAAAATGCAGCCGTAGTAAGCCTTACACTGTCTATTGGAGCCCCGTAACTCCCTAAACTAGCTGCTAAATAAAACCTAACACCTAACGCATGCGCAATGTCTATCTACCTGTCAACCGCGATCCCCCGCCGCAATCCCTAATAAAGTATTTAACCCCTAAACCGCCGCTCCCGGACCCCGCCACCACCTACATTAAAAGTATAACCCCCTAATGTGATCCCCCTACACCGTCGCCAGCTACATTACATACCCCCTAATGTGAGCTCCTACCCCGCCGCCAGCTATATTAAACTACCCCCTAATGTGAGCCCCTTACACCGCCGCCAGCTATATTAAATGTATTAACCCCTAATTTAATCCCCCTACACCGCCGCCAGCTATATTAAATGTATTAACCCCTAATCTAATCCCCCTACCCCGCCGCCAGCTATATTAAATACATATCGTTATTATATTATATATATTAATTATATTAACCCTAATTATATTAGGGTTAATATAGTTAATATCGTTATTATATTATATATATTAACTATATTAACCCTAATTATATTAGGGTTAATATAGTTAATATAGTTATTATATTATATATATTAACTATATTAACCCTAATTATATTAGGGTTAATATAGTTAATATCGTTATTATATTATATATATATTAAGTATAATAACCCTATCTAACTCTAACATCCCTAACTAAATTCTTATTAAAATAAATCTAATTAATATTAATATTATTAATTAAAATATTCCTATTTAAATCTAAATACTTACCTATAAAATAAACCCTAAGATAGCTACAATGTAATTAATAATTACATTGTAGCTATTTTAGGGTTTATATTTATTTTACAGGTAACTTGGTATTTATTTTAACTAGGTACAATAGCTATTAAATAGTTAATAACTATTTAATAGCTACCTAGTTAAAATAATTACCAATTTACCTGTGAAATAAATCCTAACCTAAGTTACAAATACACCTACACTATCAATAACTTAAATAAACTACAAATATCTAAACTAAAATACAATTAAATAAACTAAACTAAATTACAAAAAAAAACCCCCACTAAATTACAAAAAAAAAAAAAAGATTACAAGATTTTTAAGCTAATTACACCTATTCTAAGCCCCCTAATAAAATAATAAAGCCCCCCAAAATAAAAAAATGTCCCTACCCTATTCTAAAATACAAAAGTTTACAGCTCTATTACCTTACCAGCCCTTAAAAGGGCCTTTTGCGGGGCATGCCCCAAAGAAATCAGCTCTTTTGCCTGTAAAAAAAAAACACAATACCACCCCCCAACATTACAACCCACCACCCACATACCCCTACTCTAACCCAAACCCCCCTTAAATAAACCTAACACTACCCCCCTGAAGATCTCCCTACCTTGTCTTCATCCAGCCGGGCAGAACTCTTCATCCGATCCGGGCGATGTCATCAATCAAGCGGATTGAACTTGAATCTGATTGGCTGATTCAATCAGCCAATCAGATTTTTCTACCTTAATTCCGATTGGCTGATAGAATCCTATCAGCCAATCGGAATTCGACGGACGCCATCTTGGATGACGTCATTTAAAGGAACCTCATTCGTCGGGAAGTCGTCGTGCCGGATGGATGTTCCTCGTCGGAGGAGCGAAGAAAGAAGATTGAAGATGCCGCTTGGAAGAAAACTTCGCCCCGATGGAGGACCTCTTCTCTGCCGCTTGATTGAAGACATCGCCGGATGGAAGACTTCTTCTTTGCCGCTTGGATGAAGACATCGCCGGATGGAAAACTTTTTCTCTGCCGCTTGATTGAAGACATCGCCCGGATTGGATGAAGAGTTCTGCCTGGCTGGATGAAGACAAGGTAGGGAGATCTTCAGGGGGGTAGTGTTAGGTTTATTTAAGGGGGTTTGGGTTAGAGTAGGGGTATGTGGGTAGTGGGTTGTAATGTTGGGGAGTGGTATTGTGGGGGTTTTTTACAGGCAAAAGAGCTGATTTCTTTGGGGCATGCCCCGCAAAAGGCCCTTTTAAGGGCTGGTAAGGTAATAGAGCTGTTAACTTTTGTATTTTAGAATAGGGTAGGGACATTTTTTTATTTTGGGGGGCTTTATTATTTTATTAAGGGGCTTAGAATAGGTGTAATTAGCTTAAAAATCTTGTAATCTTTTTTTTTTTGTAATTTAGTGGGTTTTTTTTTGTAATTTAGTTTAGTTTATTTAATTGTATTTTAGTTTAGATATTTGTTGTTTATTTAATTTATTGATAGTGTAGGTATATTTGTAACTTAGGTTAGGATTTATTTTACAGGTAAATTGGTAATTATTTTAACTAGGTAGCTATTAAATAGTTATTAACTATTTAATAGCTATTGTACCTAGTTAAAATAAATACCAAGTTACCTGTAAAATAAATATAGACCCTAAAATAGCTACAATGTAATTATTAATTACATTGTAGCTATCTTAGGGTTTATTTTATAGGTAAGTATTTAGATTTAAATAGGAATATTTTAATTAATAATATTAATATTAATTAGATTTATTTTAATAAGAATTTAGTTAGGGATGTTAAAGTTAGATAGGGTTACTATACTTAATATATATATAATATAATAACGATATTAACTATATTAACCCTAATATAATTAGGGTTAATATAGTTAATATATATAATATAATAACGATATTAACTATATTAACCCTAATATAATTAGGGTTAATATAGTTAATATATATAATATAATAACTATATTAACTATATTAACCCTAATATAATTAGGGTTAATATAGTTAATATAGCTGGCGGCGGTGTAGGGGGATTATATTAGGGGTTAATGTATTTAATATAGCTGGCGGCGGTGTAGGGGGATTAGATTAGGTGTTAATGTATTTAATATAGCTGGCGGCGGTGTAAGGGGATTAGATTAGGGGTTAATTAATTTAATATAGCTGGCGGCGGGGTAGGGGGATTAAATTAGGGGTTAATTTATTTAATATAGCTGGCGGCGGGGTAGGGGGATTAAATTAGGGGTTAATGTATTTAATATAGCTGGCGGCGGGGTAGGGGGATTAGATTAGGGGTTAATGTATTTAATATAGCTGGCGGCGGTATAGGGGGATTAGATTAGGGTTTAATAATTTTCATATAGCTGGCGGCGGTGTAAGGGGCTCACATTAGGGGGTAGTTAATGTAGATGGCGGCGGGGTAAGAGCTCACATTAGGGGGTAGTTAATGTAGATGGCGGCGGGGTAGGAGCTCACATTAGGGGGTAGTTAATGTAGATGGCGGCGGGGGAGGAGCTCACATTAGGGGGTAATATAGATAATGTAGGTGGCGGCGGGGGTCTGGGAGCAGCGGTTTAGGGGTTAATAACTTTATTAGGTGGCGGCGGGGTCCGGGAGCGGCGGTTTAGGGGTTAATACATTTTTTATTGTTAGGATAGTGAGGGGGGATAGCGGATAGAGGGTTAGACGTGTCGGGCTATGTTTGGGAGGCGTGTTAGACAGTACGGGTGATTTTATAACTTAGTCAGGTTTTGTAGGCGCCGGCAGTTTCTAAAGTGCCGTAAGTCACTGGCGACTCCAGAAATTTGTACTTATGCAGATTTCTGGACATCGCTGGTTTATCCGACTAACGGCACTTTAGCATCTGACGGCGCCGTATATAGGATAGCTCGAGTTGCGAGCTGAAACTACGGGCGGCGGGGCTTCCCTCGCTTGCGCCGCAAACTACAATTTTTATTGGATCGCGCCCGTAGAGCGCATGTGCAAATGTGGTAGTAGTTGTATGTTTTTTTTTTTTCAATATGCAGCAGTGTATTTATGATTATTTGACAATGCTGTAGAAATTCTATATTTGAAGCAATGAAGAAATGTTTCCTCCTCAGTACACAAATGGTAGGTGCCCTTTTGGCAGATATGAGTTTTTTTTTATTAATATATATTTTAATAACATTTCAGTTTACTGCCCCTTTATGCAAAGACTTTCCAGATGCAAGGAGGCATTTTACATCTGCATAAAATGTTATACTCTCAGACTAAGATTGCTCAGTGTTTGAAATGAGAAAGGTAACTTAACACTATTTAGTTTACACTACAGCTGATTTAATTTTGAAATACATACAAACAAGCCTAAATCCTGCATTTAACCAGATCTAATGGTATGAGACTGAGTACCACAGCTTATGGTCCCACCAAGACATGACCTCCTACTCTCCACCTCTCTTGTCACCTCATCACACTCCCGTTTACAGGACTTCTCCAGACTGGCTCCCATCTTGTGGAACTCTCTGCCTCGCTCCACAAGACTCTCTTCTAGTTTTAAAAGCTTCAAGTGCTCCCTAAAGACTCTACTGTTCAGGGACGCATACAACCTACGCTAACCTTTCCTAATACCAGTTCCTCTCCTCCACTGCAATCCTCTGAACCCTCTTAGCATGTAAGCCTAAAAGTCCAGCTGTTTGCAGATCACCTTCTTAAGAGCTGACTACAACAGTGCAACTCTTGGCAGGGCCCTCTACCCTGTAATTGTTTTGTTGTACTCCCCCTTTGTTTATAGCGCTGCAGAATCTGTTGGCGCTCTACAAATAACCGATAATAATAATAATAGAGTATAGCATTTTCAACATCCATAAGTATAATTGACAGATGGGAACATTTGTACACCATATTTGAAGTTGTGTTCTTGATTGGGGAAAATGGGGGAAGAAAAAACATATGTCAACCTTTCAAAAGTACTTTTCTTCATCTAGCCATGATCTACCCAGATCATTAATGTACAATTTTGAATTCACAGAATTATTTTTGTTTGCACATTTACAAATATAATTCTTTAAAAAGTGATCTCTTAATTTCTGCAATTTTTTTATCATGCATGTCACACACTGTTGATTTAAGGGATGCAATGTGCAGAAGTTTTACCTCCTGTGAGTGTTTCTGTGGGTGTCTGTGTTTATGTCTTTGTGCTTTTGTTTTTGTTTGTGTCTCTATGAGTGTGTATGTATTTTCTTTCTGTGGATTTCCCTGTGAGTGTGGGTGTGTATGTCTGTGCATTTTCTGTGGATGTCTGTGAGGGTGTGTGCGTATGTCTTTGTGCTTTTTCTATGGGTGTCTCTGTGAGGGTGTGTGTATGTATGTCTTTGTGTGTTTTCTGTGGATGTCTCTGAGAGGGTGGGTGTGTGTATGCATGTATGTCTGTGTTTTCTGTGGATGTCTTTGTGAGGGTGTGTGCGTATGTCTGTGTGTTTTCTGTGGGTGTCTCTGTGAGGGTTTGTGTATGCCTGTGCATTTTCTGTGGGTGTCTCTGTGAGAGTGTGTATGTCTTTGTGTGTTTTTTTTTGTGGATGTCTCAGTGAGGGTGTGTGTGTCTGTATGTCTTTGTGTGTTTTATGTGGTTCTCTCTCTGTGTGTGTGTATTTCTTTGTGTGTTTTCTGAGGCTGTCTCTGTCGGGGTTTCCTTGGGTGTATGTGCAAGTTTGAGTTTGTGTGTGTGTGTGTGTGTCCATTGTCTGTTCCTTTTTAGGACATTTTGACCTTACTACTGATTATTCACATCTTTCTACAGACTTCGAGACTAATGAGACCTTTATGGAAGTCACCAATCCACCATTTAACCTTTAAATTATTGTTTAGGCAGTTCAGGGCCCTTCCTTTCAGCCACTGCATGCTGTTGTCATCATTTAGTTGGCATCTTCCTTTACAAAAATATAATCAGAACTCCATATTTTGTTTTCTAAATCTCCTTTTTTTACAAAACTGTAGTCTACCTCATTACTTGTCAGGTCAATGTAAGCAAGTGCTGAGTGTCTGTTTGGGTGTCTGTGTCTGAGTGTGTTTCTTTGCGTGTCTGCTAGAGTGTCTATATGTTAATCCTTATGTGTGAGTGTGTGTTTCAGTGTATGAGTGTGTTTTTGTGTTTCTTTGCGTGTCTGCTAGAGTGTCTATATGTTAATCCTTGTGTGAGTGTGTGTTTCAGTGTATGAGCGTGTCTGTGTGTTACTACCTTTACAACATTTCCAAGTTTGACTACATTTAAGACTAAAGTGCATATACGTTTTAGTCACTTGGTCAAAAATTGCACATGTCAAAGGGGGTGGTGGGCCCTGACCAATGGTTAAGTCAGGGCCCCCAAAATTTCTAGTGGCGGCCCTGACCGCAAGTATAACACATGCACGGCATCCGGCTTCCTCATGCATGCGCAATGATTGTGGCGGCCTTTATCAAAGATGACCACCATCGCACACAGTGCTGTTATTTCAGAGACGTCTGCCATCTTAGTTAAGGTCACTGATACAGCAGTGAATGGTGAGCGTGGAGTGCGTTGGGTCATGGGGGGCACTTCTGATTTTGGTGCCTACAGGCACCTGGGCTGTAAATTCGGTCCTGCCAGTACTTAAGTTGGCAAATATTCTGTATCGGTGGGGATACAACAGGCACACTCTGCTATTTCAAATAAAAAATAAAGCTAAATTAGCTATTTGTTAACAGTTTAATACAATTCTGTCGTTAAAATGGATCATTGGGAACAAATAAAAGGGGAGAGATATTAAAGTACAATGTCCCTTTAAAGTGGACAACATGTTGCATCTCTTGACAGCAAATAACAGAGAGCTGTGTTTTATGTACTTACCTCCCACATCTCTATAGGTTGTTTTATGTACTTACCTGCACTTACCTCCCACGTCTCTATAGGTTGTTTTATGTACTTACCTCCCACATCTCTCTAGGTTGTTTAATGTACTTACCTGCACTTACCTCCAACATCTCTATAGGTTGTTTTATGTACTTACCTGCACTTACCTCCCACGTCTCTATAGGTTGTTTTATGTACTTACCTGCACTTACCTCCCACATCTCTATAGGTTGTTTTATGTACTTACCTGCACTTACCTCCCACATCTCTAGAGGTCGTTATATGTACTTACCTGCACTTACCTCCCACATCTCTAGAGGTTGTTTTATGTACTTACCTGCACTTACCTCCCACATCTCTAGAGGTTGTTATATGTACTTACCTGCACTTACCTCCCACGTCTCTATAGGTTGTTTTATGTACTTACCTGCACTTACCTCCCACATCTCTATAGGTTGTTATATGTACTTACCTGCACTTACCTAACACATCTCTATAGGTTGTTTTATGTACTTACCTGCGCTTAACTAACACATCTCTATAGGTTGTTTTATGTACTTACCTGCACTTACCTCCCACATCTCTATAGGTTGTTTTATGTACTTACCTGCACTTACCTCCCACATCTCTAGAGGTCGTTATATGTACTTACCTGCACTTACCTCCCACATCTCTAGAGGTTGTTATATGTACTTACCTGCACTTACCTCCCACATCTCTAGAGGTTGTTATATGTACTTACCTGCACTTACCTCCCACATCTCTAGAGGTTGTTATATGTACTTACCTGCACTTACCTCCAACATCTCTATAGGTTGTTTATGTACTTACCTCCTACATCTCTATAGGTTGTTTTATGTACTTACCTCCCACATCTCTATAGGTTTTTTTATGTACTTACCTCCCACATCTCTATAGGTTGTTTTATGTACTTACCTCCCACTTCTCTATAAGTTGTTTTATGTACTTACCTGCACTTACCTAACACATCTCTATAGGTTGTTTTATGTACTTACCTGCACTTACCTCACACATCTCTATAAGTTGTTTTATGTACTTACCTGCACTTACCTAACACATCTCTATAGGTTGTTTAATGTACTTAACTGCACTTACCTAACACATCTCTATAGGTTGTTTTATGTACTTACCTGCACTTACCTCCCACATCTCTAGAGGTTGTTATATGTACTTACCTGCACTTACCTCCCACGTCTCTATAGGTTGTTTTATGTACTTACCTGCACTTACCTCCCACATCTCTATAGGTTGTTATATGTACTTACCTGCACTTACCTAACACATCTCTATAGGTTGTTTTATGTACTTACCTGCGCTTAACTAACACATCTCTATAGGTTGTTTTATGTACTTACCTGCACTTACCTCCCACATCTCTATAGGTTGTTTTATGTACTTACCTGCACTTACCTCCCACATCTCTAGAGGTCGTTATATGTACTTACCTGCACTTACCTCCCACATCTCTAGAGGTTGTTATATGTACTTACCTGCACTTACCTCCCACATCTCTAGAGGTTGTTATATGTACTTACCTGCACTTACCTCCCACATCTCTAGAGGTTGTTATATGTACTTACCTGCACTTACCTCCAACATCTCTATAGGTTGTTTATGTACTTACCTCCTACATCTCTATAGGTTGTTTTATGTACTTACCTCCCACATCTCTATAGGTTTTTTTATGTACTTACTTCCCACATCTCTATAGGTTGTTTTATGTACTTACCTCCCACATCTCTATAAGTTGTTTTATGTACTTACCTGCACTTACCTAACACATCTCTATAGGTTGTTTTATGTACTTACCTGCACTTACCTCACACATCTCTATAAGTTGTTTTATGTACTTACCTGCACTTACCTAACACATCTCTATAGGTTGTTTAATGTACTTAACTGCACTTACCTAACACATCTCTATAGGTTGTTTTATGTACTTACCTGCACTTACCTCCCACATCTCTATAGGTTGTTATATGTACTTACCTCCCACATCTCTATAGGTTGTTTTATGTACTTACCTGCACTTACCTAACACATCTCTATAGGTTGTTATATGTACTTACCTGCACTTACCTAACACATCTCTATAGGTTGTTTAATGTACTTACCTGCACTTACCTAACACATCTCTATAGGTTGTTTAATGTACTTACCTGCACTTACCTAACACATCTCTATAGGTTGTTTTATGTACTTACCTGCACTTACCTAACACATCTCTATAGATTGTTTTATGTACTTACCTGCACTTACCTAACACATCTCTATAGTTTTTTTGCAAGAGGGGAACAAAGCGGCTTTGTGCCGTGTCCTTGTATCAGTAGATTTGGTTCCAGCTGCTTCTGTGTATTTCTTTTTGCATATTTTGTGTAAATAAAGATGTAGCATTTTTGTGCCAAGTCTCTGTGTACAGAGGAAGAGATGAGAACGTCATAGGAAATCACACGAGTTAGGAGTGACAGATGGTGACAGCGTGAGAGGGAAAATAAAAAAGCTGGATATAGAGAAACCAAATAATGTATTTGTTTCACAGCTGGGCAGTCATTTTACCCCTTGGCTGTGAGTAACCTACAAATAATCATTTTACCTCTTTGGCTGCCAGTGACACACATTTACAGTAGGGAATTACTCCCCCTTGACTGACCTTTAATTTATGCTCTGTATTTGTAATGCATTGAAGCATAGGAGGTCTTTTACATTTAGCTAACATTCAGGGACTTTAAAAAAATTTTTTTTAAAAAAATTGACATTTATATGTACAGTATTTTTATGAAGATTTTACTCCACAGTCATCTAAACTACTCAGGGCAGTTAACTGTTGACTTCTACTGAGCATGTCTTCACTAACTGTTGTCTTCTACTGAGCATGTCTTCATTAACTGACTTTTACTGAGCATGTCTTCATTAACTGTTGACTTCTACTGAGCATGTCTTCATTAACTAATTTTTTCTGAGCATCTCTTCATTAACTGTTGACTTCTACTGAGCATGTCTTCATTAACTGTTGACTTCTACTGAGCATGTCTTCATCAACTGTTGATTTCTACTGAGCATGTCTTCATTAACTACTGACTTCTACTGAGCATGTCTTAATTAACTGTTGACTTCTACTGAGCATGTCTTTAATAACGTTGATTTCTACTGAGCATATCTTCATTAACTGTTGCCTTCTACTAAGCATGTCTTTATTAAATGTTGACTTATACTGAGCATGTCTTTAATAACGTTGTTTTCTACTGAGCATGTCTTCATTAACCGCTGACTTCTACTGAGCATGTCTTTATTAACTAACTTCTACTGAGCATGTCTTTATTAACTGTTGACTTCTACTGAGCATGTCTTTAATAACATTGATTTCTACTGTGCATGTCTTCATAAACTATTGACTTCTACTGAGCATGTCTTTATTAACTGTTTACTTCTACTGAGCATGTCTTTATTAACTGTTGACTTCTACTGAGCATGTCTTTAATAACGTTGACTTCTACTGAGCATGTCTTCATTAACTGCTGACTTCTACTGAGCATGTCTTTATTAACTGTTGACTTCTACTGAGCATGTCTTTATTAACTGACTTCTACTGAGCATGTCTTCATTAACCGCTGACTTCTACTGAGCATGTCTTTATTAACTGTTGACTTCTACTGAGCATGTCTTTATTAACTGACTTCTACTGAGCATTTCTTCATTAACCGCTGACTTCTACTGAGCATGTCTTTATTAACTGACTTCTAACTGAGCATGTCTTCATTAACTGCTGACTTCTGCTGAGCATGCCTTTATTAACTGTTGACTTCTACTGAGCATGTCTTTATTAACTGTTGACTTCTACTGAGCATGTCTTTAATAATGTTGACTTCTACTGAGCATGTCTTTATTAACTGTTGACTTCTACTGAGCATGTCTTTAATAACGTTGACTTCTACTGAGCATGTCTTTATTAACTGTTGACTTCTACTGAGCATGCTTGAAATATATCATAAAAATAGACTTTAAACCTTTATATCTCAGTAATTGCTGCTTGTTTTATGTTTTTAAGCAATAAAAAAGTACCCGGTGGACAATTCAATTGATCTATGCCAAATTTCATAGAAATGTGTGCAGTTTTTTTTTAACATAAAAAATATTACTTTTTTCAACACTATATACTGCAAAAATACTCAATTAATTTACTTCAAATTCACAAAATTTACAATCACTGAGTGCCTAAAAAAATTCATAATTTCAAAGAAACTGATTCACACTGTCCAAAGCTACAATATCTGAAAAATATGGTTTAACAGCATACACGCACTCACATATACAATAAAAATATAAAATAAATACATATACGTAAATATATTGAATTATTATATAAACATCATTTTGTATGAATTTATTTGAACACGTAAAAAAAGTTTTGATTGCTCAATTATAAAACAGAAATATAAAATTAAATGCAAAGTGAACATATATAATTTTATGTTTTAATAGTAAGGAACGTTTATTAATATTAATTACAACATTTAAAAATTAGAAACTGCAAACAAACAAAAAAGATTCGGTCCTAAATGGGGTTCAGTGCAATTATACGTATATATATATATATTTATATATATACACATATATATGAGAAAGAGAGAGAGAGAGCAAGAGAACTGCTTATAGCTTTATAAAACATAAAAAAATTATAAAACTAAAACAAACAGAAAAAAAATATCCAAAAACAGTTATTCCTGTTATTCCTGTCCCCCTTGAAAAAATAAAATAAAATACAAAACAAAAAGTTAAAAATATTTATAGTCCTCTAAAAATATTTAAAAAAAATAGATATATTAAAGGGACATTTCGGTCAAAATTTAAATGCACATACCTGTACCGTAGATGAAATACATCTTTGTATAAAAACATATTTTCAATATACATGTACTGGTACAAATGCTTCTAGTAAAGTTATCACTGGTTTAGTGTTAGTTGTCTGTGCATGTGCACGTGAGGCATAGCTAGATATCCTCAGTGCACCAGCAGTTTAAATACTGCAGCTGCTCAGAGCACCAGTGGGGCTTGTATCATGTTGGCAATTAACAAATTGAGTCATTACCAAATGGTAAAAGCACCTTAGGCTCTCTGAGCAAGTGCTGGTGCACGGAGCATACTTACATACACAGTTGAACCAGCTATATCTTATATTAGAAGCATTTTTGTAATTACCTGTATATTACACAAAGGCTTCTATTCAACACTGAAATGTATCCATGTGGATCCTAATTTTGTCTGGACTGTAACTTTATCCCATTCATAGCCTTCTGGCTCATAGGAGACAAAAAAGAAACACCTTCATTTCATGACAATATGATTCAGGTGATGATGTCATAGAGATGTCACAAGATAATGCTCCAAGCTGCAGGACACCTGCAGTGACATGGAATACATCTGGCACAGGGGAATATAAATCAGTGACATGGAATACATCTGGCACAGGGGAATAGAAATCAGGGACATGGAATACATCTGGCACAGGGGAATATAAATCAGGGACATGTAAATTAAAACATTTTGGGTTTATATTTTTTTGTTGACATGAGATATACCATAACACTGCAGTTCCTATAAACGGAGAGATTTAATAAATAGTTTTATATTTTTTACAATCTATCGGTTTTTAGTCCTTTTTTGCCAGTTCGCACTCTCTCTTGACTCGTGAGAAGGGTCCCAGTTCTTTGCAGAAAATGAAATCCCAGAGGACTCGTCCCCATGAAGTGTGGTAAGGAAGCGTATCGTAATACTCGGAGGCGATTTTACGCACCTAGGGAACGAAGGTGAAAGTTAGAATATGGAGTTTGAAGGAATAGGAAGAGGATATAGTTAAAGTAAGGAGACAAGGGGGTACAGACAATGACAAAGAGAAGGAGGAGAGGGGACAGTGGTAGAGAGATAGAGGAAAGGGGACAATGACAGAGAGAAGGAGGAGAGGGGACAATGACAGAGAGAAGAAGGAGAAGGGCAGTGACAGAGAAAATGAGGAGAAGGGGAGTGACAGAGAAAATGAGAAGGGACAATGACAGAGAGAAGGAGAGGGGACAGTGACAGAGAGAAGAAGGAGAGGGGACAGTGACATAGAAAATGAGGAGAAGGGACAATGACAGAGAGAAGGAGGAGAGGGGACAGTGACAGAGAGAATGAAGAGAGGGGACAGTGACAGAGAAAGGGAGAGGGGACATTGAGAGAGAGAAATAGGAGAGGGGACAGTGACAGGAACCAGTGAGTCAGGTATTGATTGAGTACATCCCTTTGTCACCTGTTTGCACACATCACACAATACAAAGTCTGTCCTGGAGACCCAACCTGTTGCCACAACTGAACTTTGAAGCCTGATCTGGTTAACAAGTAACTATGGCCACACTAATGAGCTAATTATTACTGATGAGCAGAGCCTGAACATGTGTCATATGTGTGAGTTGTATGATTCATCTCCTTGCTTGAAAGAAACATAAAAGTTCCTCTATTGTAAAGCCCAGCAGTAAAGCAATAACAATGTAATACATGGACATTATGCTACATCTAGACATGTTCATTTCTTATTATTTTTTTTTGCATGAAAAAGTTATATAAATGCTTATTATATGTAAATATTAACTAATACCACTGTATCAGTTGGGCACTGCCTACAAATGATCACTGGCTGATGGGCACTGCCTACTATTGTTCATTGGCTGATGGGCACTTTCTACTTATGCTCACTGGCTGATAGGCACTGCCTTCTAATGTTCTTATTGGCTGATGGGCACTGCGTACTAATGGTCACTGGCTGATGGGCACTGCCTACTATTGTTCATTGGCTGATGGGCACTTTCTACTTATGCTCACTGGCTGATAGGCACTGCCTTCTAATGTTCTTATTGGCTGATGGGCACTGCCTACTAATGGTCACTGGCTGATAGGCACTACCTACTAATGTTCATTGGCTGATAGGCACTGCCTACTAATGGTCACTGGCTGATAGGCACTACCTACTAATGTTCATTGGCTGATAGACACTGCCTACTAATGCTCACTGGCTGATGGGCACTGCCTACTTTTGTTCATTGGCTGATGGGCACTGCCTACTAATGCTCATTGGCTGATGGACAATGCCTACTAATGCTCACTGGCTGATGGGCAATGCCTATTAATGCTCATTTACTGATGGGCAATGCCTAATAATGATCAATGGGTAATGGGCACTGCCTACTAATGCTCATTGTCTGATGGGCACTGCCTACTAATGTTCATTGGCTGATAGGCACTGCCTACTAATGCTCATTGGCTGATGGGCACTGCCTACTAATGCACACTGGCTGATGGGCACTGTCTAGTAATGCTCATTGGCTGATAGGCACTGCCTTCTAATGTTCATTGGCTGATGGACACTGCCTACTAATGATCACTGGCTGATGGCACTGCCTACTAATGTTCATTGGCTGATGGGCACTGCCTACTAATGTTCATTGGCTGATGGACACTGCCTACTAATGTTCATTGGCTGATAGGCACTGCCTACTAATGTTCATTGGCTGATGGGCACTGTCTAGTAATGCTCATTGGCTGATAGGCACTGCCTTCTAATGTTCATTGGCTGATGGGCACTGCCTACTAATGATCACTGGCTGATGGCACTGCCTACTAATGTTCATTGGCTGATGGGCACTGCCTTCTAATGTTCATTGGCTGATGGGCACTGTCTACTAATGTTCATTGGCTGATGAACACTTCCTACTAATGATCACTGGCTGATGGCACTGCCTACTAATGTTCATTGGCTGATGGGCACTGCCTACTAATGTTACTTGGCTGATGGGCACTGCCTATTAATGCTCACTGGCTGATAGGCACTGCCTTCTAATGTCCATTGGCTGATGGGCACTGCCTACTATTGAACACTGGCTGATAGGCACTGCCTACTAATGTTCATTTGCTGATAGGCACTGCCTACTAATGCTCATTGGCTGATGGGCACTGCCTACTAATGCTCATTGGCTGATAGGCACTGCCAACTAATGATTAATAGGCGATGGGCACTGCCTACTAATGCTCATTGGCTGATGGGCACTGCATACTAATGTTCATTGGCTGATGGGCGCTGCCTACTAATGTTACTTGGCTGATGGGCACTGCCTACTTATGCTCACTGGCTGATAGGCACTGCCTTCTAATGTTAATTGGCTGATGGGCACTGCCTAGTAATGCTCACTGGCTGATGGGAAATGCCTACAAATGCTCATTGGCTGATGGGCACTGCCTACTATTGCTCACTGGCTAATGGGCACTTCCTAATAATGATCATTGTACTTCCTGCTAATGTTCTTGGCTGATAGTTACTTCCTGCTAATGCTCAGTATTTACAACCCAATAATATTATCAGAACGGATGATGTTGTAATCATTGCAATTTAATTAGGTTTCAATGCATATTTTTTCAGGAAAAAGTTGGCAAAACATTTTTTAATAATGCTCTTTAATATGAAAGTCAGTATGTTCAATATTTAGTTATCTAAACTGCAATGCTCACTTTGATATATAAATGTGCTACATATTCTTATAATTCTCTGCTTGTGATTTTAGTAAATTGGAACTGATAGTTCAATGTGTATGTTGTGGTTGTTACTTCATAGACACAGAATTATAGTTTTCTGTCTCCGTAATTTATTATTGCAACATGAAGGTATCATTTACTGAGCTCTCACGGATTACTAATGGGTCATGTATGATACGAACGTTTCAATGGATATGAAGGGTCTGTTTTCATTAGATTTTTTGCATATTGCCTCTGTTATAATGATTTGCCTAGAATCCAGCCTGATGTGTGTAATTATATTAATATATAATTATTTAAATATGTAATTATGTAAACATTATATTAATAAACTACCTACTGTATCCTGATCCTGATGCAGTCAAGGTGTCCTTTAGAAAGCGACCCAGCACTGTCTGAGTCTGCCCTGATAATGTGCAGTCAAGAGGCCTCTGTGCAATAGATACCCAGCGTTATCTGAACCTGTCCTGATAAATATACAGTCAGGAGGTCACAATGCAATAGACACCCAGCACTGTCTGAGCCTGTCCTGATAATGTGCAGTCAGGGGACACCATACAGTAAACAGACACCTAGCCCTGTCTGAGCCTGTCCTGATATTGTACAGTCAGAAGGTCACCATACACTAAACAGACACTCAGCACTGTCTAAGCCTGTCCTGATAATGTACAGTCAGAGGGGCACCGTGCAGTAAACACACCAAATATTGACTGAGCCTGTCATGATAATGTACAGTCAGAGGGGCACCATACAGTAAACATATACCTAGCACTGTCTGAGCCTGTCCTGGTAATGCATACTTAGAGGGGCACCATACAGTAAACAGATACCTAGCAATACCTGAGCCTGTCCTGAAGATTTTAGTTGAGGGTGTATTTTAGATAAACTGGAAAAACCAGTTTTTGATGCAATCCTAATTATTAGGTAACTGATTGTCCTACAATTATATCATAACTCTGCCAATGTTTTACTCTTTAATGCTGTAAAAGCTAAAGCTGAATTACATTACTTCATATTATACAAGTTAACTCTCTGAGCCTAAAACACAATAACTTACCAGCGGAAGTTTGCTCCCAGGAATACTGGGAAAATCATGATGCTCCATGTGGTATCCAACATTGAAGGTCAACCAGTTAAGAGGTCCATAGTAGGAATATGTCTCAAAACCTTTGAGAAACATGTAGTGTTCTGCTATGAAATGCCCTGATATGGGATGAAATCCCATAGACAATATAGACCCAGCCAGCAGATATACAACTGGTTTCAGACCCCACAGAGAGTAGAGGACCCAGTCAAACGAGAACTGTACCAGAGCATTTATAATCTCCAGGTGGGTGACAGGTTTTGGGTTGACGTACAGCGGTCGCAAGACATAGAGTAGGGGCTGTAAAATAATCCATACAACTTTGCGTGTTGGGGTGCAGAAGAAATGTCCCTCAAAGTCTGTGGGGATGTCAACATCCAAGCCATCTCCTCCTAGGTACCTGTGATGGTCAATGTGATATTTCTTGAACGATGTTGAGTAGGGCATCGCAATTGGAAGGTTGGCAAACATCCCAAAGAAACGGTTCAATTTTGCCGATTTGTTGCCAAAGGCTACGTTGTGAGAAATGTCATGGATAGCTAAAGTTAGGGAGTGATTAATAACACCTCCAAGTACGTAGGACCAGAAGATTAGCCACTTCCAGGACAGGTCATGGACTAGATAGCAGCAAAGGATTTGGAAGAGAACCATGGAGGAGACAATCCACTTGAGATGCGGGTCAGGACCCATCAGGTTCTTGATCTCAGGGTACTTGGCTAAAACAAAAATATATGGAATTAGTAAAACTTTAAAACAGACTGATGGACTGTAGAGTATGTACATTCTTCCAACTGGGTGACACAGTGATACAGACTTAGGGGCATGTGAGATGGTTCATCCTACTGCAAGACACAGTAACACAGTCATGGAGAACTAAGTGTCTGTTACTTTCCCCTGCAGGGTGACATAGTTATTGTGAGGCAGAATTTGACCCTCCCTCACAGGGTGAATAAATGACACAGAGGCAGGGACCTGGGAATCTATTTCTCCCCCCACAGAGTGACACACACAGATAGGCCTGAAATTGTGTCCCTCACAAGACACCTGAGACTGTGTCTTTCCTTCTAGAAGGTGACACAGTCACACACACACACACACACACACACACACACACACACAGGGACCTAAGGTTCTGCCCTTCCCCATCCTGGGTGACAGAATGATACAGTAAAAGAAGGAACCTGGGTGTCTGGTTATTCCCCCAGGGTAACACATTGGCAGAGACACAGGAACCTGTAAATCTGTCCCTTCCCTTAGAGAAGGGTCTAGAACTCCTAGAACTCTTCTACCCCCCCCCCCCCCAGCACCGTGATACGAAAGCAGCCACCTGGAGTCGTTCCACCCCCAACAGACCCAAATGCCTTAGAGTCTGTCTCTGCCCCTGCAGGGAGACAGTGCTACAGATTAGCTACCTTGATATCTGTCACTCCCCCCACAGGGTGATCTTGATACCTGTCACTCCCAACACAGGGTGACCAGGATATCTGTCACTCCCCACACAGGGGACCTGGATTTTTGTCATTCCACCCACAGGGCAACCTACATATCTGTGACTACACCCACAGGGTGACCTAGATATCTGTCACCACTCCCACAAGGTGACCAGGATATCTGTCATTCCCCCCATAGAGCGACCTGGATATCTGTCACTACTCCCACAAGGAGACCTGGATATCTCCCCACAGGAGACTTGAGGATCTAACCCTTCCCCCGGCACACAGTGACAGCTACAGGGATTATTTCTAGTGTTACATAATGACACAGACTCAGGGACTAGACAGTCTGTATAACCCCCTGCACGGTGACACAAAGACAGGTAAAGGGACATGAGAGTCAGTTATAGTGTAACATAATGACACAGACTCAGGGACTAGGGAGTCTGTATTACCCCCTGAGAGTCAGTTATAGTGTTTCATAATGACACAGACTCAGGGACTAGGGAGTCTGTATTACCCCCTGAGAGTCAGTTATAGTGTTTCATAATGACACAGACTCAGGGACTAGGGAGTCTGTATTACCCCCTGAGAGTCAGTTATAGTGTTTCATAATAACACAGACTCAGGGACAAGGGAGTCTGTATTACCCCCTGAGAGTCAGTTATAGTCTTACATAATGACACAGACTCAGGGACTAGGCAATCTGTATTACCCCCTAAGAGTCAGTTATAGGGTTACATAATGACACAGACTCAGGGACAAGGGAGTCTGTATTACCCCCTGAGAGTCAATTATAGTGTTACATAATGACACAGCCTCAGGGACTAGCAAGTCGGTATTACCCCCTGAGAGTCAGTTATAGTGTTACATAATGACACAGACTCAGGGACTAGCGAGTCTGTATTACCCCTGAGAGTCAGTTATAGTGTTACATAATGACACAGCCTCAGGGACTAGCAAGTCTGTATTACCCCTTGAGAGTCAGTTATAGTGTAACATAATGACACAGCCTCAGGGACTAGCAAGTCGGTATTACCCCCTGAGAGACAGTTATAGTGTTACATAATGACACAGACTCAGGGACTAGCAAGTCTGTATTACACCCTAAAAGTCAGTTATAGTGTTACATAATGACACAGCCTCAGGGACTAGCGAGTCTGTATTACCCCTGAGAGTCAGTTATAGTGTTAGATAGTGACACAGACTCAGGGACTAGGCAATCTGTATTACCCCCAGAGAGTCATTTATAGTGTTACATAATGATACAGACTCAGGGACTAGGGAGTCTGTATTACCCCCTGAGAGTCAGTTATAGTGTTACATAATGACACAGACTCAGGGACTAGCGAGTCTGTATTACCCCCTGAGAGTCAGTTATAGTGTTACATAATGACACAGCCTCAGGGACTACCGTGTCTGTATTACCCCCTGAGAGTCAGTTATAGTGTTACATAATGACACAAACTCAGGGACTAGGCAGTCTGTATTACCCCCTGAGAGTGAGTATTAGTGTTACATAATGACACAGCCTCAGGGACTAGGGAGTCTGTATTACCCCCTGAGAGTCAGTTATAGTGTTTCATAATAACACAGACTCAGGGACAAGGGAGTCTGTATTACCCCCTGAGAGTCAGTTATAGTCTTACATAATGACACAGACTCAGGGACTAGGCAATCTGTATTACCCCCTAAGAGTCAGTTATAGGGTTACATAATGACACAGACTCAGGGACAAGGGAGTCTGTATTACCCCCTGAGAGTCAATTATAGTGTTACATAATGACACAGCCTCAGGGACTAGCAAGTCGGTATTACCCCCTGAGAGTCAGTTATAGTGTTACATAATGACACAGACTCAGGGACTAGCGAGTCTGTATTACCCCTGAGAGTCAGTTATAGTGTTACATAATGACACAGCCTCAGGGACTAGCAAGTCTGTATTACCCCTTGAGAGTCAGTTATAGTGTAACATAATGACACAGCCTCAGGGACTAGCAAGTCGGTATTACCCCCTGAGAGACAGTTATAGTGTTACATAATGACACAGACTCAGGGACTAGCAAGTCTGTATTACACCCTAAAAGTCAGTTATAGTGTTACATAATGACACAGCCTCAGGGACTAGCGAGTCTGTATTACCCCTGAGAGTCAGTTATAGTGTTAGATAGTGACACAGACTCAGGGACTAGGCAATCTGTATTACCCCCAGAGAGTCATTTATAGTGTTACATAATGATACAGACTCAGGGACTAGGGAGTCTGTATTACCCCCTGAGAGTCAGTTATAGTGTTACATAATGACACAGACTCAGGGACTAGCGAGTCTGTATTACCCCCTGAGAGTCAGTTATAGTGTTACATAATGACACAGCCTCAGGGACTACCGTGTCTGTATTACCCCCTGAGAGTCAGTTATAGTGTTACATAATGACACAAACTCAGGGACTAGGCAGTCTGTATTACCCCCTGAGAGTGAGTATTAGTGTTACATAATGACACAGCCTCAGGGACTAGAGAGTCTGTATTACCCCCTGAGAGTCAGTTATAGTGTTACATAATGACACAGCCTCAGGGACTACCGTGTCTGTATTACCCCCTGAGAGTCAGTTATAGTGTTACATAATGACACAGACTCAGGGACTAGGCAGTCTGTATTACCCCCTGAGAGTCAGTATTAGTGTTACATAATGACACAGACTCAGGGACTAGGCAGTCTGTATTACCCCCCTGAGAGTCAGTTATAGTGTTATATAATGACACAGACTCAGGGACTAGGGAGTCTGTATTACCCCCTGAGAGTCAGTTATAGTGTTACATAATGACACAGCCTCAGGGACTAGCGAGTCTGTATTACCCCCTGAGAGTCAGTTATAGTGTTACATAATGACACAGACTCAGGGACTAGCTAGTCTGTATTACCCCCTGAGAGTCAGTTATAGTGTTACATAATGACACAGACTCAGGGACTAGCGAGTCTGTATTACCCCCTGAGAGTCAGTTATAGTGTTACATAATGACACAGACTCAGGGACTAGGCAGTCTGTATTACCCCCTGAGAGTCAGTATTAGTGTTAGATAATGACACAGACTCAGGGACTAGCGAGTCTGTATTACCCCCTGAGAGTCAGTTATAGTCTTACATAATGACACAGACTCAGGGACTAGGGAGTCTGTATTACCCCCTGAGAGTCAGTTATAGTGTTACATAATGACACAGACTTAGGGACTAGGGAGTCTGTATTACCCCCTGAGAGTCAGTTATAGTGTTACATAATGACACAGACTCAGGGACTAGCGAGTCTGTATTACCCCCTGAGAGTCAGTTATAGTGTTACATAATGACACAGACTCAGGGACTAGGGAGTCTGTATTACCCCCTGAGGGTCAGTTATAGTGTTACATAATGACACAGACTCAGGGTCTAGCAAGTCTGTATTACCCCCTGAGAGTCAGTTATAGTGTTACATAATGACACAGACTCAGGGACTAGGGAGTCTGTATTACCCCCTGAGGGTCAGTTATAGTGTTACATAATGACACAGACTCAGGGACTAGGGAGTCTGTATTACCTGCTGAGAGTCAGTATTACTGTTACATAATGACACAGACTCAGGGACTAGTGAGTCTGTATTACCCCCTGAGAGTCAGTTATAGTGTTACATAATGACACAGACTTAGGGACTAGGGAGTCTGTATTACCCCCTGAGAGTCAGTTATAGTGTTACATAATGACACAGACTCAGGGACTAGGGAGTCTGTATTACCCCCTGAGAGTCAGTTATAGTGTTACATAATGACACAGACTCAGGGACTAGCGAGTCTGTATTACCCCCTGAGAGTCAGTTATAGTGTTACATAATGACACAGACTCAGGGACTAGCGAGTCTGTATTACCCCCTGAGAGTCAGTTATAGTGTTACATAATGACACAGACTCAGGGACTAGGGAGTCTGTATTACCCCCTGAGGGTCAGTTATAGTGTTACATAATGACACAGACTCAGGGAGTAGGGAGTCTGTATTACCTGCTGAGAGTCAGTATTACTGTTACATAATGACACAGACTCAGGGACTAGGCAGACTCAGGGTGACAGTGATACAAAGAGATGTGACAGTCTGTGCATAACATATAGTGGTAACCTGCCCTTACTTATCTGTCTGGTTTCTGGTTACAATATATGAGATCTTTCTCTCCTAGCAACGTGTCTGACTAGTTTTTGTTAACAATAGCTTCATTTTCTTGGCAACCAGTGACAACGGTCACATCCCTTACATTTGTGATAATGATTAGATAGTCATCAAATTCAGTTAGGCTTGGTCACTAAAGAGACCTCTCTTTCAATTCATACAACACATTATCCTACTTGCATTTCCCAGTGCATTACTGAATTGCTTGCCTACTGTCCTCCACCCAAATAAATCTGCAAAATGTTAATACTCACCCAGTATCTCTTTCCTCCTGTCGGAATGGGGCTGGTCCGTGTAAACCCATTCAAAATTACCCCGAACTACCCTATTACCCATGATTTCCTAATAGGTTCAATGGACAGAATTCATATGGAGTCTCCTGTGGGGGATAAATAGGTTTAATACGTTGTAGGGTTCAGTCATTAGATGTATAGATTTTGTTGAAGTTTACTAAGCTACCCTATGTGAATATGATTATTAACTATAACAAAATGAAAACTCTCTTTAAAGGATCTTAAAATAAATTGCTTTATCTTCAATACTTTATACTATTACTTTAACATTAGGTTACTTATGCACAATACCTGAAAATGTCTAGAAATTTTAAAATAAATAAAAATTTAAATGTAGCAATTTAAAATAATAAGATTTCTTTATGGTACACATTTTTGTTATTAACATGTAGATTTCTGGGAAAAATGTGAACCGTCTACAAATAATATTATAAATATAATATATTACGCAATAAATGTAGTTAATACATCACTAGACACTAACTTAAACTAAATTACAATCTAAATAATGTTAGAATTAAACTAATTGAATTTCTGTACTTATGAGATGTATATTAATAAATTAATTAATTGAATTAACACTGTCAACAACTTAATATTTAAAAGGATCATAAAACAAAGTCTAGATTAGAAAAAAAAATGATATTCAGAATTCAAGTATTCAGATTTAGTTTTTAATCATTAAAAAATAATATATACAACGGATCAAATCATGCTGATTGTTTGATTAATGATTAATAGGATCCAAATTAAAATAATAAAATCAATAAAATTAAGTAGACCTTCAAAGGGAAGTCATTTAAACTACGTAGTATCTGAAATAATAATAACAATTACCATAATACAATTATTAGAAAATTACTTTTCTATTTATTATTTATAAGGTTTTACTTAAAAACAGAAATATAATATGAGGAATTTATGCATTCTATATTACTAAAATTTACCACTGAAAATCACTAAGCTCTATAAAAGAACGTTATATAGGATAGATAGTTTATAGGATAGTTCCATAAAGCTAAATGTAAATCACCTGAAATTGTAAAGTGTCCTATGCAGGCTTCAAAATGGACAACCTGTGACAATGTGTGACAGCATTGAGTGGAAGGACTCTCACCCCTTACCCTGTACTTTTATAGGATACGCCCTTTGTGTCAACAGAAAAAAAAATCCTATTAGATAAGTTGTGCACATGACAGCAGGTATAACCTGTTAATCTTTCATGCATGCTAGAAACTCCTCGTATGGACGTCACACCCAATATTCACCTGTCCGACCAGTTTGGTCTCGGAATAAGTAACAAACTCTTGCAATCAGCCACAGAACACCTTCTCATGTATTGCAACTAAAACGTCCCTTTAAGGGTTGCTATAATATGTGAGTTATCTAACCAAGGTATATTTTAGAATGAATAATGTATTTTAAGTTATCTCAGTTTTTGTAAACAGAGAAATAGCAGACATAACAGTCAGTATTTTTATGGGGTTGCAATTGTCACTCACACAGAAATAAGGTCCCTGACTGTTGTCATCATGCAGTAAAGGGGTCACCTGATATCAAGTGTCAGCCACAGCATTATTTCACCAGACTCTCATGGGAGATTTGACTTGCTTTTGTCATGTATGGGATTAGCACCACAAAATCCTTACTGCAACATTTTGTATTGTGATGTCATTTTGTTGTTACGTAAAAAAATAATTCTACTCTTTATTAAAAAATTGCAAACGCACATTAAACTGAAAACGTAAAGGAACAATGTAGTTGAAAAATGACGTGCTCTAATTCCTGCGTGTCCCGAGCGGAAACTGCTGCGGATACGGTCAGCAGCACTAGTGTAATGGCTCAGCTTCTGCTCCATACAAGTAGTGCTCTGCGGGGCACAAGCAGGGCCGCCATCAGGGGGTGACAGGGGTGACTCCTGTCAGGGGCCCCATGGGCCAGGGGGGCCCCATGAGGCAAGAACTAAAAAAAAAAAATTTTTTTTTTTTTTTTAAATTTTGGCAGCCACCAGTGGGTACTACATCAGAGTGCTAATTGAGCATGGAAAATGTTATTACAAGGAGTAAAGTATTAGCATTTGAGAGGATTTCTGAGTGTGCACTCAACCACTATGCACAGTGTGAGACAGACTAGGCACTTTGTTTGTACAGTGTGTGCCTGAGTCAGACGGCAGATCACTTTAATTTACAGAGGAGGTAGGAATTACTTAGCAAATGTTTTTTTTATTTCTTTGTGCAATTTCAGATTGTAACTTCAGTGTGGTAGTAGTTGTATGGTGGGGCCAGGTGTCCATAAAAACATTTTTTTTTTAGCAGCAGTGTATTTATGATTATTTGACAATACTGTTGAATTTCTATATTAAAAACCATGCGGAAATGTTTCCTCCTATATATATTACATTACAGTTTACTGCCCCTTTATGCAAGGACTTTCCAGATGCAAGGAGGCATTTTATCTAAGATGTTTACATCTGCATAACATGTTATACTCTCAGACTAAGATTGCTCAGTGTTTGAAATGAGACAGGTTAACTTAAAACTGTTCTGTTTACACTACAGCTGACTTAATTTTGAAATACATACCAACAAGCCTATATCCTGCATTTAACCAGATCTAATGGTATGAGTACCACAGCTTATGTTTCCACCAAGACCATATAGAGTACAGCATTTTTAAAATCCATAAGTACAGCTGACAGATGGGAACATTTATACACTATATTTGAAGTGGTGCTCTTGGTTGGGGAAAATGGGGAAAAATCAAACATATGTTAACCTTTTAAAAGTACTTTTCTTCATCTAGCCATCTACCCAGATCATTAATGTACAATTTTGAATTCACAGAATTATTTTTGTTTGCACATTTACAAATATGATTCTTTAAAAAGTGATCTCTTAATTTCTGCATTTTTTTTATCATGCATGTCACACACTGTTGGTTTAGGGGATACAAGGTGCATAAATGTTTCCTCCTGTGAGTGTTTCTGTGGGTGTCTGTGTTTATGTCTTTGTGCTTTGGTTTGTGTCGCTATGGGTGTGTATGTATTTTTTTCTGTGGGTCTCTCTGTGAGGGTGGGTGTGTATGTCTTTGTGCATTTTCTGTGGATGTCTGTGAGGGTGTGTGCATATGTCTTTGAGCTTTTTCTATGGGGTTCTCTGTGAGGGTGTGTGTATGTTTGTCTTTGTGTATTTATTTTCTCTGGATGCCTCTGTGAGGGTGGGTGTGTATGTCTGTTTTCTGTGGATGTCTCTGTGAGGGTGTGTGTTTTCTGTGGGTGTCTCTGTGAGGGTGTGTGTATGTATGTATGTATGTATGTCTGTCTGTGATTTCTGTGGATGTCTCTGTGAGGGTGTGTGTTTTCCGTGGGTGTCTCTGTGAGGGTGTGTGTATGTCCTTGTGTGTTTTCTGTGGATTTCTCAGTGAGGGTGCGTGTATGTATGTCTATCTATCTGGGTTTTATGTGGTTGTCTCTCTGTGTGTGTGTATGTCTTTGTGTGTTTTCTGTGGGTCTCTCTGTGTGTGTGTGTATGTCTTTGTGTGACTTCTGAGGCTGTCTCTGTCAGTGTTTCCTTGGGTGTATGTGCAAGTTTGAGTTTGTGTGTGTGTGTCCATTGTCTGTTCCTTTTTAGGACATTTTGACCTTACTACTGATTATTCACATCTTTCTACAGACTTTGAGACTAATGAGACCTTTCCGGAAGTCACCAATCTACCATTTAACCTTTAAATGATTGTTTAGACAGTTCAGGGCCCATTCTTTCAGCCACTGCATGCCGTTGGCATCATTTAGTTCGCATCTTCCTTTACAAAAAGATAATCAGAACTCCATATTTTGTTTTCTAAATCTCCTTTTTTACAAAACTGTAGTTTACCTCATTACTTGTCAGGTCAATGTAAACAAGTGCTGAGTGTCTGAGTGTGTCTGTGTCTGAGTTTCTTTGCGTGTCTGCTAGAGTGTCTATATGTAAATCCTTATGTGTGAGTGTGTGTTTCAGTGTATAAGTGTGTCTGTGTTTGTGTGTTACTACCTTTACAACATTTACAAGTTTAAATAGACACTTAAGAATAAAGTGCATATACGTTTTAGTCACTTGGTCAAAAATTGCACATGTCAAAGCGGGGGGCCCTGTTCAATGGTTAAGTCAGGGGCCCCAAAATTTCTAGTGGCGGCCCTGTTCACATCTTTCTACAGACTTTGAGACTAATGAGACCTTTCCGGAAGTCACCAATCTACCATTTAACCTTTAAATGATTGTTTAGACAGTTCAGGGCCCTTCCTTTCAGCCACTGCATGCCGTTGGCATCATTTAGTTCGCATCTTCCTTTACAAAAAGATAATCAGAACTCCATATTTTGTTTTCTAAATCTCCTTTTTTACAAAACTGTAGTTTACCTCATTACTTGTCAGGTCAATGTAAACAAGTGCTGAGTGTCTGAGTGTGTCTGTGTCTGAGTTTCTTTGCGTGTCTGCTAGAGTGTCTATATGTAAATCCTTATGTGTGAGTGTGTGTTTCAGTGTATAAGTGTGTCTGTGTTTGTGTGTTACTACCTTTACAACATTTACAAGTTTAAATAGACACTTAAGAATAAAGTGCATATACGTTTTAGTCACTTGGTCAAAAATTGCACATGTCAAAGCGGGGGGCCCTGTTCAATGGTTAAGTCAGGGGCCCCAAAATTTCTAGTGGCGGCCCTGGGCACAAGTGGTACTTTTACTATGTGCTGCCGGGGTTAAACACATAGAAGTTCAGGGTTGCTAGTGTTAACATTACATAGTCTTAACAAATTATAGCATGTCATATTTACACTGTAATGGCCCTTTAATTCCCCATAAAATATACAATTATGTGTCGTACAGTAAAGTAAAGATAAGTGTGTCTATTTCCCCCAGAGATCCTGACCCTGCAACATGCTATTTGATCAGTGCAGGCACTCATTTTTATTTGGCCACAGCAGAACACATGAGATAAACACTTAAGATCCCTTTTTTTTAAGGCGTTTGTCCCTGTACTGCAAAACAATGCAAGTGTAGCTAATAACATTATTATTTTTTAATATTTTGTATGATGATCATTTGTGATGATTATATTTATTAAGGTTTATATATGTGCCAGCAGATGATCCCATGGCGTATGGCGTGTATACAATTATTATTATTATTATTTATATTTTGTATGAAGACCATTTGCAATGTGAAGGTTAATCGGTTATATATAAAACACATACAAGAAATACTTCAGTTACCATATCACGGTATATACAGTATATATATATATAAAACATTTCCCATGGTGTATGGTGTGACAGGCATTTTACTTATGTACATGAACAACAAAAAAATCACAGAAGCTTAGATAGGACATACTAGTGCTTAGATAGGACATACTAGTGCTTAGATAGGACATACTAGTGCTTAGATAGGACATACTAGTGCTTAGATAGGACATACTAGTGCTTATATAGGACATACTAGTGCTTAGATAGGACATACTAGTGCTTAGATAGGACATACTAGTGCTTAGATAGGACATACTAGTGCTTAGATAGGACATACTAGTGCTTATATAGGACATACTAGTGCTTAGATAGGACATACTAGTGCTTAGATAGGACATACTAGTGCTTAGATAGGACATACTAGTGCTTAGATAGGACATACTAGTGCTTAGATAGGACATACTAGTGCTTATATAGGACATACTAGTGCTTATATAGGACATACTAGTGCTTAGATAGGACATACTAGTGCTTAGATAGGACATACTAGTGCTTAGATAGGACACACTAGTGCTTAGATAGGAGTGCTTAGATAGGACACACTAGTGCTTAGATAGGACATACTAGTGCTTAGATAGGACATACTAGTGCTTAGATAGGACATACTAGTGCTTAGATAGGACATACTAGTGCTTAGATAGGACATACTAGTGCTTAGATAGGACATACTAGTGCTTAGATAGGAGTGCTTAGATAGGACACACTAGTGCTTAGATAGGACATACTAGTGCTTAGATAGGACATACTAGTGCTTAGATAGGACATACTAGTGCTTAGATAGGACATACTAGTGCTTAGATAGGACACACTAGTGCTTAGATAGGACATACTAGTGCTTAGATAGGACATACTAGTGCTTAGATAGGACATACTAGTGCTTAGATAGGACATACTAGTGCTTAGATAGGACATACTAGTGCTTAGATAGGACATACTAGTGCTTAGATAGGACATACTAGTGCTTAGATAGGACATACTAGTGCTTATATAGGACATACTAGTGCTTATATAGGACATACTAGTGCTTAGATAGGACATACTAGTGCTTAGATAGGACATACTAGTGCTTAGATAGGACATACTAGTGCTTAGATAGGACATACTAGTGCTTAGATACGACATACTAGTGCTTAGATAGGACACACTAGTGCTTAGATAGGACATACTAGTGCTTAGATAGGACATACTAGTGCTTAGATAGGACATACTAGTGCTTATATAGGACATACTAGTGCTTATATAGGACATACTAGTGCTTAGATAGGACATACTAGTGCTTAGATAGGACATACTAGTGCTTAGATAGGACATACTAGTGCTTAGATAGGACATACTAGTGCTTAGATAGGACACACTAGTGCTTAGATAGGACATACTAGTGCTTAGATAGGACATACTAGTGCTTAGATAGGACATACTAGTGCTTAGATAGGACATACTAGTGCTTAGATAGGACATACTAGTGCTTAGATAGGACATACTAGTGCTTAGATAGGACATACTAGTGCTTAGATAGGACATACTAGTGCTTAGATAGGACATACTAGTGCTTAGATAGGACATACTAGTGCTTAGATAGGACATACTAGTGCTTAGATAGGACATACTAGTGCTTAGATAGGACATACTAGTGCTTAGATAGGACATACTAGTGCTTAGATAGGACATACTAGTGCTTAGATAGGACATACTAGTGCTTAGATAGGACATACTAGTGCTTAGATAGGACACACTAGTGCTTAGATAGGAGTGCTTAGATAGGACACACTAGTGCTTAGATAGGACATACTAGTGCTTAGATAGGACATACTAGTGCTTAGATAGGACATACTAGTGCTTAGACAAAGTGATATGAAACCGAATTTTTTTCTTTCATGATTCAGATAGAGCAGCAATTTTATGCAACTTTCTAATTTACTTCTATTATACATGTTTCTTCATTCTCTTGGTATCTTTATTTGAAAAGCAGGAATGTAAGCTTAGGAGGCAGAAAAATGTCGCCACCAATCAGCAAGCGCTACCCAGGATGCTGAACCAAAAAATGGGCTGGCTCCTAAGCTTATATTCCTGCATTTTCAAATAAAGATACCAAGAGAACGAAGAATATATTGATAAAAGGAGTAAATTAGACAGTTGCTAAAATATCCATTTAATTGCCTTAAAAGGACACACTAGTGATTTTGTTTTCTAACTTATGAAGTCATCATGTGTATTTATTCACTTTTAAAGGCTATAATGATGCGTTTATCACAGTGAAAATGTCTTAGTAATCCCTGGTTACTCAATGTGTGGCTCACTGAACCTTCCCTGGCGGCTCACGTGAAGCTATTGAGGAAATAAAAAGACAGATGCCGCTGCAGCAGGAGCCACACCATCACATTTGTGTTTCCTTTGGGTGGGTAGTGCTAGTAAGTGTTACTGCCACTCGTTGGTCAAACTAGAGGAGAGGACATTCTGAATCTTATATTTGTTGGTCAGGTCTTGTGTTTGTACTGACAGAGCTCCAATCATCTGAAATAGAAGGCGCTTATTGGTTTTATGAGGAAAAGAGAGGAGATAACAAACGTTGCCACTTTTCATTGCATCATACACCAAGAGGCACTCATTTGGAAACTCAGAAACAACAAATTGCAAAACGATATCCAGCTGTTTGTGCGCGTGGTCACTTTTATTGTCTCAAAAGTACTGAACCATCAATAGTTTTGACAGCTGCTTGAGGTGATGCATAATGAGGTAAGATGGTTATCTCGCGACAGAGTTCTTGAACGCTTTTTGAGTTTACTTGTCGGAGTACATGAATTCCTTGAAAGCAAGGGTAAAAACAAGCCAGAATTACAAGACCCAGAAAGAATTATATAGTCGGCCCTTGTGACTGATATCACGTCACCTGAACACACTAAACTTGGTGCTCCCAGGAAGAGATAAGCTCCCAGGTCACATATTACGTGCAATAAAAGCATTCAAGAAAAAAATAACCACACTATATTTACCTGACAAAGATTTTGTTCACTTCCCAAGATAAAACAAATGACCCATCACTACAGCAACACTTTAGCCTCAGTGAATTTGTCAAAGTGCTGGAAGAGCTGATGGGCTTTATTGACAACACCTTTCATGTGCCTGTGTCCTCACTGACTAGTTTTAATACAACTCTGCCCTTCTACCCATGTGCTCTCGAAAGTGAAATTGTTGAGTTGCAGGCAAAAGACACTTGGAGCAGGAGTGGGTCACTTCTGGAATGTAGTCTCTGAATTGGACTTTCCCACCTTGAAGACATTTGTAAAAAATAAAATGCCCTTTTTTGTGACCAGGTATACTTGCGATTTGTGAATCAATAGTCTCTACCATGAACATTCTAAAGAGGAAACAGGGAAACAGACTGACCAGTTCCCATCTTGATTGACTCCCAAGGATTGCAAGCCACAAATACAACATGAATACAGTTAAAGAGATGAATGCATTCTTCCACTCTTCTTAGTATTAAAGTGACATTAAAGTCATGTTTTTTACTTTTCATTTTAAACATTCGCCTAGATTACGGGTTTTTATCGGTAAGGCTTGCGGTGCTAACGAGCCTTTTTTCCCACCGCTCCCTTAAAGGGACAGTCAACACCAGAATTTTTGTTGTTTAAAAAGTTAGATAATCCCTTTATTACCCATTCCCCAGTTTTGCAAAACCAGCACTGTTATATTAATATACTTTTTACTTCTGTGACTAACTTGTATCTAAGCATCTTCTGACCGCCCCTAATCACATGACTTTTAGTTATTATCTGTTGACTTGCATTTTAGCCAATTAGTGCAGTGTCTGCCACTAGCCACGAGCGTGATCACAATGCTATCTATATGGCCTACATGAGCTTGCTCTCCCCTGCTGTGAAAAGTAAATAAAATAGAGGCGGCCTTCAAGGGCATAAAAATCATATGTGCTTTCCTAGGTTTGCTTTCAACTAGAATACCAAGAAAACAAAGCAAAATTGTTGATAAAAGTAAATTGGAAAGTTGTTTAAAATTACATGCCCTATTTGAAAAATGAAAGTTTTTTTTGGACTTGACTGTCCCTTTAAGACAACGCTGGTATTACAGTTTTTTTTAACCTGGCGTTAGCCGCAAAAAGGTGAGCGTAGAGCAGAATTTAGCTCCACATCTCACCTCAATACCAGAGTTGCTTAAGTCAGCGGTGAGTTGGCTAAACATGCTCGTGCACGATTTCCCCATAGGAACCAATGGGGCTGAGCTGGCTGAAAAAAAACCTAACACCTGCAAAAAAGCAGCGTTCAGCTCCTAACGCAGCCCCATTGTTTCCTATAGGGAAATTAATTTTATGTCTGCACCTAACACCCTAACATGAACCCCGAGTCTAAACACCCCTAATATTACACTTATTAACCCCTAATCTGCCGCCCCTGCTATCGCTGACAAAGACATTATATTTATTAAACCCTAATCTGCCCCCCCCCCCAATGTCGCCACAACTATATTAAATTTATTAACCACTAATCTCCCGCCGCCAATGTAGCCGCCACTATTATAAATTTATCAACCCCTAAACCTAAGTCTAACCCTAACACCCCCCCTAACTTAAAGGGACACTGAACCCAATTTTTTTTCGTGATTCAGATAGAGCATGCGATTTTAAGCAACTTTCTAATTTACTCCTATTTTCAATTTTTATTCGTTCTCTTGCTATCTTTATTTGAAAAAGAAGGTATCTAAACTTTTTTTTTGGTTCAGCACTTTTTTATTGGTGGATGAATTTATCCACCAATCAGCAAGAGCAATCCAGGTTGTTCACCAAAAATGGGCCGGCATCTAAACTTAAATTCTTGCATTTCAAATAAAGATACCAAGAGAATGAAGAAAATTTTATAATAGGAGTAAATTAGAAAGTTGCTTAAAATGTCATGCTCTATCTGAATCACGAAAGAAAAAATTTGGGCTCAGTGTCCCTTTAAATATAATTTAAATACATCTAAATAAATTTACTAAAATTAAAAAAATTATTCCTATTTAAAACTAAATACTTACCGATAAAATAAACCCTAAGCTAGCTACAATATAACTAATAGTTACATTGTAGCTAGCTTAGGTTTTATTTTTATTTTACAGGCAAGTTTTTATTTATTTTAACTAGGTACAATAATTATTAAATAGTTATTAACTATTTAATAACTTCCTAGTTAAAATAAGTACAAAAGTACCTGTAAAATAAACCCTAACCTAAGTTACAATTACACCTAACACTACACTATAATTAAACTAATTACCTAAACTACCTACAATTATTTACAATTAAACTAAATAAACTAAAGTACGACAAACAACAAACACTAAATTTCAGAAAATAAAAAGAAATTACAATTTTTTTAAACTAATTGCACCTACTCTAATCCCCCTAATAAAATAAAAAAAGCCCACCAAAATAATAAAATTCCCTACCCTATACTAAATTACAAATAGCCCTTAAAAGGGCCTTTTGCGGGGCATTGCCCCAAATTAATCAGCTCTTTCACCTGTAAAAAAAATACAATACCCCCAACATTAAAACCCACCACCCACACACCCAACCCTTCTCTAAAACCCACTCAATCCCCCCTTAAAAAAAACTAACACTACCCCCCTGAAGATCTCCCTACCTTGAGCCGTCTTCACCCAGCTGGGCACAAGTGGACCTCCAGAGGGGCAGAAGTCTTTACCCGATCCGGCCAGAAGAGGTCCTCCAAGCGGCAGAAGTCTTCATCCAGGCGGCATCTTCTATCTTCATCCATCCGGAGCGGAGTGGGTCCATCTTCAATCCAGCCGACGTGGAGCCATCCTCTTCAAACGACGTCCTAACACTGAATGAAGGTTCCTTTAAATGATGTCATCCAAGATGGCGTCCCTTGAATTCCGATTGGCTGATAGGATTCTATCAGCCAATCGGAATTAAGGTAGGAAAAATCCTATTGGCTGATTGGATCAGCCAATAGGATTGAGCTCGCATTCTATTGGCCGATTGGAACAGCCAATAGAATGCAAGCTCAATCCTATTGGCTGATTGGATCAGCCAATAGGATTTTTCCTACCTTCTAAGTTAACCATTCCCATGTTGTCTGCATTATATGTTTACATTGTATGTTTTCATTTATCAAGAAATTAGCTAAACAGGCAGGCCACAGGGATTAGTGGTAAATGATGTGGCTCTTCTAATGGCTGTCTCTTGCCAGTTTGGCTTTCTTAGAAAAAACAGTGAGGAACACTGTGTGACACACGATGTGAGGTCTGTTCCCCAGATCACACTATAGCTCAGTAACATTACACTATGTGACAGTGTGACACACTATGTAAGGTCTGTTCCCCAGATCACACTATAGCTCAGTAACATTACATTATGTGACAGTGTGACACACTATGTAAGGTCTGTTCCCCAGATCACACTATAGCTCAGTAACATTACATTATGTGACAGTGTGACACACTATGTGAGGTCTGTTCCCCAGATCACACTATAGCTCAGTAACATTACACTTTGTGACAGTGTGACACACTATATGAGGTCTGTTCCCCAGGTCACACTATAGCTCAGTAACATTACACTATGTGACAGTGTGACACACTATGTGAGGTCGGTTCCCCAGATCACACTATAGCTCAGTAACATCATACTATGTGACAGTGTGACACACTATGTGAGGTCGGTTCCCCAGATCACACTATAGCTCAGTAACATTACACTATGTGACAGTGTAACACACTATGTGAGGTCTGTTCACCAGATCACACTATAGCTCAGTAACATTACACTATGTGACAGTGTAACACACTATGTGAGGTCTGTTCCCCAGATCACACTATAGCTCAGTAACATTACACTATGTGACACACTATGTGAGGTCTGTTCCCCAGATCACACTATAGCTCAGTAACATTACACTATGTGACAGTGTGACACACGATGTGAGGTCTGTTCCCCAGATCACACTATAGCTCAGTAACATTACACTATGTGACACACTATGTGAGGTCTGTTCCCCAGATCACACTATAGCTCAGTAACATTACACTATGTGACAGTGTGACACACGATGTGAGGTCTGTTCCCCAGATCACACTATAGCTCAGTAACATTACACTATGTGACAGTGTGACACACGATGTGAGGTCTGTTCCCCAGATCACACTATAGCTCAGTAACATTACACTATGTGACAGTGTGACACACAATGTGAGGTCTGTTCCCCAGATCACACTATAGCTCAGTAACATTACACTATGTGACAGTGTGACACACGATGTGAGGTCTGTTCCCCAGATCACACTATAGCTCAGTAACATTACACTATGTGACAGTGTGACACACTATGTGAGGTCTGTTCCCCAGATCACACTATAGCTCAGTAACATTACACTATGTGACACACTATGTGAGGTCTGTTCCCCAGATCACACTATAGCTCAGTAACATTACACTATGTGACAGTGTGACACACGATGTGAGGTCTGTTCCCCAGATCACACTATAGCTCAGTAACATTACACTATGTGACACACTATGTGAGGTCTGTTCCCCAGATCACACTATAGCTCAGTAACATTACACTATGTGACAGTGTGACACACTATGTGAGGTCTGTTCCCCAGATCACACTATAGCTCAGTAACATTACACTATGTGACAGTGTGACACACGATGTGAGGTCTGTTCCCCAGATCACACTATAGCTCAGTAACATTACACTATGTGACAGTGTGACACACAATGTGAGGTCTGTTCCCCAGATCACACTATAGCTCAGTAACATTACACTATGTGACAGTGTGACACACGATGTGAGGTCTGTTCCCCAGATCACACTATAGCTCAGTAACATTACACTATGTGACAGTGTGACACACTATGTGAGGTCTGTTCCCCAGATCACACTATAGCTCAGTAACATTACACTATGTGACACACTATGTGAGGTCTGTTCCCCAGATCACACTATAGCTCAGTAACATTACACTATGTGACAGTGTGACACACGATGTGAGGTCTGTTCCCCAGATCACACTATAGCTCAGTAACATTACACTATGTGACACACTATGTGAGGTCTGTTCCCCAGATCACACTATAGCTCAGTAACATTACACTATGTGACAGTGTGACACACGATGTGAGGTCTGTTCCCCAGATCACACTATAGCTCAGTAACATTACACTATGTGACAGTGTGACACACGATGTGAGGTCTGTTCCCCAGATCACACTATAGCTCAGTAACATTACACTATGTGACAGTGTGACACACAATGTGAGGTCTGTTCCCCAGATCACACTATAGCTCAGTAACATTACACTATGTGACAGTGTGACACACGATGTGAGGTCTGTTCCCCAGATCACACTATAGCTCAGTAACATTACACTATGTGACAGTGTGACACACAATGTGAGGTCTGTTCCCCAGATCACACTATAGCTCAGTAACATTACACTATGTGACAGTGTGACACACTATGTGAGGTCTGTTCCCCAGATCACACTATAGCTCAGTAACATTACACCATGTGACAGTGTGACACACGATGTGAGGTCTGTTCCCCAGATCACACTATAGCTCAGTAACATTACACTATGTGACAGTGTGACACACGATGTGAGGTCTGTTCCCCAGATCACACTATAGCTCAGTAACATTACACTATGTGACAGTGTGACACACGATGTGAGGTCTGTTCCCCAGATCACACTATAGCTCAGTAACATTACACTATGTGACAGTGTGACACACAATGTGAGGTCTGTTCCCCAGATCACACTATAGCTCAGTAACATTACACTGTGACTGTGTGACACACTATGTGAGGTCTGTTCCCCAGATCACACTATAGCTCAGTAACATTACACTGTGACAGTGTGACACACTATGTGAGGTCTGTTCCCCAGATCACACTATAGCTCAGTAACATTACACTATGTGACAGTGTGACACACTATGTGAGGTCTGTTCCCCAGATCACACTATAGCTCAGTAACATTACACTATGTGACAGTGTGACATACTATGTGAGGTCTGTTCCCCAGATCACACTATAGCTCAGTAACATTACACTATGTGACAGTGTGACACACTATGTGAGGTCTGTTCCCCAGATCACACTATAGCTCAGTAACATTACACTATGTGACAGTGTGACACACGATGTGAGGTCTGTTCCCCAGATCACACTATAGCTCAGTAACATTACACTGTGACAGTGTGACACACTATGTGAGGTCTGTTCCCCAGATCACACTATAGCTCAGTAACATTACACTGTGACAGTGTGACACACTATGTGAGGTCTGTTCCCCAGATCACACTATAGCTCAGTAACATTACACTATGTGACAGTGTGACACACTATGTGAGGTCTGTTCCCCAGATCACACTATAGCTCAGTAACATTACACTATGTGACAGTGTGACACACTATGTAAGTTCTGTTCCCCAGATCACACTATAGCTTAGTAACATTACACTATGTGACAGTGTGACACACTATGTGAGGTCTGTTCCCCAGATCACACTATAGCTCAGTAACATTACACTATGTGACAGTGTGACAAACTATGTAAGGTCTGTTCCCCAGATCACACTATAGCTTAGTAACATTACACTATGTGACAGTGTGACACGCTATGTGAGGTCTGTTCCCCAGATCACACTATAGCTCAGTAACATTACTCTATGTGACAGTGTGACACACTATGTGAGGTCTGTTCCCCAGATCACACTATAGCTCAGTAACATTACACTATGTGACAGTGTGACATACTATGTGAGGTCTGCTCCCCAGATCACACTATAGCTCAGTAACATTACACTATGTGACAGTGTGACACACTATGTGAGGTATGTTCTCCAGATCACACTATAGCTCAGTAACATTACACTATGTGACAGTGTGACACACTATGTGAGGTCTGTTCCCCAGATCACACTATAGCTCAGTAACATTACACTATGTGACAGTGTGACACACTATGTGAGGTCTGTTCCCCAGATCACACTATAGCTCAGTAACATTACACTATGTGACAGTGTGACACACTATGTGAGGTCTGTTCCCCAGATCACACTATGGCTCAGTACCATTACACTATGTGACAGTGTGACACACTATGTGAGGTCTGTTCCTCATATCACACTATAGCTCAGTAACATTACACTATGTGACAGTGTGACACACTATGTGAGGTCTGTTCCCCAGATCACACTATAGCTCAGTAACATTACACTATGTGACAGTGTGACACACTATGTGAGGTCTGTTCCCCAGTTCACACTATAGCTCAGTAACATTACACTATGTGACAGTGTGACACACTATGTGAGGTCTGTACCCCAGATCACACTATAGCTCAGTAACATTACACTATGTGACAGTGTGACACACTATGTGAGGTCTGTTCCCCAGATCACACTATAGCTCAGTAACATTACACTATGTGACTGTGTGACACACTATGTAAGGTCTGTTCCCCAGATCACACTATAGCTCAGTAACATTACACTATGTGACAGTGTGACACACTATGTGAGGTCTGTTCCCCAGATCACACTATAGCTCAGTAACATTACACTATGTGACAGTGTGACACACTATGTAAGGTCTGTTCCCCAGATCACACTATAGCTCAGTAACATTACACTATGTGACAGTGTGACACACTATGTGAGGTCTGTTCCCCAGATCACACTATAGCTCAGTAGCATCATACTATGTGACAGTGTGACACACTATGTGAGGTCTGTTCCCCAGATCACACTATAGCTCAGTAGCATCATACTATGTGACAGTGTGACACGCTATGTGAGGTCTGTTCTCCAGATCACACTATAGCTCAGTAAGATTACACTATGTGACAGTGTGACACGCTATGTGAGATCTGTTCCCCAGATCACACTATAGCTCAGTAACATTACACTATGTGACAGTGTGACACACTATGTGAGGTCTGTTCCCCAGATCACACTATAGCTCAGTAGCATCATACTATGTGACAGTGTGACACGCTATGTGAGGTCTGTTCTCCAGATCACACTATAGCTCAGTAAGATTACACTATGTGACAGTGTGACACGCTATGTGAGATCTGTTCCCCAGATCACACTATAGCTCAGTAACATTACACTATATGACAGTGTGACACACTATGTGAGGTCTGTTCCCCAGATCACACTATAGCTCAGTAACATCATACTATGTGACAGTGTGACACACTATGTGAGGTCTGTTCCCCAGATCACACTATAGCTCAGTAACATTACACTATGTGACAGTGTGACACACTATGTGAGGTCTGTTCCCCAGATCACACTATAGCTCAGTAACATTACACTATGTGACAGTGTGACACACTATGTAAGGTCTGTTCCCCAGATCACACTATAGCTCAGTAACATTACACTATGTGACAGTGTGACACGCTATGTGAGGTCTGTTCCCCAGATCACACTATAGCTCACTAACATTACACTATGTGACAGTGTGACACACTATGTGAGGTCTGTTCCCCAGATCACACTATAGCTCAGTAACATTACACTATGTGACAGTGTGACACACTATGTGAGGTCTGTTCCCCAGATCACACTATGGCTCAGTAACATTACACTATGTGACAGTGTGACACACTATGTGAGGTCTGTTCCCCAGATAACACTATAGCTCAGTAACATTACACTATGTGACAGTGTGACACACTATGTGAGGTCTGTTCCCCAGATCACACTATGGCTCAGTAACATTACACTATGTGACAGTGTGACACACTATGTGAGGTCTGTTCCCAAGATCACACTATAGCTCAGTAACATTACACTATGTGACAGTGTGACACACTATGTGAGGTATGTTCTCCAGATCACACTATAGCTCAGTAACATTACACTATGTGACAGTGTGACACACTATGTGAGGTCTGTTCCCCAGATCACACTATAGCTCAGTAACATTACACTATGTGACAGTGTGACACGCTATGTGAGGTCTGTTCCCCAGATAACACTATAGCTCAGTAACATTACACTATGTGACAGTGTGACACACTATGTGAGGTCTGTTCCCCAGATCACACTATAGCTCAGTAACATTACACTATGTGACAGTGTGACACACTATGTGAGGTCTGTTCCCCAGATCACACTATAGCTCAGTAACATTACACTATGTGACAGTGTGACACACTATGTGAGGTCTGTTCCCCAGATCACACTATAGCTCAGTAACATTACACTATGTGACAGTGTGACACACTATGTGAGGTCTGTTCCCCAGATCACACTATAGCTCAGTAACATTACACTATGTGACAGTGTGACACACTATGTGAGGTCTGTTCCCCAGATCACACTATAGCTCAGTAACATTACACTATGTGACAGTGTGACACACTATGTGAGGTCTGTTCCCCAGATCACACTATAGCTCAGTGACATTACACTATGTGACAGTGTGACACACGATGTGAGGTCTGTTCCCCAGATCACACTATAGCTCAGTGACATTACACTATGTGACAGTGTGACACACGATGTGAGGTCTGTTCCCCAGATCACACTATAGCTCAGTAATAGGGATCGGCGAATGTGTTTATATTTGAATTCGAATGTTAGAACAAATGTTATTGTAGAAATTCGATTTACATAATCGAATGTTGACAAGAACGAATATTTTCAAAAATTCTATAATTGAATGCTATTTACTGTTTTCGAATGTCACTTTCGAATTCGAATGTTCATAATTAGATCGAATGTCTACATTAGAAAAATTTTGAATGTAACATTCGATTTAACAAATACCCTTCTGTGCCCTGACCAGGAAAATAGGGCAAAATCCCTGGTCTCTTCCACAGGTCATCAGTGAGCAGGAGGCTAGTCCACAGCCCCCTGGGTCCTTGTATTTCTGTCGGGAAGATGAGCCAACCGCTGCATCTCCCGGATCCCCCTCCTCTTGCTGGGGATCATAGGCGGCTACTTTCATTTCCGAATCCTCACACTGCCGATGGGGAGCGAGAACGGCTTCCTCGGCTCCTGTGTACCCCCCCACTGCCGCTGGGGAGATGTTTCCGGGGACCATCTCCCTGGTACCGGGACTTTTGGTACCGCTTGGGGGATAAGATGATTTCTCCATCCCCCGGACCCACAATCAGCTGTTGGGCAGATGCATCCCTCCATCCCATCCTGCCCTGTGCAGAAACAGGCTCGTCAAGATGGGCCAATATTTGCTGCATGCCTCTAAATCTTTCTGGGCCCAGCACACTTCTGAAATACCCAGCAGCCAGTCTCTGTAATCCAAGATTTCCTCCCAATGCCACTGCAGGTCACTCCGGAAGGCAGGGTCTGTGGACAGTTTTCCATACAACAGCCCCAAGCCTCCGTAGCCAAAGCCTTCTGTTGGGCTGTCATCCGCGATCAGGAGAACACTTGGGCTATATACCGGAGGGCTCTGTAGCTTTTGTCCAGCTGCATCTCTTCCCGGATCAGCCTGCTCAACTCAGCTGTCCACTCTTTTTGCATTGTTTTCTCCCAAGAACAACACCCGTGCCTCGTACTGCGCCCAGTACCTTTCCTGGAGGGAGGGGAGAATCTTTCTCTGGTGGTGCTGCTCTCGGTCTAGCGCTTCTTTCCAGAGTTGTTGGTGGGCGGAGTCATACCACTCCAGCAGGACCTGCTCTGCCACAGGTCCTCTGTGTTGTGCCGGCATCTCTCGCAACCTCCTTCCAAATTCCTCTTCCATGGGTGCTGGTGTCTGTTCCGCTCCTCTCCTGCTAGCCGGACTTCGGATTCCAGTGGTGGTTTGGATGTCCCATACTGCAGGAAGCATTTCACCGCTTGCCACCAATTGTGATGGATCACCTGGTACCCCGCCTGGGTATCTCCGCCAAAACCTGCCTCCTGCCCTCCAAACCCCTCAAGTAGATAGATAGCTGATACCAGCCAAAGGAATAACTTTTTATTGCAAGGTTCACACACATTTTATACACTTCCATGTACACTGTAAGTCCTGATTAGCCTGGGCATGCCCACCAAGATGCCCAGAAACAGTTCCACAGTCCCAGCTTCCTTCCGTGCCCTGACCAGGCAAATAGGGCAAAATCCCTGGTCTCTTCCACAGGCCATATTCAGTGGGCAGGAGGCTAGCCCACAGCCCCTCCAGAAGCCCCAGTGACGGTAGGTTCTGTCGCACATACTCCAAATGTCTAGCCAGTAGAGGGTTAATAACACAGCAATTCAAAAAAATATTTATGTACTGTATACTGTGAGGCTCGTGGGATACTCCTCTATCAGACCGAACTCGGCCAGTAGTCTTGTTATCCCGGCGTCGAGTCGGAAACATAGGGAATATCCCAGAGCAGAGAATATCAGGAAAATGAGGAGAGCGGCACTCACCACAGGCAGGACAGCACAAGGCAAATAGGCAGACAGGATACAGCAACAGAAAAGCAGACCAGCAATTCAGGGGTTAACCAGGTAGCGTAGTAAGACAGGCAGGGTTTCGGCAAGAAGGTATCAGTCCAGCAGATTAGGGGTTAACCAGTTAGCGTAGTGAGACAGGCAAGGTTCAGTAACAAGTATCAGTCCAGCAGATAAGGGGTTAACCAATTAGCGTTGTGAGACAGGCAGGGTTCAGTAACAAGTATCAGTCCAGCAGATTTGGGGTTAACCAGTTAGCGTAGTGAGACAGGCAGGGTTCAGTAACCAGTATCAGTCCAGCAGATAAGGGGTTAACCAGTTAGTGTAGTGAGACAGGCAGGGTTCAGTAACAAGTATCAGTCCAGCAGAAAAGGGGTTAACCAGTTAGCGTAGTGAGACAGGCAGGGCTCAGTAACAAGTATCAGTCCAGCAGATTTGGGGTTAACCAGTTAGCGTAGTGAGACAGGCAGGGTTCAGTAACCAGTATCAGTCCAGCAGATTTGGGGTTAACCAGTTAGCGTAGTGAGACAGGCAGGGTTCAGTAACAAGTATCAGTCCAGCAGATTTGGGGTTAACCAGTTAGCGTTGTGAGACAGGCAGGGTTCAGTAACAAGTATCAGTCCAGCAGATAAGGGGTTAACCAGTTAGCGTAGTGAGACAGGCAGGGTTCAGTAACAAGTATCAGTCCAGCAGATAAGGGGTTAACCAATTAGCGTTGTGAGACAGGCAGGGTTCAGTAACAAGTATCAGTCCAGCAGATAAGGGGTTAACCAGTTAGTGTAGTGAGACAGGCAGGGCTCAGTAACAAGTATCAGTCCAGCAGATAAGGGGTTAAGCAGTTAGCGTAGTGAGACAGGCAGGGTTCAGTAACAAGTATCAGTCCAGCAGATAAGGGGTTAACCAGTTAGTGTAGTGAGACAGGCAGGGCTCAGTAACAAGTATCAGTCCAGCAGATAAGGGGTTAAGTAGTTAGCGTAGTGAGACAGGCAGGGTTCAGTAACAGGTATCAGTCCAGCAGATAAGGGGTTAACCAGTTAGTGTAGTGAGACAGGCAGGGCTCAGTAACAAGTATCAGTCCAGCAGATAAGGGGTTAAGCAGTTAGCGTAATGAGACAGGCAGGGTTCAGTAACAGGTATCAGTCCAGCAGATAAGGGGTTAACCAGTTAGCGTAATGAGACAGGCAGGGTTCAGTAACAGGTATCAGTCCAGCAGATAAGGGGTTAACCAGTTAGTGTAGTGAGACAGGCAGGGCTCAGTAACAAGTATCAGTCCAGCAGATAAGGGGTTAAGCAGTTAGCGTAGTGAGACAGGCAGGGTTCAGTAACAAGTATCAGTCCAGCAGATAAGGGGTTAACCAATTAGCGTTGTGAGACAGGCAGGGCTCAGTAACAAGTATCAGTCCAGCAGATAAGGGGTTAACCAGTTAGTGTAGTGAGACAGGCAGGGCTCAGTAACAAGTATCAGTCCAGCAGATAAGGGGTTAACCAGTTAGCGTAGTGAGACAGGCAGGGTTCAGTAACAGGTATCAGTCCAGCAGATAAGGGGTTAACCAGTTAGTGTAGTGAGACAGGCAGGGTTCAGTAACAAGTATCAGTCCAGCAGATAAGGGGTTAACCAGTTAGTGTAGTGAGACAGGCAGGGCTCAGTAACAAGTATCAGTCCAGCAGATTTGGGGTTAACCAGTTAGCGTAGTGAGACAGGCAGGGTTCAGTAACAAGTATCAGTCCAGCAGATTTGGGGTTAACCAGTTAGTGTAGTGAGACAGGCAGGGTTCAGTAACAAGTATCAGTCCAGCAGATAAGGGGTTAACCAGTTAGCGTAGTGAGACAGGTAGGGTTCAGTAACAAGTATCAGTCCAGCAGATAAGGGGTTAACCAGTTAGCGTAGTGAGACAGGCAGGGCTCAGTAACAAGTATCAGTCCAGCAGATAAGGGGTTAACCAGTTAGCGTAGTGAGACAGGCAGGGTTCATTAACAAGAATCATCCAGCAAACGATCTGTCACTCCCAGGGGTACACGAAGTAGCACCTATACTTGGGCAGTGACAGGTCGTTCGCTGGATGTTTAAATACCCTTGGCAAGGCACCAAGAGACCGGCCGGCATCAGGAGCGTGCGGCGATGACGTCAGCACCGCACGCATACTGAGCCGACACAGCCCTAGGCAACGAGCAAGGAGAGGACGCCGCGCCCCTAGCAACGGTGCGGCGTGACATATACCATTTTAATTAGAGGTAAAGCTCTCTAGACAGAAGGGTATTGCAAATACAGACATATCCTAACCATAGAAAGCAAATAAAGCAAAATGCAAAAACAGACTTAAAAATATTAAAGAATAAAAAGAGTCCCTTTACTTTAGAATTTGTATAATTAAACAGAAAACATCTGCATCACTAGTCAAAATGTATTAACGTGTCTAATTTAAACAAATAATACATGTGCACATATATTTACAAAACTTTTACTATTAATGGTCACTATTTCTTCTGAAAAAAGACCATTCAAATAGAAGCATTCTTGCACTATTGCAGTGAAGTTATAATGAAACATAAACCATCTCCTAATCAATTATTTGTAACTGTTCAGCTGTTATACACTGTATTCGATCACTTCTCTATATATTACACTATTGCAGGGCTCAGCTGATTGCTTTATGACACACAGAACTGAAGTGACACAAAACTACCTAAGGGGATACATTTCTTACCTGAATCCATTCAAGATATTAACAAACCACCAACTTAATACCCATACTTTCAATAAAGACACGACACTCAGGGTTGGGAATAAAAACCAACCTCCCCAACATGGGGAGGGGTTGCTTTATTAAACAGATTTAAATAACTTAACTAACAACTACTACCAGCTGGCAAGATACCCTGTCCTATCAACCCACTAAGGGGTGTGGCCGCGCTGGGAATGAGGACGCCCTCATTCCGCCTACCTGTCCGCTCAAGGAAGATCGCCCAGCGAGCCGACCAATCCCTAGCCCCTCGGCGACTAGGGTCCTCAACGCTCACTGTCCCTTCCTTCTATCCTTGTCCTATGACTTAACTTTGTTGCCACACCCCTTTCCACCGCCCTTAGAAAGCATGACGCCATGCCAACTCCAACTACCTACCGGGTTGAGAGGTCTCCAAACTGAGATAGACATCGGTCCTCCAGCCAAAAGACTGTTAGTCCCGACGGGAGACCCCTTACTACTCATTAACGCCCTTGGGCTTACAAAGGTCCACATGACTATGTAGCCCCCTGCCAAGGGAAAACTAAGCCAGCTTAAATCACGAACCAGTCGTCCTTCTGCATCATCACCTGCAAAGCAATAACATGAGCCACAGGGAGGGCTGGGAGGGAAGACAAAAAACAGGTTAGTGATTTACTTTCTGTTTCAACCTTCCTTTTATCCCTTCTGAATCTCCTCCCCCTTTCCTCTATCTGTTCAACATACTACCCTCCTATTTTAACCCTTTCCTCTCTCTCCTTCCTTCAGCATAAATTCCCCCTTAACTTGTTCCGTCCCTAAATTAGGTCCTACACTTTCCTAAGGGGATAAATTTCTTACCTGAATCCATTCAAGATATTAACAAACCACCAACTTAATACCCATACTTTCAATAAAGACACGACACTCAGGGTTGGGAATAAAAACCAACCTCCCCAACATGGGGAGGGGTTGCTTTATTAAACAGATTTAAATAACTTAACTAACAACTACTACCAGCTGGCAAGATACCCTGTCCTATCAACCCACTAAGGGGTGTGGCCACCCTGGGAATGAGGACGCCCTCATTCCGCCTACCTGTCCGCTCAAGGAAGATCACCCAGCGAGCCGACCTATCCCTAGCCCCTCGGCGACTAGGGTCCTCCACGCTCACTGTCCCTTCTTTCTATCCTTGTCCTATGACTTAACTTTGTTGCCACACCCCTTTCCACCACCCAAAAGAGGACAAGGTACTCTTGCCCCACTAACAAAGATAGGAAGCCAGGGCCTGCCTAATATTGCCCAAGAACAAATCCGTACCCTTGTCTGAAAGGTGTACCTGGTCTTTTCGAAACAAACCTACATAATCTATCCTGATGTTATCGTGTGTAACCACCTTACCACCAGTCTCCAACACTACCTTACTCACATCCCTATTAAGTTTCCGTTTCACTCGGAAACCCGCCTTCCTGGTAGCCATGTGCCTCCAAATATTTCTTGAGATAATATTTGACCAAATAATGGTCACACCCTGAAACTGTGTTTGCAACCACCTAATATCCGACACCATAATGTCCGCTAGGTCTCCCATTGGCATCGTCCCCACGTCATTTCCTCCTAAATGAAGGAGAATGACGTGAGGCTTGCCCCATCTCCTCCTGGCCGCAGCCACTTGTTCCGGTAAATGACTCCACATCATCCCCCTCCTTCCTAACCACCTAATAGACACCTTCGCGGACGGCAGTCCCAGCTGCTGTCCTCCTGGCTGTGCCGCAGCCCGAATAGCCACCCAATGAATATATGAATGTCCGACAATCCATATCCTCCTGCAAACAGCAACCTGACCTGCAAGGAACATCGACAAACCATAATGCCCTGGCTTCCCACAACACCCAACCCCAAACCGCAACTAACTAACCCACAGACTACCACCAATACCCCCCTAGAACTGATCCAGGGGTCTGATGTATTTTTTATATTGCCCTGACGACCATCTTCCTAACGCCTTAATCTGCATCTCTGACTGCCCTGACATAGCAGCGTTCGTGGCCAAACCTATTAGAAACGAATGTGGTGCCACGACCACCGGGTCCCACCCCAATCCACTCACAACCCTTCGTAAAAACTGACCTGAACTGAAATTGCGATAAATAAGAGCCATCTTTGTGTATAAGAAAAGGCCCACCCACATCTGGCCTCACTGCCATGAATCTAGTGCAAAGAGATACTGGACAAATAGATGGCTCCACCTGCGAAAGCAAGTTGAGCCATTTACCCTTCCCTGCCTGATCCGTCTCAGATCTGGCCACAAAAACCAACACTGCCCGATCTACTAACCTCACATGCTCCCTCAATAATCCTGTACCCTGCAACCTCCTAGATCTAGACACTAACTCACTTATCCTAAGCGTCGCGAAGTATGCTAAAGAGAATGCCACCGCAAACAACAACTCCTCAAACTCAGAATTACAAACCCCGTCTAGCTGTTCTATAAGCTGTGCCAATCTAGCCCTGGTAATTGGTTTCCTTACGTCCTTCTGCTTGCCCCCTAATCTGCGCACGCCTTTCAACGCTGCCCTGACTATAAAGCTCCTGGTCACGTCCTCCACCCCATACAGTTTTGAGAAAAAGGCAACTGCTGCCACCTTTCCCCCTATAGCCCCTGGAGAAACCCCCGCTAACTCTAATGAACCTAGCCAACTAATAAACAATGCAACCGAAGGATTTTTCCATGTGGTGTTAAAGACATTCAGAAATTTACCCCACTCACTCCAAGCAATGCTGTAAGCCTGCCAATGAGCCAATGAACCCTTTAGCGGTCTTAACGCCGCTCCCCAGAATTCGCCACCTGCCAAAGATACGTTGGACCAGTGTTACCCTCTATTCTCCTGCCAGTAAACTCGCCCCAATTCAAACTGAAAGTCACAAATTATCTCTTCTTCCGCCACGAAAAACTACCAACAACCTTACCTAACCAACTGAAAACTATTAAACACCTTTAGAGTATCAACCTGAAAAACATACCTACAACAGCCCATCCTAAGGATGCGCGCCTCGCTTAACCCACTAAGCCTCCTAATTACTGTTGCGGGGTCCATTGGCGAATGCACTCCTGCCCGTCGTACCTTGTCTAAATTGCTGCTCGCCGCCAAAACTGTCCCTTTTGCGACTACATTCGTTCCCTGGGTGCGCCCCCCCACAATATATACACACGTGCCGAAAAAGGCACTGCAGTCCCCTGTCACACAGCTTCTCCTGAAACCGCCAGCATTCCCTACCCCCTCTCCTACGAAAGGACGATTCAGCTGCCCAGTACTAACTGATTTCTCTGCGACCGGCGCTGCGCCTTCCATGAGATCAAGATTGGACCACAGGTCCATTTCTTTCATCCCAAAAGTCAGGACTGGATTCGCCTCCAACATCCGTCGAAACTGAGCGTCATATTGACGCCAAGCTGTACCCCTGCCACGTTCATGGATGTCATCAATGACTTCCATATATTTCAGTATATTAACTGCCTGGCTGGGATTCGCTTCTATATAACAAGAAGCGAGTACCCTAAAGCACCTCATCCATTCTTGATAAGTCTCAGGCCTCTTCGCTTTCTTGTTGCCCGTACCATCTTCCGCCATCTCCCTAACCTGATACGCCGCCCTTGATAATTCGAAAATTTTCACGTAGCACCCCTCCCTAATTTTTTTAGCTCTCTTAGGTTTCAGATGCGAGTGCAAAGAATTAATTACGCAGGGATAGGTGTCCGTCGTCCCCGCCACTGTGGATTTCTTTCCCTTACCAGCTTCCTGACCTGCTAGCAACCCTGAAAGCCCTACAACTTCTCTCCCTGACAGCCCTTTGTCAACCCCTACTGCCTTTGGCGTCTTACCTACTAATCTGCGAATTTTTCTAAATAACTTCTTATGCCCCTCATCCTTAAGGCTCGTGGAGCTATCCGAATCTCCTGACGTAGAGGACTCAGTTTCCCTAAAGTGTGGTGCAATCATCAACTTACCACTTCATGACGCAGCTGTTGATGATGTCGCCCCTGTTGTTGTTGCTGCCACCTCTCCTCCAGAAGCTACCTCTCTGGGTGCCGACACAGCCCTCTCCTGCACTCCAATAGTCGCCTCCGCCATTATCCTGCTATTATCTTGCATCTGTGAAACAGAAAGAATGGAGGGAGCACCACAGGCAGAAACAGGCACAACTTCAGTAAACCTGTCCCCCACATTTTGCTCCCCAACAATATTCCTGGCTAAAAACCTTTTCTGAATGCTAGACATTAAATCCATGTGCCCTAGTCTAATACTTGCAAAACCTCTCTTAGGCGTTACAAAGGTCCCTTCTGGCCCCTTTAATGTTTGTTGTCTAGTGGAAACAGGCTTATCTACGCCTGATACAGCATTTAAGTTACCTGCAACATCCCTCTCATCACTTAACACCGTTCCTACTGTCCCTTTAAATGCTCGTTGCATAGGGGAAACAGGCTTCTCTACGCCTGCAAGAGCAGTTTTTTGGCCTGCGACACCCTTCACAGCTCTCACCCCCCCTCTCCCACTGCGCCCCCGCCCCCTACTAACGAAATTACTCCCTTTTACCGAGTGGGTAAGAGACCCGCGGGACCCCCTGATCTCCTGAGGTGCTCCCCTTACCTGCGCCGTACTCGCAGCCTCTGCCAACGGACCCGAGCCCACGCACACTTCAGCCGCCACCACTTGCTGCCTGCGCACTGTCCCCGGATCCAAGATGGCGACCGGGACAGAGGTGGGCGGAGCCAAGGCGCGCGCGTGGGACCGGAAGCAGAAGAAGAGAGACCTCCAAGGCCATGTGGATCCACAAATGGAGCCCCCGGCCTACCTTCCATGCCCTGCTGACCGGAGATGAAAGGAGGCGAAGGGGATCTCACCGGGCTCTGCTGTGAAAAGCGGAGCTCCGGTGAATGCGCCAGCAGATCATCTGCTGCCCCCCTCACAAGGTCAGAGGCAAACGATGCCACTAGCGACCTAGGAGGAGGAATACTTGGGGCAGAGAGGGACAAACCGGCTACCTTAGGTATAGAAAAGCGGGTGGGAAGGTCCAAAGGCCCCAAGGTGAACGAGTGGGTAGGGAAAGAGACAGAGGCAGATGAGACCAGACTAGGTAGGGAGACTGGGGCTGAGAAAATAGGCCCTGGAGAAGAACTAGAAACAGGGATAGAGTAAATAGGAAGAAAAGAAGAGGCAGTAATAGGAAGAGAGGCCCCAGCAGCAGATAATACTGTAGGGGAAGGCATAGAGATAGCTACAGAAGTCAGTGTAGAAACAAGAGAGGGGTCCCCAACAACTACTATATCACCAGCTGCTGTAACTGCTGTCCTCTTCTTCTTTCCAGATGCATCCTCCTCTTCATCAAACCTTCTTGGAGCCTTAGCAGAACGTTTGGATATCTCCATGATGTCACCTGCAAGACAAAAAACAGGTTAGTGATTTACTTTCTGTTTCAGCGTTCCTTTTATCCCTTCTGAATCTCCTCCCCCTTTCCTCTATCTGTTCAACATACTACCCTCCTATTTTAACCCTTTCCTCTCTCTCCTTCCTTCAGCATAAATTCCCCCTTAACTTGTTCCGTCCCTAAATTAGGTCCTACACTTTCCTTATATCCACTGTCCTAATGCCAGCAGCAATGCGCGCCTAACGACACCCTGGACTAGATTTATCAAGAGCTAGGAGAATTCTCCTTTGTATTTTCCTCTAAGTTCTCTGCAGCTTGCCCTTGGGGAGGAGCACTGATGAGCACACATTTATCAAAATATTGCACGTATTAATGAGCTCTGTTTGGAAGGTGATCTGGGGCGGTTTATGATGAATTTCTCCACAGAAAAAAGGAAATTCTCCTGATTTATCATTTCAAACCCGTGTTTTTTTAGGTAGTATTTTTGCCTTTTCTATTTTTGTTGTGTTACCACAATATATTTGTACTTTAACTTTGTTATAATAATGACCCTTTGAACCCATAACACATTCAAATTGTTAATACAATTTTCGTTCTTTCTGGGACAATTTTACATTCTATATTTAGCATCTGTATCCAGCCAACGATAGATCTGCTAGAATCAGAAAGTTCTACATTAGAAATAGATGTGAACATGACACGGGCTCAAAAACATAATGATTTCTTATGCTGTTCACCACAGTACCTATGGAGAACTATAATGCGCATATTTGTAGGAGAAGTTTGTTTTTTCCAAAGGCGCAGAAAAATGATAAATTGGTAACTGGGCGTAATGCTAAGGCGGACTCTATAAAATGCGACTAAAACTAGCAAATGTAACCCTTTTTTAAGCGCACCTTGATGAACGCTAATGAAGTGAGAGGAACGTATAGTCGGACTTGCCCAATTTTATCATAGTTGCCAATTGTCCGTTTTGTGGGTTAATAATCACTCGAGTTAAATATTAGTGTTTTGTAAATAAAGTTTGTTATGGGGGTAAAAAAAAGACCAGCGCTAGTCAGTTTCTCCTCACCCGTCAGCTGGCTGCGCAGTGACATCACATTGGGGTGGGTAAAAGCCGTTGATGTGCCTCTGCTACTTATTGATACCTGCGGGCAGGGTGTAACCGGTGTGATTTCATCAGCGCGACTCCTTAACCCCGCCCCTTGCCGCCTAAGGGTGATCATAGCAATAACGTGCGCGCCCGGCCGCTTGACTGGCTCTGTGTGTTGTATTCTGCGCACAAATAGTTTTCGCTTTCTCTACAGGTTTACTGCTCCTGAATGCTTGTCTGTGAGCTGTGCACGAGCAAGGCCTGTTTCATTCTTTTAGGTCCAGTCCAACCTTTTCAAATATGAGTTTTGAGTATAAAGCAAAAAAATAAGCATATTTTTGGAAATCATATTTCTAAATATATATATATATATATATATATCTGAACACAAAACTGGCACTCTCTGGTCTTTCCAAAAAAATCTTTTACTGTGAAAGTAGTCAGGCCAGAGAGTGCCAGTTTTGTGTTCAGCTATATTTAATTACACTAGCACCCTGACAGTTGATATACTGAGTAAGAGTGCTCTCCCTTGTTACTATATATATAATAAAGTCAGACTGCTAATTTCTTTATTAATACAAAGCCACATTTTGAGCCTGCATAATCTGCACAGGAGTGAGACATAAGGGCATGTAACCTTTTAAATTGGTTCTTTATAGATCTTTTTTTCACCATAATAAATAGGCGTGGCTAGAGTATGCTAATTATGTGGGTTTGGCAAAGTGGGCGGAACTTTAGGGCAGGGTGTGTGGTTTTCATGCAGGTAATTGATAGCTGCAAAGTGTCCCTGGAAGTTTTTTTCAAATGTTGGCAACTATGTTTTAGGCGCACTTTGCATTAATACATCAGGGGAATCAGTCGTATAAGGATTTATAGGCGCAATTTTAGGAGAATTGCTTTGATAAATCCTGTTCTCTGAAGGCAGAGGTGAAAGAGAGAAGTTAGGCTGCAGTGTGTCGAATTACTATATAAACTGGTCTTTGGATGGGGATTGCTTTTCTGATAGCGCTGGCATAGAGACTAGGCTATTCCAGGAAGCCTGCAGGAGGGAGGGAGGTCATAATAGTGCGGCCCTGCTGCTTGCGGCGAGACCCACACTATTATGGTCTAAAAAAATCCTTATTGACCGGCTTCGTACAGGGTACGTTGTGTTCTTAAAAGGGTTAAATATGGGACAGTTGGGAGGTTGGGATTAGCACTTTCACAAGAATAAATCCAGCTCTGAAAATAGCCAAATGCTGTGAGCGACCGTCATATTCCGCAGCTAACGAAACCTCTGAATGCACAAGCCTACCCTCTACCTATTTGTCTCCCATAAATGCTACCTCGCATATTAGACCTATGTTTATAATCTGTTGGCGCTCTACAAATAAATTATAATAACATTATTAAATCTCCCTTAAAGGGACATTGTACACTAGATTTTTCCTTGCATAAATGTTTTGTAGATGATCCATTTATATAGCCCCTCTAGTAGTGTTTTTGTAAACATTTATAGTTTTGCTTATTTTTTAATTACATTGTGCTGATTTTCAGACTCCTAACCAAGCCCCACAGTGTCAGATGTATACGTGCGTTTACAGACTTCTGCAGGCACCTGTTTATGTCATCTGTCTTTTCATATGCAGGGAAGGGGGGAGGGGAGTGTCTGCTCTTCCTGCTTTCAGACCCTTTCACTGGATGTCCCAGCCTAACATCATCAACAGACAGTGCTAAATTGGGAACTTCTAAGTTTGTTTCTTAAAGTGAAGGTAAAGTTTTTGCATTGATAAATCGTATTTATAATACTTTTATACTGTCAAATCCAGTCGCTAGTTTTTTTTAAAAAAAACATTATTTATTTATGTATTTTTCTACCCAAAGTTTTATTACTGTTGCCCTCCGATTCTCCTCCCATTCACCATTTACAGCTTTCTGATATAGTGACGTATAGAGCGGTCCCACCCGCTCTATACGTGTCTACTAAGCTTGTGCACATCGAGCATCCAATAACCGCGCATGCGCATCCTTACTTCACTATCACCTTTGCGCATACGTTAATCAATATTATTCAGCAAAAAATGACATCGTTTTACACTTACCGATATTACAAAAAAAGAGATGCTCTTGGTAAAAGGAGCGATACAAATGTTTCCACTTTGTTGTCGTTTGAGTTCCGATGCGGTTACAACTATGCCTAAAAAAAAAATTTTTAATGCGCATGCGCGATACGTGGACGCGCTCGCTTGGACACTACGAACAACAAAAAGTTACGCATGCGCATATGCAACCATACCATGATTACGTCAATTGACGGCCGCCTAACAGCCAAAGAATCAATTGGCTGTCTAAACAACGTGATCGTTGTTTAGAAAAAAAAAAATACGGGTTGATTTTCGGATAGCCGAATCGATGCAAAAAATATAAGATATCTAAGGTAATATAAAAATTTAGAACTATTGATGAATTAAACTACTATTTATTTGGCTTGATATACTAAATTATTTATTGTAGACCGTTTTAGTTTACCTTCACTTTAAGGTTTTATGTTGGAGTTTTATATCAGTATCTGTACATATTCTGTATAGTAGTGTCTATTACATGCAGTTATATGACAATTAGTGTATACTGTATATTTATATCAGTATCTGTACATATTCTGTATAGTAGTGTCTGTTACATGCAGTTATATGACAATTAGTGTATACTGTATATTTATATCAGTATCTGTACATATTCTGTATAGTAGTGTCTATTACATGCAGTTATATGTAATTAGTGTATACTGTATATTTATATCAGTATCTGTACATATTCTGTATAGTAGTGTCTATTACATGCAGTTATATGACAATTAGTGTATACTGTATATTTATATCAGTATCTGTACATATTCTGTATAGTAGTGTCTATTACATGCAGTTATATGACAATTAGTGTATACTGTATATTTATATCAGTATCTGTACATATTCTGTATAGTAGTGTCTATTACATGCAGTTATATGACAATTAGTGTATACTGTATATTTATATCAGTATCTGTACATATTCTGTATAGTAGTGTCTATTACATGCAGTTATATGACAATTAGTGTATACTGTATATTTATATCAGTATCTGTACATATTCTGTATAGTAGTGTCTATTACATGCAGTTATATGACAATTAGTGTATACTGTATATTTATATCAGTATCTGTACATATTCTGTATAGTAGTGTCTATTACATGCAGTTATATGACAATTAGTGTATACTGTATATTTATATCAGTATCTGTACATATTCTGTATAGTAGTGTCTATTACATGCAGTTATATGACAATTAGTGTATACTGTATATTTATATCAGTATCTGTACATATTCTGTATAGTAGTGTCTATTACATGCAGTTATATGACAATTAGTGTATACTGTATATTTATATCAGTATCTGTACATATTCTGTATAGTAGTGTCTATTACATGCAGTTATATGACAATTAGTGTATACTGTATATTTATATCAGTATCTGTACATATTCTGTATAGTAGTGTCTATTACATGCAGTTATATGACAATTAGTGTATACTGTATATTTATATCAGTATCTGTACATATTCTGTATAGTAGTGTCTATTACATGCAGTTATATGACAATTAGTGTATACTGTATATTTATATCAGTATCTGTACATATTCTGTATAGTAGTGTCTATTACATGCAGTTATATGACAATTAGTGTATACTGTATATTTATATCAGTATCTGTACATATTCTGTATAGTAGTGTCTATTACATGCAGTTATATGACAATTAGTGTATACTGTATATTTATATCAGTATCTGTACATATTCTGTATAGTAGTGTCTATTACATGCAGTTATATGACAATTAGTGTATACTGTATATTTATATCAGTATCTGTACATATTCTGTATAGTAGTGTCTATTACATGCAGTTATATGACAATTAGTGTATACTGTATATTTATATCAGTATCTGTACATATTCTGTATAGTAGTGTCTATTACATGCAGTTATATGACAATTAGTGTATACTGTATATTTATATCAGTATCTGTACATATTCTGTATAGTAGTGTCTATTACATGCAGTTATATGACAATTAGTGTATACTGTATATTTATATCAGTATCTGTACATATTCTGTATAGTAGTGTCTATTACATGCAGTTATATGACAATTAGTGTATACTGTATATTTATATCAGTATCTGTACATATTCTGTATAGTAGTGTCTGTTACATGCAGTTATATGACAATTAGTGTATACTGTATATTTATATCAGTATCTGTACATATTCTGTATAGTAGTGTCTATTACATGCAGTTATATGACAATTAGTGTATACTGTATATTTATATCAGTATCTGTACATATTCTGTATAGTAGTGTCTATTACATGCAGTTATATGACAATTAGTGTATACTGTATATTTATATCAGTATCTGTACATATTCTGTATAGTAGTGTCTATTACATGCAGTTATATGACAATTAGTGTATACTGTATATTTATATCAGTATCTGTACATATTCTGTATAGTAGTGTCTATTACATGCAGTTATATGACAATTAGTGTATACTGTATATTTATATCAGTATCTGTACATATTCTGTATAGTAGTGTCTATTACATGCAGTTATATGACAATTAGTGTATACTGTATATTTATATCAGTATCTGTACATATTCTGTATAGTAGTGTCTATTACATGCAGTTATATGACAATTAGTGTATACTGTATATTTATATCAGTATCTGTACATATTCTGTATAGTAGTGTCTATTACATGCAGTTATATGACAATTAGTGTATACTGTATATTTATATCAGTATCTGTACATATTCTGTATAGTAGTGTCTATTACATGCAGTTATATGACAATTAGTGTATACTGTATATTTATATCAGTATCTGTACATATTCTGTATAGTAGTGTCTATTACATGCAGTTATATGACAATTAGTGTATACTGTATATTTATATCAGTATCTGTACATATTCTGTATAGTAGTGTCTATTACATGCAGTTATATGACAATTAGTGTATACTGTATATTTATATCAGTATCTGTACATATTCTGTATAGTAGTGTCTATTACATGCAGTTATATGACAATTAGTGTATACTGTATATTTATATCAGTATCTGTACATATTCTGTATAGTAGTGTCTATTACATGCAGTTATATGACAATTAGTGTATACTGTATATTTATATCAGTATCTGTACATATTCTGTATAGTAGTGTCTATTACATGCAGTTATATGACAATTAGTGTATACTGTATATTTATATCAGTATCTGTACATATTCTGTATAGTAGTGTCTATTACATGCAGTTATATGACAATTAGTGTATACTGTATATTTATATCAGTATCTGTACATATTCTGTATAGTAGTGTCTATTACATGCAGTTATATGACAATTAGTGTATACTGTATATTTATATCAGTATCTGTACATATTCTGTATAGTAGTGTCTATTACATGCAGTTATATGACAATTAGTGTATACTGTATATTTATATCAGTATCTGTACATATTCTGTATAGTAGTGTCTATTACATGCAGTTATATGACAATTAGTGTATACTGTATATTTATATCAGTATCTGTACATATTCTGTATAGTAGTGTCTATTACATGCAGTTATATGACAATTAGTGTATACTGTATATTTATATCAGTATCTGTACATATTCTGTATAGTAGTGTCTATTACATGCAGTTATATGACAATTAGTGTATACTGTATATTTATATCAGTATCTGTACATATTCTGTATAGTAGTGTCTATTACATGCAGTTATATGACAATTAGTGTATACTGTATATTTATATCAGTATCTGTACATATTCTGTATAGTAGTGTCTATTACATGCAGTTATATGACAATTAGTGTATACTGTATATTTATATCAGTATCTGTACATATTCTGTATAGTAGTGTCTATTACATGCAGTTATATGACAATTAGTGTATACTGTATATTTATATCAGTATCTGTACATATTCTGTATAGTAGTGTCTATTACATGCAGTTATATGACAATTAGTGTATACTGTATATTTATATCAGTATCTGTACATATTCTGTATAGTAGTGTCTATTACATGCAGTTATATGACAATTAGTGTATACTGTATATTTATATCAGTATCTGTACATATTCTGTATAGTAGTGTCTATTACATGCAGTTATATGACAATTAGTGTATACTGTATATTTATATCAGTATCTGTACATATTCTGTATAGTAGTGTCTATTACATGCAGTTATATGACAATTAGTGTATACTGTATATTTATATCAGTATCTGTACATATTCTGTATAGTAGTGTCTATTACATGCAGTTATATGACAATTAGTGTATACTGTATATTTATATCAGTATCTGTACATATTCTGTATAGTAGTGTCTATTACATGCAGTTATATGACAATTAGTGTATACTGTATATTTATATCAGTATCTGTACATATTCTGTATAGTAGTGTCTATTACATGCAGTTATATGACAATTAGTGTATACTGTATATTTATATCAGTATCTGTACATATTCTGTATAGTAGTGTCTATTACATGCAGTTATATGACAATTAGTGTATACTGTATATTTATATCAGTATCTGTACATATTCTGTATAGTAGTGTCTATTACATGCAGTTATATGACAATTAGTGTATACTGTATATTTATATCAGTATCTGTACATATTCTGTATAGTAGTGTCTATTACATGCAGTTATATGACAATTAGTGTATACTGTATATTTATATCAGTATCTGTACATATTCTGTATAGTAGTGTCTATTACATGCAGTTATATGACAATTAGTGTATACTGTATATTTATATCAGTATCTGTACATATTCTGTATAGTAGTGTCTATTACATGCAGTTATATGACAATTAGTGTATACTGTATATTTATATCAGTATCTGTACATATTCTGTATAGTAGTGTCTATTACATGCAGTTATATGACAATTAGTGTATACTGTATATTTATATCAGTATCTGTACATATTCTGTATAGTAGTGTCTATTACATGCAGTTATATGACAATTAGTGTATACTGTATATTTATATCAGTATCTGTACATATTCTGTATAGTAGTGTCTATTACATGCAGTTATATGACAATTAGTGTATACTGTATATTTATATCAGTATCTGTACATATTCTGTATAGTAGTGTCTATTACATGCAGTTATATGACAATTAGTGTATACTGTATATTTATATCAGTATCTGTACATATTCTGTATAGTAGTGTCTATTACATGCAGTTATATGACAATTAGTGTATACTGTATATTTATATCAGTATCTGTACATATTCTGTATAGTAGTGTCTATTACATGCAGTTATATGACAATTAGTGTATACTGTATATTTATATCAGTATCTGTACATATTCTGTATAGTAGTGTCTATTACATGCAGTTATATGACAATTAGTGTATACTGTATATTTATATCAGTATCTGTACATATTCTGTATAGTAGTGTCTATTACATGCAGTTATATGACAATTAGTGTATACTGTATATTTATATCAGTATCTGTACATATTCTGTATAGTAGTGTCTATTACATGCAGTTATATGACAATTAGTGTATACTGTATATTTATATCAGTATCTGTACATATTCTGTATAGTAGTGTCTATTACATGCAGTTATATGACAATTAGTGTATACTGTATATTTATATCAGTATCTGTACATATTCTGTATAGTAGTGTCTATTACATGCAGTTATATGACAATTAGTGTATACTGTATATTTATATCAGTATCTGTACATATTCTGTATAGTAGTGTCTATTACATGCAGTTATATGACAATTAGTGTATACTGTATATTTATATCAGTATCTGTACATATTCTGTATAGTAGTGTCTATTACATGCAGTTATATGACAATTAGTGTATACTGTATATTTATATCAGTATCTGTACATATTCTGTATAGTAGTGTCTATTACATGCAGTTATATGACAATTAGTGTATACTGTATATTTATATCAGTATCTGTACATATTCTGTATAGTAGTGTCTATTACATGCAGTTATATGACAATTAGTGTATACTGTATATTTATATCAGTATCTGTACATATTCTGTATAGTAGTGTCTATTACATGCAGTTATATGACAATTAGTGTATACTGTATATTTATATCAGTATCTGTACATATTCTGTATAGTAGTGTCTATTACATGCAGTTATATGACAATTAGTGTATACTGTATATTTATATCAGTATCTGTACATATTCTGTATAGTAGTGTCTATTACATGCAGTTATATGACAATTAGTGTATACTGTATATTTATATCAGTATCTGTACATATTCTGTATAGTAGTGTCTATTACATGCAGTTATATGACAATTAGTGTATACTGTATATTTATATCAGTATCTGTACATATTCTGTATAGTAGTGTCTATTACATGCAGTTATATGACAATTAGTGTATACTGTATATTTATATCAGTATCTGTACATATTCTGTATAGTAGTGTCTATTACATGCAGTTATATGACAATTAGTGTATACTGTATATTTATATCAGTATCTGTACATATTCTGTATAGTAGTGTCTATTACATGCAGTTATATGACAATTAGTGTATACTGTATATTTATATCAGTATCTGTACATATTCTGTATAGTAGTGTCTATTACATGCAGTTATATGACAATTAGTGTATACTGTATATTTATATCAGTATCTGTACATATTCTGTATAGTAGTGTCTATTACATGCAGTTATATGACAATTAGTGTATACTGTATATTTATATCAGTATCTGTACATATTCTGTATAGTAGTGTCTATTACATGCAGTTATATGACAATTAGTGTATACTGTATATTTATATCAGTATCTGTACATATTCTGTATAGTAGTGTCTATTACATGCAGTTATATGACAATTAGTGTATACTGTATATTTATATCAGTATCTGTACATATTCTGTATAGTAGTGTCTATTACATGCAGTTATATGACAATTAGTGTATACTGTATATTTATATCAGTATCTGTACATATTCTGTATAGTAGTGTCTATTACATGCAGTTATATGACAATTAGTGTATACTGTATATTTATATCAGTATCTGTACATATTCTGTATAGTAGTGTCTATTACATGCAGTTATATGACAATTAGTGTATACTGTATATTTATATCAGTATCTGTACATATTCTGTATAGTAGTGTCTATTACATGCAGTTATATGACAATTAGTGTATACTGTATATTTATATCAGTATCTGTACATATTCTGTATAGTAGTGTCTATTACATGCAGTTATATGACAATTAGTGTATACTGTATATTTATATCAGTATCTGTACATATTCTGTATAGTAGTGTCTATTACATGCAGTTATATGACAATTAGTGTATACTGTATATTTATATCAGTATCTGTACATATTCTGTATAGTAGTGTCTATTACATGCAGTTATATGACAATTAGTGTATACTGTATATTTATATCAGTATCTGTACATATTCTGTATAGTAGTGTCTATTACATGCAGTTATATGACAATTAGTGTATACTGTATATTTATATCAGTATCTGTACATATTCTGTATAGTAGTGTCTATTACATGCAGTTATATGACAATTAGTGTATACTGTATATTTATATCAGTATCTGTACATATTCTGTATAGTAGTGTCTATTACATGCAGTTATATGACAATTAGTGTATACTGTATATTTATATCAGTATCTGTACATATTCTGTATAGTAGTGTCTATTACATGCAGTTATATGACAATTAGTGTATACTGTATATTTATATCAGTATCTGTACATATTCTGTATAGTAGTGTCTATTACATGCAGTTATATGACAATTAGTGTATACTGTATATTTATATCAGTATCTGTACATATTCTGTATAGTAGTGTCTATTACATGCAGTTATATGACAATTAGTGTATACTGTATATTTATATCAGTATCTGTACATATTCTGTATAGTAGTGTCTATTACATGCAGTTATATGACAATTAGTGTATACTGTATATTTATATCAGTATCTGTACATATTCTGTATAGTAGTGTCTATTACATGCAGTTATATGACAATTAGTGTATACTGTATATTTATATCAGTATCTGTACATATTCTGTATAGTAGTGTCTATTACATGCAGTTATATGACAATTAGTGTATACTGTATATTTATATCAGTATCTGTACATATTCTGTATAGTAGTGTCTATTACATGCAGTTATATGACAATTAGTGTATACTGTATATTTATATCAGTATCTGTACATATTCTGTATAGTAGTGTCTATTACATGCAGTTATATGACAATTAGTGTATACTGTATATTTATATCAGTATCTGTACATATTCTGTATAGTAGTGTCTATTACATGCAGTTATATGACAATTAGTGTATACTGTATATTTATATCAGTATCTGTACATATTCTGTATAGTAGTGTCTATTACATGCAGTTATATGACAATTAGTGTATACTGTATATTTATATCAGTATCTGTACATATTCTGTATAGTAGTGTCTATTACATGCAGTTATATGACAATTAGTGTATACTGTATATTTATATCAGTATCTGTACATATTCTGTATAGTAGTGTCTATTACATGCAGTTATATGACAATTAGTGTATACTGTATATTTATATCAGTATCTGTACATATTCTGTATAGTAGTGTCTATTACATGCAGTTATATGACAATTAGTGTATACTGTATATTTATATCAGTATCTGTACATATTCTGTATAGTAGTGTCTATTACATGCAGTTATATGACAATTAGTGTATACTGTATATTTATATCAGTATCTGTACATATTCTGTATAGTAGTGTCTATTACATGCAGTTATATGACAATTAGTGTATACTGTATATTTATATCAGTATCTGTACATATTCTGTATAGTAGTGTCTATTACATGCAGTTATATGACAATTAGTGTATACTGTATATTTATATCAGTATCTGTACATATTCTGTATAGTAGTGTCTATTACATGCAGTTATATGACAATTAGTGTATACTGTATATTTATATCAGTATCTGTACATATTCTGTATAGTAGTGTCTATTACATGCAGTTATATGACAATTAGTGTATACTGTATATTTATATCAGTATCTGTACATATTCTGTATAGTAGTGTCTGTTACATGCAGTTATATGACAATTAGTGTATACTGTATATTTATATCAGTATCTGTACATATTCTGTATAGTAGTGTCTATTACATGCAGTTATATGACAATTAGTGTATACTGTATATTTATATCAGTATCTGTACATATTCTGTATAGTAGTGTCTATTACATGCAGTTATATGACAATTAGTGTATACTGTATATTTATATCAGTATCTGTACATATTCTGTATAGTAGTGTCTATTACATGCAGTTATATGACAATTAGTGTATACTGTATATTTATATCAGTATCTGTACATATTCTGTATAGTAGTGTCTATTACATGCAGTTATATGACAATTAGTGTATACTGTATATTTATATCAGTATCTGTACATATTCTGTATAGTAGTGTCTGTTACATGCAGTTATATGACAATTAGTGTATACTGTATATTTATATCAGTATCTGTACATATTCTGTATAGTAGTGTCTATTACATGCAGTTATATGACAATTAGTGTATACTGTATATTTATATCAGTATCTGTACATATTCTGTATAGTAGTGTCTATTACATGCAGTTATATGACAATTAGTGTATACTGTATATTTATATCAGTATCTGTACATATTCTGTATAGTAGTGTCTATTACATGCAGTTATATGACAATTAGTGTATACTGTATATTTATATCAGTATCTGTACATATTCTGTATAGTAGTGTCTATTACATGCAGTTATATGACAATTAGTGTATACTGTATATTTATATCAGTATCTGTACATATTCTGTATAGTAGTGTCTATTACATGCAGTTATATGACAATTAGTGTATACTGTATATTTATATCAGTATCTGTACATATTCTGTATAGTAGTGTCTATTACATGCAGTTATATGACAATTAGTGTATACTGTATATTTATATCAGTATCTGTACATATTCTGTATAGTAGTGTCTATTACATGCAGTTATATGACAATTAGTGTATACTGTATATTTATATCAGTATCTGTACATATTCTGTATAGTAGTGTCTATTACATGCAGTTATATGACAATTAGTGTATACTGTATATTTATATCAGTATCTGTACATATTCTGTATAGTAGTGTCTATTACATGCAGTTATATGACAATTAGTGTATACTGTATATTTATATCAGTATCTGTACATATTCTGTATAGTAGTGTCTATTACATGCAGTTATATGACAATTAGTGTATACTGTATATTTATATCAGTATCTGTACATATTCTGTATAGTAGTGTCTATTACATGCAGTTATATGACAATTAGTGTATACTGTATATTTATATCAGTATCTGTACATATTCTGTATAGTAGTGTCTATTACATGCAGTTATATGACAATTAGTGTATACTGTATATTTATATCAGTATCTGTACATATTCTGTATAGTAGTGTCTATTACATGCAGTTATATGACAATTAGTGTATACTGTATATTTATATCAGTATCTGTACATATTCTGTATAGTAGTGTCTATTACATGCAGTTATATGACAATTAGTGTATACTGTATATTTATATCAGTATCTGTACATATTCTGTATAGTAGTGTCTATTACATGCAGTTATATGACAATTAGTGTATACTGTATATTTATATCAGTATCTGTACATATTCTGTATAGTAGTGTCTATTACATGCAGTTATATGACAATTAGTGTATACTGTATATTTATATCAGTATCTGTACATATTCTGTATAGTAGTGTCTATTACATGCAGTTATATGACAATTAGTGTATACTGTATATTTATATCAGTATCTGTACATATTCTGTATAGTAGTGTCTATTACATGCAGTTATATGACAATTAGTGTATACTGTATATTTATATCAGTATCTGTACATATTCTGTATAGTAGTGTCTATTACATGCAGTTATATGACAATTAGTGTATACTGTATATTTATATCAGTATCTGTACATATTCTGTATAGTAGTGTCTATTACATGCAGTTATATGACAATTAGTGTATACTGTATATTTATATCAGTATCTGTACATATTCTGTATAGTAGTGTCTATTACATGCAGTTATATGACAATTAGTGTATACTGTATATTTATATCAGTATCTGTACATATTCTTTATAGTAGTGTCTATTACATGCAGTTATATGACAATTAGTGTATACTGTATATTTATATCAGTATCTGTACATATTCTGTATAGTAGTGTCTATTACATGCAGTTATATGACAATTAGTGTATACTGTATATTTATATCAGTATCTGTACATATTCTGTATAGTAGTGTCTGTTACATGCAGTTATATGACAATTAGTGTATACTGTATATTTATATCAGTATCTGTACATATTCTGTATAGTAGTGTCTATTACATGCAGTTATATGACAATTAGTGTATACTGTATATTTATATCAGTATCTGTACATATTCTGTATAGTAGTGTCTATTACATGCAGTTATATGACAATTAGTGTATACTGTATATTTATATCAGTATCTGTACATATTCTGTATAGTAGTGTCTATTACATGCAGTTATATGACAATTAGTGTATACTGTATATTTATATCAGTATCTGTACATATTCTGTATAGTAGTGTCTATTACATGCAGTTATATGACAATTAGTGTATACTGTATATTTATATCAGTATCTGTACATATTCTGTATAGTAGTGTCTATTACATGCAGTTATATGACAATTAGTGTATACTGTATATTTATATCAGTATCTGTACATATTCTGTATAGTAGTGTCTATTACATGCAGTTATATGACAATTAGTGTATACTGTATATTTATATCAGTATCTGTACATATTCTGTATAGTAGTGTCTATTACATGCAGTTATATGACAATTAGTGTATACTGTATATTTATATCAGTATCTGTACATATTCTGTATAGTAGTGTCTATTACATGCAGTTATATGACAATTAGTGTATACTGTATATTTATATCAGTATCTGTACATATTCTGTATAGTAGTGTCTATTACATGCAGTTATATGACAATTAGTGTATACTGTATATTTATATCAGTATCTGTACATATTCTGTATAGTAGTGTCTATTACATGCAGTTATATGACAATTAGTGTATACTGTATATTTATATCAGTATCTGTACATATTCTGTATAGTAGTGTCTATTACATGCAGTTATATGACAATTAGTGTATACTGTATATTTATATCAGTATCTGTACATATTCTGTATAGTAGTGTCTATTACATGCAGTTATATGACAATTAGTGTATACTGTATATTTATATCAGTATCTGTACATATTCTGTATAGTAGTGTCTATTACATGCAGTTATATGACAATTAGTGTATACTGTATATTTATATCAGTATCTGTACATATTCTGTATAGTAGTGTCTATTACATGCAGTTATATGACAATTAGTGTATACTGTATATTTATATCAGTATCTGTACATATTCTGTATAGTAGTGTCTATTACATGCAGTTATATGACAATTAGTGTATACTGTATATTTATATCAGTATCTGTACATATTCTGTATAGTAGTGTCTATTACATGCAGTTATATGACAATTAGTGTATACTGTATATTTATATCAGTATCTGTACATATTCTGTATAGTAGTGTCTATTACATGCAGTTATATGACAATTAGTGTATACTGTATATTTATATCAGTATCTGTACATATTCTGTATAGTAGTGTCTGTTACATGCAGTTATATGACAATTAGTGTATACTGTATATTTATATCAGTATCTGTACATATTCTGTATAGTAGTGTCTATTACATGCAGTTATATGACAATTAGTGTATACTGTATATTTATATCAGTATCTGTACATATTCTGTATAGTAGTGTCTATTACATGCAGTTATATGACAATTAGTGTATACTGTATATTTATATCAGTATCTGTACATATTCTGTATAGTAGTGTCTATTACATGCAGTTATATGACAATTAGTGTATACTGTATATTTATATCAGTATCTGTACATATTCTGTATAGTAGTGTCTATTACATGCAGTTATATGACAATTAGTGTATACTGTATATTTATATCAGTATCTGTACATATTCTGTATAGTAGTGTCTATTACATGCAGTTATATGACAATTAGTGTATACTGTATATTTATATCAGTATCTGTACATATTCTGTATAGTAGTGTCTATTACATGCAGTTATATGACAATTAGTGTATACTGTATATTTATATCAGTATCTGTACATATTCTGTATAGTAGTGTCTATTACATGCAGTTATATGACAATTAGTGTATACTGTATATTTATATCAGTATCTGTACATATTCTGTATAGTAGTGTCTATTACATGCAGTTATATGACAATTAGTGTATACTGTATATTTATATCAGTATCTGTACATATTCTGTATAGTAGTGTCTATTACATGCAGTTATATGACAATTAGTGTATACTGTATATTTATATCAGTATCTGTACATATTCTGTATAGTAGTGTCTATTACATGCAGTTATATGACAATTAGTGTATACTGTATATTTATATCAGTATCTGTACATATTCTGTATAGTAGTGTCTATTACATGCAGTTATATGACAATTAGTGTATACTGTATATTTATATCAGTATCTGTACATATTCTGTATAGTAGTGTCTATTACATGCAGTTATATGACAATTAGTGTATACTGTATATTTATATCAGTATCTGTACATATTCTGTATAGTAGTGTCTATTACATGCAGTTATATGACAATTAGTGTATACTGTATATTTATATCAGTATCTGTACATATTCTGTATAGTAGTGTCTGTTACATGCAGTTATATGACAATTAGTGTATACTGTATATTTATATCAGTATCTGTACATATTCTGTATAGTAGTGTCTATTACATGCAGTTATATGACAATTAGTGTATACTGTATATTTATATCAGTATCTGTACATATTCTGTATAGTAGTGTCTATTACATGCAGTTATATGACAATTAGTGTATACTGTATATTTATATCAGTATCTGTACATATTCTGTATAGTAGTGTCTATTACATGCAGTTATATGACAATTAGTGTATACTGTATATTTATATCAGTATCTGTACATATTCTGTATAGTAGTGTCTATTACATGCAGTTATATGACAATTAGTGTATACTGTATATTTATATCAGTATCTGTACATATTCTGTATAGTAGTGTCTATTACATGCAGTTATATGACAATTAGTGTATACTGTATATTTATATCAGTATCTGTACATATTCTGTATAGTAGTGTCTATTACATGCAGTTATATGACAATTAGTGTATACTGTATATTTATATCAGTATCTGTACATATTCTGTATAGTAGTGTCTATTACATGCAGTTATATGACAATTAGTGTATACTGTATATTTATATCAGTATCTGTACATATTCTGTATAGTAGTGTCTATTACATGCAGTTATATGACAATTAGTGTATACTGTATATTTATATCAGTATCTGTACATATTCTGTATAGTAGTGTCTATTACATGCAGTTATATGACAATTAGTGTATACTGTATATTTATATCAGTATCTGTACATATTCTGTATAGTAGTGTCTGTTACATGCAGTTATATGACAATTAGTGTATACTGTATATTTATATCAGTATCTGTACATATTCTGTATAGTAGTGTCTGTTACATGCAGTTATATGACAATTAGTGTATACTGTATATTTATATCAGTATCTGTACATATTCTGTATAGTAGTGTCTATTACATGCAGTTATATGACAATTAGTGTATACTGTATATTTATATCAGTATCTGTACATATTCTGTATAGTAGTGTCTATTACATGCAGTTATATGACAATTAGTGTATACTGTATATTTATATCAGTATCTGTACATATTCTGTATAGTAGTGTCTATTACATGCAGTTATATGACAATTAGTGTATACTGTATATTTATATCAGTATCTGTACATATTCTGTATAGTAGTGTCTGTTACATGCAGTTATATGACAATTAGTGTATACTGTATATTTATATCAGTATCTGTACATATTCTGTATAGTAGTGTCTGTTACATGCAGTTATATGACAATTAGTGTGTACTGTATATTTATATCAGTATCTGTACATATTCTGTATAGTAGTGTCTATTACATGCAGTTATATGACAATTAGTGTATACTGTATATTTATATCAGTATCTGTACATATTCTGTATAGTAGTGTCTATTACATGCAGTTATATGACAATTAGTGTATACTGTATATTTATATCAGTATCTGTACATATTCTGTATAGTAGTGTCTATTACATGCAGTTATATGACAATTAGTGTATACTGTATATTTATATCAGTATCTGTACATATTCTGTATAGTAGTGTCTATTACATGCAGTTATATGACAATTAGTGTATACTGTATATTTATATCAGTATCTGTACATATTCTGTATAGTAGTGTCTATTACATGCAGTTATATGACAATTAGTGTATACTGTATATTTATATCAGTATCTGTACATATTCTGTATAGTAGTGTCTATTACATGCAGTTATATGACAATTAGTGTATACTGTATATTTATATCAGTATCTGTACATATTCTGTATAGTAGTGTCTATTACATGCAGTTATATGACAATTAGTGTATACTGTATATTTATATCAGTATCTGTACATATTCTGTATAGTAGTGTCTATTACATGCAGTTATATGACAATTAGTGTATACTGTATATTTATATCAGTATCTGTACATATTCTGTATAGTAGTGTCTATTACATGCAGTTATATGACAATTAGTGTATACTGTATATTTATATCAGTATCTGTACATATTCTGTATAGTAGTGTCTATTACATGCAGTTATATGACAATTAGTGTATACTGTATATTTATATCAGTATCTGTACATATTCTGTATAGTAGTGTCTATTACATGCAGTTATATGACAATTAGTGTATACTGTATATTTATATCAGTATCTGTACATATTCTGTATAGTAGTGTCTATTACATGCAGTTATATGACAATTAGTGTATACTGTATATTTATATCAGTATCTGTACATATTCTGTATAGTAGTGTCTATTACATGCAGTTATATGACAATTAGTGTATACTGTATATTTATATCAGTATCTGTACATATTCTGTATAGTAGTGTCTATTACATGCAGTTATATGACAATTAGTGTATACTGTATATTTATATCAGTATCTGTACATATTCTGTATAGTAGTGTCTATTACATGCAGTTATATGACAATTAGTGTATACTGTATATTTATATCAGTATCTGTACATATTCTGTATAGTAGTGTCTGTTACATGCAGTTATATGACAATTAGTGTATACTGTATATTTATATCAGTATCTGTACATATTCTGTATAGTAGTGTCTATTACATGCAGTTATATGACAATTAGTGTATACTGTATATTTATATCAGTATCTGTACATATTCTGTATAGTAGTGTCTATTACATGCAGTTATATGACAATTAGTGTATACTGTATATTTATATCAGTATCTGTACATATTCTGTATAGTAGTGTCTATTACATGCAGTTATATGACAATTAGTGTATACTGTATATTTATATCAGTATCTGTACATATTCTGTATAGTAGTGTCTATTACATGCAGTTATATGACAATTAGTGTATACTGTATATTTATATCAGTATCTGTACATATTCTGTATAGTAGTGTCTATTACATGCAGTTATATGACAATTAGTGTATACTGTATATTTATATCAGTATCTGTACATATTCTGTATAGTAGTGTCTGTTACATGCAGTTATATGACAATTAGTGTATACTGTATATTTATATCAGTATCTGTACATATTCTGTATAGTAGTGTCTATTACATGCAGTTATATGACAATTAGTGTATACTGTATATTTATATCAGTATCTGTACATATTCTGTATAGTAGTGTCTATTACATGCAGTTATATGACAATTAGTGTATACTGTATATTTATATCAGTATCTGTACATATTCTGTATAGTAGTGTCTATTACATGCAGTTATATGACAATTAGTGTATACTGTATATTTATATCAGTATCTGTACATATTCTGTATAGTAGTGTCTATTACATGCAGTTATATGACAATTAGTGTATACTGTATATTTATATCAGTATCTGTACATATTCTGTATAGTAGTGTCTATTACATGCAGTTATATGACAATTAGTGTATACTGTATATTTATATCAGTATCTGTACATATTCTGTATAGTAGTGTCTGTTACATGCAGTTATATGACAATTAGTGTATACTGTATATTTATATCGGTATCTGTACATATTCTGTATAGTAGTGTCCATTACATGCAGTTATATGACAATTAGTGTATACTGTATATTTATATCAGTATCTGTACATATTCTGTATAGTAGTGTCTATTACATGCAGTTATATGACAATTAGTGTATACTGTATATTTATATCAGTATCTGTACATATTCTGTATAGTAGTGTCTATTACATGCAGTTATATGACAATTAGTGTATACTGTATATTTATATCAGTATCTGTACATATTCTGTATAGTAGTGTCTATTACATGCAGTTATATGACAATTAGTGTATACTGTATATTTATATCAGTATCTGTACATATTCTGTATAGTAGTGTCTGTTACATGCAGTTATATGACAATTAGTGTATACTGTATATTTATATCAGTATCTGTACATATTCTGTATAGTAGTGTCTGTTACATGCAGTTATATGACAATTAGTGTATACTGTATATTTATATCAGTATCTGTACATATTCTGTATAGTAGTGTCTATTACATGCAGTTATATGACAATTAGTGTATACTGTATATTTATATCAGTATCTGTACATATTCTGTATAGTAGTGTCTATTACATGCAGTTATATGACAATTAGTATATACTGTATATTTATATCAGTATCTGTACATATTCTGTATAGTAGTGTCTATTACATGCAGTTATATGACAATTAGTGTATACTGTATATTTATATCAGTATCTGTATATATTCTGTATAGTAGTGTCTATTACATGCAGTTATATGACAATTAGTGTATACTGTATATTTATATCAGTATCTGTACATATTCTGTATAGTAGTGTCTATTACATGCAGTTATATGACAATTAGTGTATACTGTATATTTATATCAGTATCTGTACATATTCTGTATAGTAGTGTCTATTACATGCAGTTATATGACAATTAGTGTATACTGTATATTTATATCAGTATCTGTACATATTCTGTATAGTAGTGTCTATTACATGCAGTTATATGACAATTAGTGTATACTGTATATTTATATCAGTATCTGTACATATTCTGTATAGTAGTGTCTATTACATGCAGTTATATGACAATTAGTGTATACTGTATATTTATATCAGTATCTGTACATATTCTGTATAGTAGTGTCTATTACATGCAGTTATATGACAATTAGTGTATACTGTATATTTATATCAGTATCTGTACATATTCTGTATAGTAGTGTCTATTACATGCAGTTATATGACAATTAGTGTATACTGTATATTTATATCAGTATCTGTACATATTCTGTATAGTAGTGTCTATTACATGCAGTTATATGACAATTAGTGTATACTGTATATTTATATCAGTATCTGTACATATTCTGTATAGTAGTGTCTATTACATGCAGTTATATGACAATTAGTGTATACTGTATATTTATATCAGTATCTGTACATATTCTGTATAGTAGTGTCTGTTACATGCAGTTATATGACAATTAGTGTATACTGTATATTTATATCAGTATCTGTACATATTCTGTATAGTAGTGTCTGTTACATGCAGTTATATGACAATTAGTGTATACTGTATATTTATATCAGTATCTGTACATATTCTGTATAGTAGTGTCTGTTACATGCAGTTATATGACAATTAGTGTATACTGTATATTTATATCAGTATCTGTACATATTCTGTATAGTAGTGTCTATTACATGCAGTTATATGACAATTAGTGTATACTGTATATTTATATCAGTATCTGTACATATTCTGTATAGTAGTGTCTGTTACATGCAGTTATATGACAATTAGTGTATACTGTATATTTATATCAGTATCTGTACATATTCTGTATAGTAGTGTCTATTACATGCAGTTATATGACAATTAGTGTATACTGTATATTTATATCAGTATCTGTACATATTCTGTATAGTAGTGTCTATTACATGCAGTTATATGTAATTAGTGTATACTGTATATTTATATCAGTATCTGTACATATTCTGTATAGTAGTGTCTATTACATGCAGTTATATGACAATTAGTGTATACTGTATATTTATATCAGTATCTGTACATATTCTGTATAGTAGTGTCTATTACATGCAGTTATATGACAATTAGTGTATACTGTATATTTATATCAGTATCTGTACATATTCTGTATAGTAGTGTCTATTACATGCAGTTATATGACAATTAGTGTATACTGTATATTTATATCAGTATCTGTACATATTCTGTATAGTAGTGTCTATTACATGCAGTTATATGACAATTAGTGTATACTGTATATTTATATCAGTATCTGTACATATTCTGTATAGTAGTGTCTATTACATGCAGTTATATGACAATTAGTGTATACTGTATATTTATATCAGTATCTGTACATATTCTGTATAGTAGTGTCTATTACATGCAGTTATATGACAATTAGTGTATACTGTATATTTATATCAGTATCTGTACATATTCTGTATAGTAGTGTCTATTACATGCAGTTATATGACAATTAGTGTATACTGTATATTTATATCAGTATCTGTACATATTCTGTATAGTAGTGTCTATTACATGCAGTTATATGACAATTAGTGTATACTGTATATTTATATCAGTATCTGTACATATTCTGTATAGTAGTGTCTATTACATGCAGTTATATGACAATTAGTGTATACTGTATATTTATATCAGTATCTGTACATATTCTGTATAGTAGTGTCTATTACATGCAGTTATATGACAATTAGTGTATACTGTATATTTATATCAGTATCTGTACATATTCTGTATAGTAGTGTCTATTACATGCAGTTATATGACAATTAGTGTATACTGTATATTTATATCAGTATCTGTACATATTCTGTATAGTAGTGTCTATTACATGCAGTTATATGACAATTAGTGTATACTGTATATTTATATCAGTATCTGTACATATTCTGTATAGTAGTGTCTATTACATGCAGTTATATGACAATTAGTGTATACTGTATATTTATATCAGTATCTGTACATATTCTGTATAGTAGTGTCTATTACATGCAGTTATATGACAATTAGTGTATACTGTATATTTATATCAGTATCTGTACATATTCTGTATAGTAGTGTCTATTACATGCAGTTATATGACAATTAGTGTATACTGTATATTTATATCAGTATCTGTACATATTCTGTATAGTAGTGTCTATTACATGCAGTTATATGACAATTAGTGTATACTGTATATTTATATCAGTATCTGTACATATTCTGTATAGTAGTGTCTATTACATGCAGTTATATGACAATTAGTGTATACTGTATATTTATATCAGTATCTGTACATATTCTGTATAGTAGTGTCTATTACATGCAGTTATATGACAATTAGTGTATACTGTATATTTATATCAGTATCTGTACATATTCTGTATAGTAGTGTCTATTACATGCAGTTATATGACAATTAGTGTATACTGTATATTTATATCAGTATCTGTACATATTCTGTATAGTAGTGTCTATTACATGCAGTTATATGACAATTAGTGTATACTGTATATTTATATCAGTATCTGTACATATTCTGTATAGTAGTGTCTATTACATGCAGTTATATGACAATTAGTGTATACTGTATATTTATATCAGTATCTGTACATATTCTGTATAGTAGTGTCTATTACATGCAGTTATATGACAATTAGTGTATACTGTATATTTATATCAGTATCTGTACATATTCTGTATAGTAGTGTCTATTACATACAGTTATATGACAATTAGTGTATACTGTATATTTATATCAGTATCTGTACATATTCTGTATAGTAGTGTCTGTTACATGCAGTTATATGACAATTAGTGTATACTGTATATTTATATCAGTATCTGTACATATTCTGTATAGTAGTGTCTGTTACATGCAGTTATATGACAATTAGTGTATACTGTATATTTATATCAGTATCTGTACATATTCTGTATAGTAGTGTCTATTACATGCAGTTATATGACAATTAGTGTATACTGTATATTTATATCAGTATCTGTACATATTCTGTATAGTAGTGTCTATTACATGCAGTTATATGACAATTAGTGTATACTGTATATTTATATCAGTATCTGTACATATTCTGTATAGTAGTGTCTATTACATGCAGTTATATGACAATTAGTGTATACTGTATATTTATATCAGTATCTGTACATATTCTGTATAGTAGTGTCTATTACATGCAGTTATATGACAATTAGTGTATACTGTATATTTATATCAGTATCTGTACATATTCTGTATAGTAGTGTCTGTTACATGCAGTTATATGACAATTAGTGTATACTGTATATTTATATCAGTATCTGTACATATTCTGTATAGTAGTGTCTGTTACATGCAGTTATATGACAATTAGTGTATACTGTATATTTATATCAGTATCTGTACATATTCTGTATAGTAGTGTCTATTACATGCAGTTATATGACAATTAGTGTATACTGTATATTTATATCAGTATCTGTACATATTCTGTATAGTAGTGTCTATTACATGCAGTTATATGACAATTAGTGTATACTGTATATTTATATCAGTATCTGTACATATTCTGTATAGTAGTGTCTGTTACATGCAGTTATATGACAATTAGTGTATACTGTATATTTATATCAGTATCTGTACATATTCTGTATAGTAGTGTCTGTTACATGCAGTTATATGACAATTAGTGTATACTGTATATTTATATCAGTATCTGTACATATTCTGTATAGTAGTGTCTATTACATGCAGTTATATGACAATTAGTGTATACTGTATATTTATATCAGTATCTGTACATATTCTGTATAGTAGTGTCTATTACATGCAGTTATATGACAATTAGTGTATACTGTATATTTATATCAGTATCTGTACATATTCTGTATAGTAGTGTCTATTACATGCAGTTATATGACAATTAGTGTATACTGTATATTTATATCAGTATCTGTACATATTCTGTATAGTAGTGTCTGTTACATGCAGTTATATGACAATTAGTGTATACTGTATATTTATATCAGTATCTGTACATATTCTGTATAGTAGTGTCTATTACATGCAGTTATATGACAATTAGTGTATACTGTATATTTATATCAGTATCTGTACATATTCTGTATAGTAGTGTCTATTACATGCAGTTATATGACAATTAGTGTATACTGTATATTTATATCAGTATCTGTACATATTCTGTATAGTAGTGTCTGTTACATGCAGTTATATGACAATTAGTGTATACTGTATATTTATATCAGTATCTGTACATATTCTGTATAGTAGTGTCTATTACATGCAGTTATATGACAATTAGTCTATACTGTATATTTATATCAGTATCTGTACATATTCTGTATAGTAGTGTCTGTTACATGCAGTTATATGACAATTAGTGTATACTGTATATTTATATCAGTATCTGTACATATTCTGTATAGTAGTGTCTATTACATGCAGTTATATGACAATTAGTGTATACTGTATATTTATATCAGTATCTGTACATATTCTGTATAGTAGTGTCTATTACATGCAGTTATATGACAATTAGTGTATACTGTATATTTATATCAGTATCTGTACATATTCTGTATAGTAGTGTCTATTACATGCAGTTATATGACAATTAGTGTATACTGTATATTTATATCAGTATCTGTACATATTCTGTATAGTAGTGTCTATTACATGCAGTTATATGACAATTAGTGTATACTGTATATTTATATCAGTATCTGTACATATTCTGTATAGTAGTGTCTGTTACATGCAGTTATATGACAATTAGTGTATACTGTATATTTATATCAGTATCTGTACATATTCTGTATAGTAGTGTCTATTACATGCAGTTATATGACAATTAGTGTATACTGTATATTTATATCAGTATCTGTACATATTCTGTATAGTAGTGTCTATTACATGCAGTTATATGACAATTAGTGTATACTGTATATTTATATCAGTATCTGTACATATTCTGTATAGTAGTGTCTATTACATGCAGTTATATGACAATTAGTGTATACTGTATATTTATATCAGTATCTGTACATATTCTGTATAGTAGTGTCTATTACATGCAGTTATATGACAATTAGTGTATACTGTATATTTATATCAGTATCTGTACATATTCTGTATAGTAGTGTCTATTACATGCAGTTATATGTAATTAGTGTATACTGTATATTTATATCAGTATCTGTACATATTCTGTATAGTAGTGTCTATTACATGCAGTTATATGACAATTAGTGTATACTGTATATTTATATCAGTATCTGTACATATTCTGTATAGTAGTGTCTATTACATGCAGTTATATGACAATTAGTGTATACTGTATATTTATATCAGTATCTGTACATATTCTGTATAGTAGTGTCTATTACATGCAGTTATATGACAATTAGTGTATACTGTATATTTATATCAGTATCTGTACATATTCTGTATAGTAGTGTCTATTACATGCAGTTATATGACAATTAGTGTATACTGTATATTTATATCAGTATCTGTACATATTCTGTATAGTAGTGTCTATTACATGCAGTTATATGACAATTAGTGTATACTGTATATTTATATCAGTATCTGTACATATTCTGTATAGTAGTGTCTGTTACATGCAGTTATATGACAATTAGTGTATACTGTATATTTATATCAGTATCTGTACATATTCTGTATAGTAGTGTCTATTACATGCAGTTATATGACAATTAGTGTATACTGTATATTTATATCAGTATCTGTACATATTCTGTATAGTAGTGTCTATTACATGCAGTTATATGACAATTAGTGTATACTGTATATTTATATCAGTATCTGTACATATTCTGTATAGTAGTGTCTATTACATGCAGTTATATGACAATTAGTGTATACTGTATATTTATATCAGTATCTGTACATATTCTGTATAGTAGTGTCTATTACATGCAGTTATATGACAATTAGTGTATACTGTATATTTATATCAGTATCTGTACATATTCTGTATAGTAGTGTCTATTACATGCAGTTATATGACAATTAGTGTATACTGTATATTTATATCAGTATCTGTACATATTCTGTATAGTAGTGTCTATTACATGCAGTTATATGACAATTAGTGTATACTGTATATTTATATCAGTATCTGTACATATTCTGTATAGTAGTGTCTATTACATGCAGTTATATGACAATTAGTGTATACTGTATATTTATATCAGTATCTGTACATATTCTGTATAGTAGTGTCTATTACATGCAGTTATATGACAATTAGTGTATACTGTATATTTATATCAGTATCTGTACATATTCTGTATAGTAGTGTCTATTACATGCAGTTATATGACAATTAGTGTATACTGTATATTTATATCAGTATCTGTACATATTCTGTATAGTAGTGTCTATTACATGCAGTTATATGACAATTAGTGTATACTGTATATTTATATCAGTATCTGTACATATTCTGTATAGTAGTGTCTATTACATGCAGTTATATGACAATTAGTGTATACTGTATATTTATATCAGTATCTGTACATATTCTGTATAGTAGTGTCTATTACATGCAGTTATATGACAATTAGTGTATACTGTATATTTATATCAGTATCTGTACATATTCTGTATAGTAGTGTCTATTACATGCAGTTATATGACAATTAGTGTATACTGTATATTTATATCAGTATCTGTACATATTCTGTATAGTAGTGTCTATTACATGCAGTTATATGACAATTAGTGTATACTGTATATTTATATCAGTATCTGTACATATTCTGTATAGTAGTGTCTATTACATGCAGTTATATGACAATTAGTGTATACTGTATATTTATATCAGTATCTGTACATATTCTGTATAGTAGTGTCTATTACATGCAGTTATATGACAATTAGTGTATACTGTATATTTATATCAGTATCTGTACATATTCTGTATAGTAGTGTCTATTACATGCAGTTATATGACAATTAGTTTATACTGTATATTTATATCAGTATCTGTACATATTCTGTATAGTAGTGTCTATTACATGCAGTTATATGACAATTAGTGTATACTGTATATTTATATCAGTATCTGTACATATTCTGTATAGTAGTGTCTGTTACATGCAGTTATATGACAATTAGTGTATACTGTATATTTATATCAGTATCTGTACATATTCTGTATAGTAGTGTCTGTTACATGCAGTTATATGACAATTAGTGTATACTGTATATTTATATCAGTATCTGTACATATTCTGTATAGTAGTGTCTATTACATGCAGTTATATGACAATTAGTGTATACTGTATATTTATATCAGTATCTGTACATATTCTGTATAGTAGTGTCTATTACATGCAGTTATATGACAATTAGTATATACTGTATATTTATATCAGTATCTGTACATATTCTGTATAGTAGTGTCTATTACATGCAGTTATATGACAATTAGTGTATACTGTATATTTATATCAGTATCTGTACATATTCTGTATAGTAGTGTCTATTACATGCAGTTATATGACAATTAGTGTATACTGTATATTTATATCAGTATCTGTACATATTCTGTATAGTAGTGTATTACATGCAGTTATATGACAATTAGTATATACTGTATATTTATATCAGTATCTGTACATATTCTGTATAGTAGTGTCTATTACATGCAGTTATATGACAATTAGTGTATACTGTATATTTATATCAGTATCTGTACATATTCTGTATAGTAGTGTCTATTACATGCAGTTATATGACAATTAGTGTATACTGTATATTTATATCAGTATCTGTACATATTCTGTATAGTAGTGTCTATTACATGCAGTTATATGACAATTAGTGTATACTGTATATTTATATCAGTATCTGTACATATTCTGTATAGTAGTGTCTATTACATGCAGTTATATGACAATTAGTGTATACTGTATATTTATATCAGTATCTGTACATATTCTGTATAGTAGTGTCTGTTACATGCAGTTATATGACAATTAGTGTATACTGTATATTTATATCAGTATCTGTACATATTCTGTATAGTAGTGTCTGTTACATGCAGTTATATGACAATTAGTGTATACTGTATATTTATATCAGTATCTGTACATATTCTGTATAGTAGTGTCTATTACATGCAGTTATATGACAATTAGTGTATACTGTATATTTATATCAGTATCTGTACATATTCTGTATAGTAGTGTGTATTACATGCAGTTATATGACAATTAGTGCATACTGTATATTTATATCAGTATCTGTACATATTCTGTATAGTAGTGTCTATTACATGCAGTTATATGACAATTAGTGTATACTGTATATTTATATCAGTATATGTACATATTATGTATAGTAGTGTCTATTACATGCAGTTATATGACAATTAGTATATACTGTATATTTATATCAGTATCTGTAGATATTCTGTATAGTAGTGTATATTACATGCAGTTATATGACAATTGGTATATACTGTATATTTATATCAGTATCTGTACATATTCTGTATAGTAGTGTCTATTACATGCAGTTATATGTAATTAGTGTATACTGTATATTTATATCAGCATCTGTACATATTCTGTACAGTAGTGTCTATTACATGCAGTTATATGACAATTAGTGTATACTGTACATATTCTGTATAGTAGTGTCTATTATATGCAGTTAATTGACAATTAGTGTATACAGTATATTTATATCAGTATCTGTACATATTCTGTATAGTAGTGTCTATTACATGCAGTTATATGACAATTAGTGTATACTGTATATTTATATCAGTATCTGTACATATTCTGTATAGTAGTGTCTATTACATACAGTTATATGACAATTAGTGTATACTGTATATTTATATCAGTATCTGTACATATTCTGTATAGTAGTGTCTATTACATGCAGTTATATGACAATTAGTGTATACTGTATATTTATATCAGTATCTGTACATACTCTGTATAGTAGTGTCTATTACATGCAGTTATATGACAATTAGTGTATACTGTATATTTATATCAGTATCTGTACATACTCTGTATAGTAGTGTCTATTACATGCAGTTATATGACAATTAGTGTATACTGTATATTTATATCAGTATCTGTACATACTCTGTATAGTAGTGTCTATTACATGCAGTTATATGACAATTAGTGTATACTGTATATTTATATCAGTATCTGTACATATTCTGTATAGTAGTGTCTGTTACATGCAGTTATATGTAATTAGTGTATACTGTAAATTTATATCAGTATCTGTACATATTCTGTATAGTAGTGTCTATTACATGCAGTTATATGACAATTAGTATATACTGTATATTTATATCAGTATCTGTACATATTCTGTATAGTAGTGTCTATTACATGCAGTTATATGACAATTAGTGTATACTGTATATTTATATATGTATCTGTACATATTCTGTATAGTAGTGTCTGTTACATGCAGTTATATGACAATTAGTGTATACTGTATATTTATATTAGTATCTGTAGTCTGTATAGTAGTGTCTATTACATGCAGTTATATAACAATTAGTGTACACTGTATATTTATATCAGTATCTGTACATATTCTGTATAGTAGTGTCTATTACATGCAGTTATATGACAATAAGTATATACTGTATATTTATATCAGCATCTGTACATACTCTGTATGTATAGTAGTGTCTATTACATGCAGTTATATGACAATTAGTGTATACTGTATATTTATATCAGTATCTGTACATATTCTGTATAGTAGTGTCTGTTACATGCAGTTATATGACAATTAGTGTATACTGTATATTTATATCAGTATCTGTACATATTCTGTATAGTAGTGTCTGTTACATGCAGTTATATGACAATTAGTGTATACTGTATATTTATATCAGTATCTGTACATATTCTGTATAGTAGTGTCTATTACATGCAGTTATATGACAATTAGTGTATACTGTATATTTATATCAGTATCTGTACATATTCTGTATAGTAGTGTCTATTACATGCAGTTATATGACAATTAGTGTATACTGTATATTTATATCAGTATCTGTACATATTCTGTATAGTAGTGTCTATTACATGCAGTTATATGACAATTAGTGTTTACTGTATATTTATATCAGTATCTGTACATATTCTGTATAGTAGTGTCTGTTACATGCTGTTATATGACAATTAGTGTATACTGTATATTTATATCAGTATCTGTACATATTCTGTATAGTAGTGTCTATTACATGCAGTTATATGACAATTAGTGTATACTGTATATTTATATCAGTATCTGTACATATTCTGTATAGTAGTGTCTATTACATACAGTTATATGACAATTAGTATATACTGTATATTTATATCAGTATCTGTACATATTCTGTATAGTAGTGTCTGTTACATGCAGTTATATGACAATTAGTGTATACTGTATATTTATATCAGTATCCGTACATATTCTGTATAGTAGTGTCTGTTACATGCAGTTATATGACAATTAGTATATACTGTATATTTATATCAGTATCTGTACATATTCTGTATAGTAGTGTCTATTACATGCAGTTATATGACAATTAGTGTATACTGTATATTTATATCAGTATCTGTACATATTCTGTATAGTAGTGTCTATTACATGCAGTTATATGACAATTAGTGTATACTGTATATTTATATCAGTATCTGTACATATTCTGTATAGTAGTGTCTATTACATACAGTTATATGACAATTAGTGTATACTGTATATTTATATTAGTATCTGTACATATTCTGTATAGTAGTGTCTATTACATGCAGTTATATGACAATTAGTGTATACTGTATATTTATATCAGTATCTGTACATATTCTGTATAGTAGTGTCTATTACATGCAGTTATATGACAATTAGTGTATACTGTATATTTATATCAGTACCTGTACATATTCTGTATAGTAGTGTCTATTACATGCAGTTATATGTAATTAGTGTATACTGTATATTTATATCAGTATATGTACATATTCTGTATAGTAGTGTCTGTTACATGCAGTTATATGACAATTAGTGTATACTGTATATTTATATCAGTGTCTGTATATATTCTGTATAGTAGTGTCTATTACATGCAGTTATATGACAATTAGTGTATACTGTATATTTATATCAGTATCTGTACATATTCTGTATAGTAGTGTCTATTACATGCAGTTATATGACAATTAGTGTATACTGTACATATTCTGTATAGTAGTGTCTGTTACATGCAGTTATATGACAATTAGTGTATACTGTATATTTATATCTGTATCTGTACATATTCTGTATAGTAGTGTCTATTACATGCAGTTATATGACAATTAGTGTATACTGTATATTTATATCAGTATCTGTACATATTCTGTATAGTAGTGTCTATTACATGCAGTTATATGACAATTAGTGTATACTGTACATATTCTGTATAGTAGTGTCTGTTACATGCAGTTATATGACAATTAGTGTATACTGTATATTTATATCTGTATCTGTACATATTCTGTATAGTAGTGTCTATTACATGCAGTTATATGACAATTAGTGTATACTGTATATTTATATCAGTATCTGTACATATTCTGTATAGTAGTGTCTATTACATGCAGTTATATGACAATTAGTATATACTGTATATTTATATCAGTATCTGTGCACATTCTTCTCTCTAGTAGTGTCTATTACATGCAGTTATAGGAAAATTGGTGAATATCAGACATCCCAACCTGCAAAAGCTCATTTCAGTGAGGTGGCTTCATCCGCTACTGCGCCGCCGCCACCCCCCCTCCCAGTTATATATTGGACACCTTGAAACTCTAAATAAGATAGAGACTTATATCATTAAAATAGCTTCCCACTAAAGTCACATTTAAAAAAAAGTAGGTTTATTGCACAACCACATACAACAAACCTATTTTCCAGTGATTGTACGCTAGTTGAATGCTTAAATATTTTAGAATACGAAGTTTAATTACGTGTAGTAAATAAGGTAGTATTTGTGTTTTATTTTATTAGAATCAGTGGGGGCTTTTGGTTACTGATGCTTTGAGGGTTCTATAACGTCCCAGCAACTAAAGGAATTCCTTAAAGAAACACTTTTCGGATTTGGGCCACATTGGATCATGGTACTTGGAGTTTCAGGGAGATTGCACTCCATTTGCTGGCATCAGGGAGCCGCTATTACAATCAGGGAGACTCCCTGAACTTCAGGGAGAGTTGGGATGTCTGGAATATATTTAACACAGTTGTATTTATTAGCACCTGCTCCTAGATCACTGCATTCTCAGGAGATTGACCAGTAGTTAAATGTATGTTATAAATTAATGTTCCATTTGGACTCATAAAATAAAAATGATATAAAAAATGTTTCTGCATCAACAGTTTTGTTTTGTGTTTGGATTGTATTAGGAATTATCTCTATTATAACCATTGCATGAAAACTAAATACTGGGGTATGCAAGGGCCACTTCTAACTATAACAACTAATGCTTTGTTTGTTGTTTCTATGGCAACCTACAGTGATGATTTTATGTCAGACCTAAAATAACTAAACACATATCTACAATAAATTATATGATAGCAAACACAAAATCAAATGACTTCAAAAATGTATCTTAATGTAATTTTATTTGAATTAAACTGTTTTCTACAGTAATATATGTCGCACTTTTATTTTTTATTACCACACCCCTTTCCGCCATTGTGGTCTGCGTTCCATGATTTTTACGCAGTTGCACAAATACGTATTTTTCTATTTGCGGACAGAGCTGTCAATCACATATAAGATCTGACTCTTTCCTGCGATTGGATAAGCAGTGGGCAGTACGATAGGAAAATGATATTCCGCCCTCCTCAGCGACGCTTACGTCTCTGACTGGTTGTCAGCTGTCAACAAAGCCATCCGTTCATTGGCTTGCTCCGCCCTCTAAACGGTACTAATAGCCTAATCCACTCCCCTGGTTGGCAAGAGCCAGCAGCTGATTCGTTGTTTCTTCAACCCGTTATCCATTTGACATCGGGTGTGTCTGGAAAGGGCTTTTAATTGGTTGTCCAGTTCATTGTTGTATCCTGATTGGTTGTCCAATTCCTTCAGTTCATTCCCGGGTTTTGGAGCCGCCACAGCCAACATGAGCTCCGTCATCGTTAATACGGCTCCGACCGTGACCGTAACGATCAGCAGCAGCCTGAACTCCTTTACGGCTGAGAAGAGGCTGGACCGGGGCCTCACTCTTGCAGAGATGAAGGTTGGGATTTAAACAAAAACATGGCGGCTCCCATAGAGCAGCGTGACATAGGGAGCAGGGACAAGCCGGTGTGAGAGGTCACAGTCAGAGACCGAGGGGGAGGAGCTGTTAAGTTGTCACGTGATGGGGAGAATGGTGGCACCTAGTGGGAGGAGTCATGAAAGGGGGAGGGATAAAAGCTATTACGTTAGGTAGTAGGTGCTAATGTGCTATATAATTTTGAAGCGACTAATTGGGTTAATGTGAAGCTGCACTGCTAGCATGGGTCAATGGGAGGTGAAAAATGCAAGTGGGAGGAGCTTGATTTATTTAAAATAAATAAAGATGAACAAAAAGGTGTGGGAGGGCTGTTAGTGACTTTAGGTATTGGATGAGCTAAAAATGGGTTTAGGTGAGTTGTAAAGAACTGATGTAATGTGATGGGGGAGGGGCTAATGTGAAGCGATATAAGCTAAATATTAATAATTATGTGTTGAAGGGGCTAAAGGTGCAACCTGAGGTTAGATCACCAATATCATGATGTGGAATGGTCTGTATATTAATAAGCAGTGGTGTGGGAGGGGCTAAAGGTGCAACCTGATGTTAGATCACCAATATCATGATGCTGGATGGTCTATATATTAATAAGCAGGGGTGTGGGGGGGGCTAAAGGTGCAACCTGAGGTTAGATCACCAATATCATGATGTGGGATGGTCTGTATATTAATAAGCAGGGGTGTGGGAAGGGCTAAAGGTGCAACCTGAGGTTAGATCACCAATATCATGATGCTGGATGGTCTATATATTAATAAGCAGGGGTGTGGGAGGGGCTAAAGGTGCAACCTGAGGTTAGATCACCAATATCATGATGTGGAATGGTCTGTATATTAATAATCAGGGGTGTGGGAGGGAGGAGCTTGATTTAAAATAAAAAACGATGAACAAAAAGGTGTGAGAGGGGCTGTTAGTGACTTTAGAATTTGGATGAGCTAAAAATGGGTTTAGGTGAGTTGTAAAGAACTGATGTAATGTGATGTGGGAGGAGCTAAATATGTGGTACCTTATGTGGGAGGGGCTAATGTGAAGTGATAGAAGCTAAATATTAATAATTATGTGTTGAAGGGGTTAAAGATGCAACCTGAGGTTAGATCACCAATATCATGATGTGGGATGGTCTGTATATTAATAAGCAGGGGTATGTGAGGGGCTAAAGGTGTCACCTGAGGTGAGATCACCCATGTCATGATGTGGGATGGTCTGTATATTAATAAGCAGGGGTGTGTGAGGGGCTAAAGTTGTCACCTGAGGTGAGATTACCCATGTCATGATGCGGGATGGTCTGTATATTATTAAGCAGGGGTGTGGGAGGGGCTAAAGGTGCAACCTGAGGTTAGATCACCAATATCATGATGTGGGATGGTCTGTATATTATTAAGCAGGGGTGTGGGAGGGGCGAAAGGTGCAACCTGAGGTGAGATCACCCATGTCAATATATGGGAGGAGCTATATATTAAGCAGGGGTCTGGACTAGGGTAATTATGATTGGATCTTGCTAATTTGGAGGAAACAAAGTTGTTACATTGAAGTAGCTCAAATGGATCTGTTCCTAAGTATTAACTCTTATGTGATAGCACATTCTTGAGAGGTTCACACGTATGTAAATGTTCTGGATCTTGACATGTAGGAGGCGCTAATGAGGAGGCTCTGCTATGTAAAAACATAATGTAGGAGGGACAGGCTGGGAGAGGACTAATAAAGAGTCAGAGGGAGGAGGAGCTTATTTTGAATATGGAGCTAAAAACGTATGATGTAGGATTGGCTAATAAGGAAAGAGATGGAGACTTTAATAAGGCAGAAGCAGCTAATAAAGATGCGTGAAGAGCTAATGAGACCATGTCCTGATACTTGAAGAAGAGGATTGTCCTTATGGTGCAGATCTATTTTTTACAGGTTTATGTTCTTTAAAAGGAGATTAGCAAAGAGCTGTGTTGTCTGATCTGACCTTGTATCTGCCATATAAGTGTATATTAGATATGATTTACCCTGACCCATATATGTGATATAGTTGTTCTTGTAACTCATGCCCCTTTACGTCACAGTGTAAGCTGGAGCTTGTGGTGGGATCTCCGGCATCTTGTATGGACTTGCAGCTGTACAACACCGACAACAGATTTCTGCTCAACCTGGATCAGGACGATGCCCTCCTGGGATCCTATCCTGTTGACAATGGCTGCAGGATCCACGTGGGTATTTTTGTGCAAAAAAAATAAATATATATATATATATATATATATATATATATATATATATATATATATATATATATATATATATATATATAGTGTAACTGTGCATGCACAGCTTATTAGTATATGCATTTGAAACAGTAATAGCATTTGACAGTGAGAGTAATGTGTACAGCGCCAAAGGCTAATGGATAAAAAGTATGAGTACAGTAAAGACACTCAAAGGTGTAGATTAACCCCTTAATGACCACAGCACTTTTCCATTTTCTGTCCGTTTGGGACCAAGGCTATTTTTACATTTCTGCGGTGTTTGTGTTTAGCTGTAATTTTCCCCTTGCTCATTTAATGTACCCACACATATTATATACCGTTTTTCTCGCCATTAAATGGACTTTCAAAATATACCATTATTTTCCTCATATCTTATAATTTACTATAAAAATTTTTATAAAATATGAGGAAAAAATAGAAAAAAACACACTTTTTCTAACTTTGACCCCCAAAATCTGTTATACATCTACAACCACCAAACAAAAACCATGCTAAATAGTTTCTAAATTTTGTCCTGAGTTTAGAAATACCCAATGTTTACATGTTCTTTGCTTTTTTTGCAAGTTATAGGGCCATAAATACAAGTAGCACTTTGCTATTTCCAAACCACTTTTTTTCAAAATTAGCGCTAGTTACATTGGAACACTGATATCTTTCAGGAATCCCTGAATATCCCTTGACATGTATATTTTTTTTTTTAGAAGACATCCCAAAGTATTGATCTAGGCCCATTTTGGTATATTTCATGCCACCATTTCACCGCCAAATGCGATCAAATAAAAAAAAATGTTCACTTTTTCACAATTTTTTTCACAAACTTAAGGTTTCTCACTGAAATTATTTACAAAAAACTTATGCAATTATAGCATACATGGTTGTAAATGCTTCTCTGGGATCCCCTTTGTTCATAAATAGCAGACATATATGGCTTTGGTTTTGCTTTTTACTAATTAGAAGGCTGCTAAATGCGACTGCGCACCACACGTGTATTATGCCCAGCAGTGAAGGGGTTAATTAGGGAGCATGTAGGGAGCTTCTAGGGTTAATTTTAGCTTCAGTGTAGTGTAGTAGACAACCCCAAGTATTGATCTAGGCCCATTTTGGTATATTTCATGCCACCATTTCACCGCCAAATGCAATCAAATTAAAAAAAACGCTAAATTTTTCACAATTTTAGGTTTCTCACTGAAATTATTTACAAACAGCATGTGCAATTATGGCACAAATAGTTGTAAATGCTTCTCTGGGATCCCCTTTGTTCAGAAATAGCAGACATATATGACTTTGGGGTTGCTTTTTGGTAATTAGAAGGCCGCAAAGTGCTGCTGCGCATCACACATGTATTATGGCTAGCAGTCAAGGGGTTAATTAGGTAGTTTGTAGGGAGCTTGCGGGGTTAATTTTAGCTTTAGTGTAGAGATCAGCCTCCCACCTGACACATCAGACCCCCTGATATCTCCCAAACAGCTCCCTTCCCTCCCCCACCCCACAATTGTCCCCGCCATCTTAAGTACTGGCAGAAAGTCTGCCAGTACTAAAATAAAAGTTTTTTTTTTTTTAAAAAAAATACATCTTTAGCATATTTACATATGCTACTTTGTAGGATCCCCCCTTAGCCCCCAACCTCCCTGATCCCCCCCAAAAACAGCTCTCTAACCCCCCCCCTGCCTTATTGGGGGCCATCTTGGGTACTGGCAGCTGTCTGCCAGTACCCAGTTAACAACATTTTTTCCTCTTTTTGTATTTTTTTTTTTTTACATTTTGCTGTAGTGTAGCTTCCCCACGACCAACCCCTACCCCCACCCCCTCCCAGATCCCTTAGATTAGTTTTTGGGGGCATTTACTCCCCCTCTTCCTCCCACTTACTACATAATTATTTCTGTAGTGTAAGCGGTTCCCACCCGCTCCCTCCCGTGCACGCGCCCGCCCACCGATCCCACGTGCACGCGCGCGTGTCTGTGCGCGCCCCTGACTCTCCCGCCCCCGATCCCGCCCCCCTCTGTGTATCTGAAGCCATCGATGGCCGCCCACCCGCCTCCCACTGCAGCTCCCACCCACCAACGATTGCGGCCATCGATGGCCGGTGTAGAGAGGGCCACAAATTGTTATTGCAGGATGCCTCGATATTGAGGCATCCTGCAATAACAGGAAAGCAGCTGGAAGCGATGAGGATCGCTTCCAGCTGCTTTCCAAACCGAGGACGTACGCCACACGTCCTCAGGCGTTAACTGCCTTTTTTCTGAGGACGTGTGGCGTACGTCCTCGGTCATTAAGGGGTTAAAGGGACATGAAACCCAAATTTTTTCTTTCATGATTCAGAAAGAAAATGCAATTTTAAACATCTTTCTAATTTACTTCTATTATCTAATTTGTTTTATTCTCTTGATATTCTTTGCTGAAAAGCATATCTAGATATGCTCAGTAGCTGCTGATTGGTTGCTGCACATAGAAACCTTGTGTGATTGGCTTACCCATGTGCATTGCTTTTTCTTCAACTAAGGATATCTAAAAAATGAAGCAAAATAAATAATAGAAGTAAATTGTAATGTTGTTTAAATTTGTATTCTCTATCTGAATCATGAAAGAAAGATTTTGGGTTTAGTGGCCCTTTAAGTCTGCTGTGTTATAGTGTCAGCAGTAGATGATAGTGTTCATCAAGTGTAAAGTTAAATACAATAAATTTATTACAGAAATGATCATAAAAGTACAATTTAAAAATTTAATAAAACAGTAAAAGATGCATGGATCCATGATAAGACAAAAATGAAACAAGTTAAAAGGATGACATTGATAATAAATGGGTTGACTTGATTGGTATGCAATGCTGGTTTGGGTTTGCAGGGACTGATAAAGTGATTTTCAAAAGGTGCACACAATAAGTTAGACAATAAAAGCAATGATGTCAATTAGAGAATGATGATGATAAAAATGTGAGAATCAATGTAATAATGCAAGGGGGCACAGCAGTGCAAAAAGCAATTTTAAAATTGAAAAAATGGTGAAAAAAGGAAAAATGGTGATAGGAGGTGACACAATTAATGTGAAACAAACCAAAAAATGAAAAAATTAATCAATAATAGTGAAAAATATGGTGCTGTTCAACAAATGTTAGTGATGATCATAGAAGGAACAAAAAGCCAATTTTGTAATCCAAATGAATAAAAACAGAAAAAACCTTGGATGTTGATGGTGATGATCCCTAGGCGAATCCCTGACAACGGTCAGCTGCTAGCTCAATGTCCTAAAACGTTCCTGTGAAAAAATATAAACATAGCGTAATATGTCCACAGTAATGTAATATCCTTGGAGTAATTCTTACCAGTGGGTCAACGCGTTTCGGCCCTATAACACAGGCCTTTATCAAGACTTTTCACCATTTTTTCAATTTAAAAATTGCTTTTTGCACTGCTGTGCCCCCTTGCATTATTACATTGATTCTCACATTTTTATCATCATCATTCTCTAATTGACATCATTGCTTTTATTGTCTAACTTATTGTGTGCACCTTTTGAAAATCACTTTCTTATCGGTCCCTGCAAACCCAAACCAGCATTGCATACCAATCAAGTCAACCCATTTATTATCATTGTCATCCTTTTAACTTGTTACATTTTTGTCTTATCATGGATCCATGCATCTTTTACTGTTTTATTGAATTTTTAATTGTACTTTTATGCTCATTTCTGTAATAAATTTATTGTATTTAACTTTACACTTGATGAACACTATCATCTACTGCTGACACTATAACACAGCAGACTTAATCTACACCTATGAGTGTCTTTACTGTACTCATACTTTTTATCCATTAGCCTTTGGCGCTGTACACATTACTCTCACTGTCAATTTACCTATTTGGGGGCTAGTTAGGACCCCTCTTGTGCACAGCTTAGGGATATATCTTAGCGCTTGGTTACAACCACCCCTTCTTTTTAGATCTATTTCACAGTAATAGCATTTACTAGAAAAGTTTTTTCTAATACAAGTAAAATGTAAAAATGCTTCTTTTGAAAATTTAAAGGGATCGGAAAGTCAAAATGAAACTTGCACGATTCAGATAGAGCCGGTCATTTTAAGACGATTTTAAATTCACTTCTATTTTTAAATGTGCTTCGTTCTCTTGGTATCCCTTGTTGAAAAAGAATACGCACATATCCTACACCAGTGGGAGCTGCTGGTGCCTGCGCACATTTGTCTCTTGTGATTGGCTAACTAGATGTGTTCAGCTTCCGGCCAGTAGTGCAATGCAATTCCTTCAGCAAAGGATAACAAGAGAATGAAGCAAATTTGATAATAGAAGTAAATTGGAAAGTTTTTTTTAAAATTGTATGTTCTATCCAAATCATGAAAGACGATTTTTGGGTTTACTATCGCTTTAAATACATTCTAGCACATTTCAGTTATAACTATTATGTCATTGAAATTTGGGTACAAGTTTCATAGTTTTAAATTTAAAAGTGTATTCCTGCCTTTGGGTTTAATCACAGTCCCTCAGAAAACTTCTCAAATAACTTGTCTACAAAAAAACATTCGTCTGAATATTTAATGCACGTCTAGTTTTCAAGTAGATTGGAATGTCTGTAAATCTCTGTTTTTCTAGCAGTTTAGAAAGACGCTACTGAGACAACAGATTCTTTACAGTATTTTCTCTGGTGCTAAAAATAATGAATGATTACCAACAGGTGATAGACAAGAGCGGAGCCAGAATCGGAGAATTTGAGGACCTTTCCAGAGTGGAGAAATATGAAATATCACAAGACGCCTATGAGAAAAGATCAGGTATTTTCCAGTGTTTCATTTTACCCATAGTCCTTTTCAACAGCTCCTGGTAAATTTATGAAGCCAATTTTATAATGTAATTGTATTCTGATTCCAGATTCAGTGCGCTCATTTCTCAAGAAGAATAGGATGGGTAAATTTAACGAGGAGGAAACTGCCCAGAAGGCGGCGGAGCAACAGCGGAAACTGGATGAGGAGAAAGCAGCAGCAGAAACCATTAATGTAGGGGAGCGATGCGAAGTGCGGTCGATAGGCCAACCCACCAAGCGGGGTACAGTTATGTACGTAGGTAAGTGCTCCTCCAGATCTTTATGATTTATTTCCTTTTCACAACATACCAGTTAGGATCTTGCTCATACTAAGAAAATGAAAAGTGTGCACAGGGAGTGGGGATGTGGAATGGTTTAAAGGTGTCTGATGAAGAACAGGGTGAAATGATTTCAAGTGTGAGCGATGTGAGACAATATTAGGTTTTATTAATGATCAAGGTGCAAATGAATCCGTTGGGGAGAGGGTTCTGCGTGTAGAGATGAGGTTTGTGTAAATAGACAAGTGTCCTGGTGTTAAAACCAACAAAAGCTGTGCAGGATTATTGGGAGCTGAGTGGTGTAGTGACTAGAGTGGGGGGGAAGCCTGTTGTGTTAAAGGGATACAAAGCAGTCTGTTTCACACTAAGCAGTGGGTTATACTTAAAGGGACACCGAACCGAAATGTTTTCTTTCGTGATTCAGATAGATCATGAAATTTTAAGCCACTTTCTAATTTACTCCTATTGTCACATTTTCTTCATTCTCTTGGTATCTTTATTTGAAATGCAAGAATGTAAGTTTAGATGCCGTCCCATTTTTGGTGAACAACCTGGGTTATCCTTGCTGATTAGTGGATAAATTCCTCCACCAATACAAAAAGTGCTGTCCAGAGTCTGAACAAAAAAAAAGCTTAGATGCCTTCTTTTTCAGACAAAGATAGCAAGAGAATGAAGAAAAAATGATAATAGGACTCAATTAGAAAGTTGCTTAAAATATCATGCTCTATCTGAATCACAAAAGAAAAAATGTGGGTTCAGTGTCCCTTTTAAAGGGAGATTAAACCTAATTTGTTTTTCTTTCATGATTCAGATAGAGCATAGAAATTTTAAACAACTTTCCAATTTAATTCTGTTATCAAATTTTCTTTGTTTTCTTGTTATCTTTTGTTGAAAAGCAGGTAGGTACAATCAGGAGTGTGCAGGTGTCTGCAGTACTATATAGCAGCGGTTTTGCAACAATATTATACATTAGCAAGAGCACTAGATAACAGCACTATTACCTGTCATGTAGTGCTACAGATACTACCTAGGTATCTCTATAACACAATATTATACATTAGCAAGAGCACTAGATAACAGCACTATTACCTGTCATGTAGTGCTACAGATACTACCTAGGTATCTCTATAACACACAATATTATACATTAGCAAGAGCAGTAGATAACAGCACTATTACCTGTCATGTAGTGCTACAGATACTACCTAGGTATCTCTATAACACACAATATTATACATTAGCAAGATCACTAGATAACAGCACTATTACCTGTCATGTAGTGCTACAGATACTACCTAGGTATCTCTATAACACACAATATTATACATCAGCAAGAGCACTAGATAACAGCACTATTACCTGTCATGTAGTGCTACAGATACTACCTAGGTATCTCTATAACACAATATTATACATTAGCAAGAGCACTAGATAACAGCACTATTACCTGTCATGTAGTGCTACAGATACTACCTAGGTATCTCTATAACACAATATTATACATTAGCAAGAGCACTAGATAACAGCACTATTACCTGTCATGTAGTGCTACAGATACTACCTAGGTATCTCTATAACACACAATATTATACATTAGCAAGAGCACTAGATAACAGCACTATTACCTGTCATGTAGTGCTACAGATACTACCTAGGTATCTCTATAACACAATATTATACATTAGCAAGAGCACTAGATAACAGCACTATTACCTGTCATGTAGTGCTACAGATACTACCTAGGTATCTCTATAACACACAATATTATACATTAGCAAGAGCTTTAGATAACAGCACTATTACCTGTCATGTAGTGCTACAGATACTACCTAGGTATCTCTATAACACAATATTATACATTAGCAAGAGCACTAGATAACAGCACTATTACCTGTCATGTAGTGCTACAGATACTACCTAGGTATCTCTATAACACAATATTATACATTAGCAAGAGCACTAGATAACAGCACTATTACCTGTCATGTAGTGCTACAGATACTACCTAGGTATCTCTATAACACACAATATTATACATTAGCAACAGCACTAGATAACAGCACTATTACCTGTCATGTAGTACTACAGATGATACCTAGGTATCTCTATAACACAATATTATACATTAGCAAGAGCACTAGATAACAGCACTATTACCTGTCATGTAGTGCTACAGATACTACCTAGGTATCTCTATAACACACAATATTATACATTAGCAAGATCACTAGATAACAGCACTATTACCTGTCATGTAGTGCTACAGATACTACCTAGGTATCTCTATAACACATAATGTTATACATTAGCAAGAACACTAGATAACAGCACTATTACCTGTCATGTAGTGCTACAGATGCTACCTAGGTATCTCTATAACATAATATTATACATTAGCAAGAGCACTAGATAACAGCACTATTAAATGTCATGTAGTGCTACAGATACTACCTAGGTATCTCTATAACACATAATATTATACATTAGCAAGAGCACTAGATAACAGCACTATTACCTGTCATGTAGTGCTACAGATACTACCTAGGTATCTCTATAACATAATATTATACATTAGCAAGAGCACTAGATAACAGCACTATTACCTGTCATGTAGTGCTACAGATACTACCTAGGTATCTCTATAACACACAATATTATACATTAGCAAGAGAACTAGATAACAGCACTATTACCTGTCATGTAGTGCTACAGATACTACCTAGGTATCTCTATAACATAATATTATACATTAGCAAGAGCACTAGATAACAGCACTATTACCTGTTATGTAGTGCTACAGATACTACCTAGGTATCTCTATAACACACAATATTATACATTAGCAAGAGCACTAGATAACAGCACTATTACCTGTCATGTAGTGCTACAGATACTACCTAGGTATCTCTATAACATAATATTATACATTAGCAAGAGCACTAGATAACAGCACTATTACCTGTCATGTAGTGCTACAGATACTACCTAGGTATCTCTATAACACAATATTATACATTAGCAAGAGAACTAGATAACAGCACTATTACCTGTCATGTAGTGCTACAGATACTACCTAGGTATCTCTATAACACAATATTATACATTAGCAAGAGCACTAGATAACAGCACTATTACCTGTCATGTAGTGCTACAGATACTACCTAGGTATCTCTATAACACACAATATTATACATTAGCAAGAGTACTAGATAACAGCACTATTACCTGTCATGTAGTGCTACAGATACTACCTAGGTATCTATATAACACAATATTATACATTAGCAAGAGCACTAGATAACAGCACTATTACCTGTCATGTAGTGCTACAGATACTACCTAGGTATCTCTATAACACACAATATTATACATTAGCAAGAGCATTAGATAACAGCACTATTACCTGTCATGTAGTGTTACAGATGCTACCTAGGTATCTCTATAACACACAATATTATACATTAGCAAGAGCACTAGATAACAGCACTATTACCTGTCATGTAGTGCTACAGATACTACCTAGGTATCTCTATAACACACAATATTATACATTAGCAAGAGCACTAGATAACAGCACTATTACCTGTCATGTAGTGCTACAGATACTACCTAGGTATCTCTATAGCACAATATTATACATTAGCAAGAGCAATAGATAACAGCACTATTACCTGTCATGTAGTGCTACAGATACTACCTAGGTATCTCTATAACACAATATTATACATTAGCAAGAGCAATAGATAACAGCACTATTACCTGTCATGTAGTGCTACAGATACTACCTAGGTATCTCTATAACACACAATATTATACATCAGCAAGAGCACTAGATAACAGCACTATTACCTGTCATGTAGTGCTACAGATACTACCTAGGTATCTCTATAGCACAATATTATACATTAGCAAGAGCAATAGATAACAGCACTATTACCTGTCATGTAGTGCTACAGATACTACCTAGGTATCTCTATAACACACAATATTATACATTAGCAAGAGCATTAGATAACAGCACTATTACCTGTCATGTAGTGTTACAGATGCTACCTAGGTATCTCTATAACACATAATATTATACATTAGCAAGAGCACTAGATAACAGCACTATTACCTGTCATGTAGTGCTACAGATACTACCTAGGTATCTCTATAACACAATATTATACATTAGCAAGAGCACTAGATAACAGCACTATTACCTGTCATGTAGTGCTACAGATACTACCTAGGTATCTCTATAACACACAATATTATACTTTAGCAAGAGCACTAGATAACAGCACTATTACCTGTCATGTAGTGTTACAGATGCTACCTAGGTATCTCTATAACACACAATATTATACATTAGCAAGAGCACTAGATAACAGCACTATTACCTGTCATGTAGTCCTACAGATGCTACCTAGGTATCTCTATAACATACAATATTATACATTAGCAAGAGCACTAGATAACAGCACTATTACCTGTCATGTTTTGCTACAGATACTACCTAGGTATCTCTCTAACACACAATATTATACATTAGCAAGAGCACTAGATAACAGCACTATTACCTGTCATGGAGTGCTACAGATACTACCTAGGTATCTCTATAACACACATTATTATACATTAGCAAGAGCACTAGATAACAGCACTATTACCTGTCATGTAGTGCTACAGATACTACCTAGGTATCTCTATAACACACAATATTATACATTAGCAAGCGCACTAGATAACAGCACTATTACCTGTCATGTAGTGCTACAGATACTACCTAGGTATCTCTATAACACACATTATTATACATTAGCAAGAGCACTAGATAACAGCACTATTACCTGTCATGTAGTGCTACAGATGCTACCTAGGTATCTCTATAACATAATATTATACATTAGCAAGAGCACTAGATAACAGCACTATTACCTGCCATGTAGTGCTACAGATACTACCTAGTATCTCTATAACACACAATATTATACATTAGCAAGAGTACTAGATAACAGCACTATTACCTGTCATGTAGTGCTACAGATACTACCTAGGTATCTCTATAACACACATTATTATACATTAGCAAGAGAACTAGATAACAGCACTATTACCTGTCATGTAGTGCTACAGATACTACCTAGGTATCTCTATAACACAATATTATACATTAGCAAGAGCACTAGATAACAGCACTATTACCTGTCATGTAGTGCTACAGATACTACCTAGGTATCTCTATAACACACAATATTATACATTAGCAAGAGCACTAGATAACAGCACTATTACCTGTCATGTAGTGCTACAGTTACTACCTAGGTATCTCTATAACACAATATTATACATTAGCAAGAGCACTACATAACAGCACTATTACCTGTCATGTAGTGTTACAGATGCTACCTAGGTATCTCTATAACACACAATATTATACATTAGCAAGAGCATTAGATAACAGCACTATTACCTGTCATGTAGTGCTACAGATACTACCTAGGTATCTATAACACAGTATTATACATTAGCAAGAGCACTAGATAACAGCACTATTACCTGTCATGTAGTGCTACAGATACTACCTAGGTATCTCTATAACACAATATTATAAATTAGCAAGAGCACAAGATAACAGCACTATTACCTGTCATGTAGTCCTACAGATACTACCTAGGTATCTCTATAACACACAATATTATACATTAGCAAGAGCACTAGATAACAGCACTATTACCTGTCATGTAGTGCTACAGATACTACCTAGGTATCTCTATAACACACAATATTATACATTAGCAAGAGCACTAGAAAACAGCACTATTACCTGTCATGTAGTGCTACAGATACTACTTAGGTATCTCTATAACACAATATTATACATTAGCAAGAGCACTAGATAACAGCACTATTACCTGTCATGTAGTGCTACAGATACTACCTAGGTATCTCTATAACACACAATATTATACATCAGCAAGAGCACTAGATAACAGCACTATTACCTGTCATGTAGTGCTACAGATACTACCTAGGTATCTCTATAACACAATATTATACATTAGCAGGAGCACTAGATAACAGCACTATTACCTGTCATGTAGTGCTACAGATACTACCTAGGTATCTCTATAACACAATATTATACATTAGCAAGAGCACTAGATAACAGCACTATTACCTGTCATGTAGTGCTACAGATACTACCTAGGTATCTCTATAACACAATATTATACATTAGCAAGAGCACTAGATAACAGCACTATTACCTGTCATGTAGTGCTACAGATACTACCTAGGTATCACTATAACACACAATATTATACATTAGCAAGAGCACTAGATAACAGCACTATTACCTGTCATGTAGTGCTACAGATACTACCTAGGTATCTCTATAACACACAATATTATACATTAGCAAGAGCACTAGATAACAGCACTATTACCTGTCATGTAGTGCTACAGATACTACCTAGGTATCTCTATAACACAATATTATACATTGGCAAGAGCACTATATAACAGCACTATTACCTGTCATGTAGTGCTACAGATACTACCTAGGTATCTCTATAACACATAATATTATACATTAGCAAGAGCACTATATAACAGCACTATTACCTGTCATGTAGTGCTACAGATACTACCCAGGTATCTCTATAACACAATATTATACATTAGCAGGAGCACAAGATAACAGCACTATTACCTGTCATGTAGTGCTACAGATACTACCCAGGTATCTCTATAACACAATATTATACATTAGCAAGAGCAATAGATAACAGCACTATTACCTGTCATGTAGTGCTACAGATACTACCTAGGTATCTCTGTAACACACAATATTATACATTAGCAAGAGCACTAGATACTACCTAGGTATCTCTATAACACAATATTATACATTAGCAAGATCACTAGATAATAGCACTATTACCTGTCATGTAGTGCTACAGATACTACCTAGGTATCTCTATAACACACAATATTATACATTAGCAAGAGCACTAGATAATAGCACTATTACCTGTCATGTAGTGCTACAGATACTACCTAGGTATCTCTATAACACAATATTATACATTAGCAAGAGCACTAGATAATAGCACTATTACCTGTCATGTAGTGCTACAGATACTACCTAGGTATCTCTATAACACACAATATTATACATTAGCAAGATCACTAGATAACAGCACTATTACCTGTCATGTAGTGCTACAGATACTACCTAGGTATCTCTATAACACATAATATTATACATTAGCAAGAGCACTAGATAACAGCACTATTACCTGTCATGTAGTGCTACAGATACTACCTAGGTATCTCTATAACACACAATATTATACATTAGCAAGAGCACTAGATAACAGCACTATTACCTGTCATGTAGTGCTACAGATACTACCTAGGTATCTCTATAACACAATATTATACATTAGCAAGAGCACTAGATAACAGCACTATTACCTGTCATGTAGTGCTACAGATACTACCTAGGTATCTCTATAACACAATATTATACATTTGCAAGAGAACAAGATAACAGCACTATTACCTGTCATGTAGTGCTACAGATACTACCTAGGTATCTCTATAACACACAATATTATACATTAGCAAGCGCACTAGATAACAGCACTATTACCTGTCATGTAGTACTTCAGGCACGTGCACGCTACCTACCTAGATATCTTCAACATAGCATAACATGAGAATAAAGCAAATTTAATAATAAAAGTAAATTGGAAACTTTTTTTAAATTGCATTCTCCGTCTGAATCGTGAAACAATCATTTTGCGTTTCTGTCCCTTTTTTAAATAGAAATAATTGTATTGTGTATAATTCATCAATTAAAAATAAGTTTACAACCCCCCCCCCCCCCCCCCCGTCATTTGTGCAGTGTCCATTACTTCCCGTCCCACAATAGGAATGGGGTCTCTATAGGAAGGCAAGATACTAGTTTTTCCTTTGACATGTTGCTATGAGACATCTTATCTAGTTGCTATCAGTTTATTGCCCATGTTCAATAGAGGACTTTTGCTGCAAAAATCATGCGACAGCAGAACCTAAGTTCGGTAATACCCGCTTGCTTATCTAGCTGTAAACACAGAGATTCTTAGTGCTCGTTTACCAAAAAAACAAATTCGTTTTTAATACAACCTGATACTTTTTATGTTTACTTTGATTTAACATATTGTTTCTACTAAAGGAGCTATGTGTCACATCCCTTTAAGACAGACAAGTGGGTTTGTATAAGAATGAGAGGGCTAAGAACAAGGAGCCCACGGCATTAAAGGATGAATTTTGTATGAAGAGTTGAGTGGCTTTAGACATAAAAAAGATACGGAGCTCAGAGCCTGAAATAACCAACTGTTTTTAGCTTCTGAAAGAAGTCGTCCCTTTAAGTATAAAAAGGCGAATAGATTCATGTGATGAAAATATTATTTTGCCTCTTTACATAAAACGGAATTACAAAAATCCAGACTTTTTCATTAATATTTTTTATAAAAAGAAAAAAAATGACCATTTTCCCCACCACTAAGTCACAACAATCTTCTAGTATCTGAGTCTTTGTTTTTTGTGTTCTCTAATATAATTAATAGTCTATTTATTTCTAAAAAATATATAGAATGATCACTAGGTTAAACCCTCTAGCTATCTCAGAAACAGAAACATATAAACCTTAACCCACACAAGAAATGAGCTGCGCTTAAATGCTAGGGTTATACACGGATCCTATAATATTATAATATATAGAATGATCACTAGGCTAAACCCTCTAGCTACCCCAAAAACAGAAACATATGAACCTTAACCAACACAAGAAATGAGGTGCGCTTAAATGCTAGGGTTATACACGGATCCTAGAATATTATAATATATAGAATGATCACTAGGCTAAACCCTCTAGCTATCACAGAAACATATAAACCTTAACCAACACAAGAAATGAGGTGCGCTTAAATGCTAGGGTTATACACGGATCCTAGAATATTATAATATATAGAATGATCACTAGGCTAAACCCTCTAGCTATCTCAAAACCAGAAACATATAAACCTTAACCCACACAAGAAATGAGGTGCGCTTAAATGCTAGGGTTATACACGGATCCTAGAATATTATAATATATAGAATGATCACTAGGCTAAACCCTCTAGCTATCTCAAAACCAGAAACATATAAACCTTAACCCACACAAGAAATGAGGTGCGCTTAAATGCTAGGGTTATACACGGATCGTAGAATATTAAAATATATAAAAAGTACAATTATATCATTATGTATCAATTGTTTACTAAAGACAATCGTTATAAACAGTATTTATACAAAGTAAAAAGTTGTGGCCACGACAAAAACCTAATAGCATAAAACTCAATGCATATATATGTGCTATATACAAGACAAAAAGAACATACAAGATGCTTCGCTTAAAAAAGCCAGATGAACACTAGACTTTATATAATCCTCAGAATTCAGATCTGGCCATTTTATTTATTCAACCGGGCTTACCCGGGGAATCTTACCGGACATCGGATGGTTTTAGATCCAAATAGTGCGACTGAAGGGACAGATTCTTACTGTTTGTGCCGTTGCAAGCACCTCACCGGACCTGTATAGTTGGTACTTGGTATTCTCTTTTCCCAAAACTTGCTGCGTATTCTTCAGTCCAGATCACATGCTTTCTCTTGTCATGTGATGTCGAGCAACCGGATAGTTACATCGTTTTATTTATGAAAACGGATAATGTTGTTAACGGTAGTTGGTGAACGTTCACTCTCAACCATATTTATTTCTAACAACAAATATTACCTGTCTGATTACTGTACAGTACTGTCTGTCTGAGGGTGCTGTGTATAAACATGATATAAAACTACCTTTAGGTTACATGTATAAGCTGTATTATATAACATATAAATATTACTGTCTGATTACAGTACTGTCTGTCTGAGGGTGCTGTGTATAAACATGACATAAAACTACCTTTAGGTTACATGTATAAGTTGTATTATATAACATATAAATATTACCTGTCTGATTACAGTACTGTCTGTCTGTCTGAGGGTGCTGTGTATAAACATGATATAAAACTACCTTTAGGTTACATGTATAAGTTGTATTATATAACATATAAATATTACCTGTCTGATTACAGTACTGTCTGTCTGTCTGAGGGTGCTGTGTATAAACATGATATAAAACTACCTTTAGGTTACATGTATAAGCTGTATTATATAACATATAAATATTACCTGTCTGATTACTGTACTGTCTGTCTGAGGGTGCTGTGTATAAACATGATATAAAACTACCTTTAGGTTACATGTATAAGCTGTATTATATAACATATAAATATTACCTGTCTGATTACTGTACTGTACTGTCTGAGGGTGCTGTGTATAAACATGATATAAAACTACCTTTAGGTTACATGTATAAGCTGTATTATATAACATATAAATATTACTGTCTGATTACAGTACTGTCTGTCTGAGGGTGCTGTGTATAAACATGATATAAAACTACCTTTAGGTTACATGTATAAGCTGTATTATATAACATATAAATATTACCTGTCTGATTACAGTACTGTCTGTCTGAGGGTGCTGTGTATAAACATGATATAAACTACCTTTAGGTTACATGTATAAGCTGTATTATATAACATATAAATATTACCTGTCTGATTACAGTACTGTCTGTCTGAGGGTGCTGTGTATAAACATGATATAAACTACCTTTAGGTTACATGTATAAGCTGTATTATATAACATATAAATATTACTGTCTGATTACTGTACAGTCTATCTGAGGGTGCTGTGTATAAACATGATATAAACTACCTTTAGGTTACATGTATAAGCTGTATTATATAACATATAAATATTACTGTCTGATTACAGTACTGTACTGTCTGAGGGTGCTGTGTATAAACATGATATAAAACTACCTTTAGGTTACATGTATAAGCTGTATTATATAACATATAAATATTACTGTCTGATTACTGTACTGTCTGTCTGAGGGTGCTGTGTATAAACATGATATAAAACTACCTTTAGGTTACATGTATAAGCTGTATTATATAACATATACATATTACCTGTCTGATTACAGTACTGTCTGTCTGAGGGTACTGTGTATAAACATGATATAAAACTACCTTTAGGTTACATGTATAAGCTGTATTATATAACATATAAATATTACTGTCTGATTACTGTACTGTACTGTCTGAGGGTGCTGTGTATAAACATGATATAAAACTACCTTTAGGTTACATGTATAAGCTGTATTATATAACATATAAATATTACCTGTCTGATTACTGTACTGTCTGTCTGAGGGTGTTGTGTATAAACATGATATAAACTACCTTTAGGTTACATGTATAAGCTGTATTATATAACATATAAATATTACCTGTCTGATTACTGTACTGTCTGTCTGAGGGTGCTGTGTATAAACATGATATAAAACTACCTTTAGGTTACATGTATAAGCTGTATTATATAACATATAAATATTACTGTCTGATTACTGTACTGTCTGTCTGAGGGTGCTGTGTATAAACATGATATAAAACTACCTTTAGGTTACATGTATAAGCTGTATTATATAACATATAAATATTACCTGTCTGATTACAGTACTGTCTGTCTGAGGGTGCTGAGTATAAACTGATATAAAACTACCTTTAGGTTACATGTATAAGCTGTATTATATAACATATAAATATTACCTGTCTGATTACTGTACTGTCTGTCTGAAGGTGCTGTGTATAAACTGATATAAAACTACCTTTAGGTTACATGTATAAGCTGTATTATATAACATATAAATATTACCTGTCTGATTACTGTACTGTCTGTCCGAGGGTGCTGTGTATAAACATGATATAAAACTACCTTTAGATCACATGTATAAGCTGTATTATATAACATATAAATATTACTGTCTGATTACATTACTGTACTGTCTGTCTGAGGGTGCTGTGTATAAACATGATATAAAACTACCATTAGGTTACATGTATAAGCTGTATTATATAACATATACATATTACCTGTCTGATTACAGTACTGTCTGACTGAGGGTGCTGTGTATAAACATGATATAAAACTACCTTTAGGTTACATGTATAAGTTGTATTATATAACATATAAATATTACCTGTCTGATTACAGTACTGTCCTGACTGTCTGAGGGTGCTGTGTATAAACATGATATAAAACTACCTTTAGGTTACATGTATAAGCTGTATTATATAACATATAAATATTACCTGTCTGATTACAGTACTGTCTGTCTGAGGGTGCTGAGTATAAACTGATATAAAACTACCTTTAGGTTACATGTATAAGCTGTATTATATAATATATAAATATTACCTGTCTGATTACTGTACTGTCTGTCTGAGGGTGCTGTGTATAAACATGATATAAAACTACCTTTAGGTTACATGTATAAGCTGTATTATATAACATATAAATATTACTGTCTGATTACTGTACTGTCTGTCTGAGGGTGCTGTGTATAAACATGATATAAAACTACCTTTAGGTTACATGTATAAGCTGTATTATATAACATATAAATATTACCTGTCTGATTACAGTACTGTCTGTCTGAGGGTGCTGAGTATAAACTGATATAAAACTACCTTTAGGTTACATGTATAAGCTGTATTATATAACATATAAATATTACCTGTCTGATTACTGTACTGTCTGTCTGAAGGTGCTGTGTATAAACTGATATAAAACTACCTTTAGGTTACATGTATAAGCTGTATTATATAACATATAAATATTACCTGTCTGATTACTGTACTGTCTGTCCGAGGGTGCTGTGTATAAACATGATATAAAACTACCTTTAGATCACATGTATAAGCTGTATTATATAACATATAAATATTACTGTCTGATTACATTACTGTACTGTCTGTCTGAGGGTGCTGTGTATAAACATGATATAAAACTACCATTAGGTTACATGTATAAGCTGTATTATATAACATATACATATTACCTGTCTGATTACAGTACTGTCTGACTGAGGGTGCTGTGTATAAACATGATATAAAACTACCTTTAGGTTACATGTATAAGTTGTATTATATAACATATAAATATTACCTGTCTGATTACAGTACTGTCCTGACTGTCTGAGGGTGCTGTGTATAAACATGATATAAAACTACCTTTAGGTTACATGTATAAGCTGTATTATATAACATATAAATATTACCTGTCTGATTACAGTACTGTCTGTCTGAGGGTGCTGAGTATAAACTGATATAAAACTACCTTTAGGTTACATGTATAAGCTGTATTATATAATATATAAATATTACCTGTCTGATTACTGTACTGTCTGTCTGAGGGTGCTGTGTATAAACATGATATAAAACTACCTTTAGGTTACATGTATAAGCTGTATTATATAACATATAAATATTACCTGTCTGATTACTGTACTGTCTGTCTGAGGGTGCTGTGTATAAACATGATATAAAACTACCTTTAGGTTATATGTATAAGCTGTATTATGTAACATATAAACATTACATGTCTGATTACAGTACTGTCTGTCTGAGGGTGCTGTGTATAAACATGATATAAAACTACCTTTAGGTTACATGTATAAGCTGTATTATATAACATATAAATATTACCTGTCTGATTACAGTACTGTACTGTCTGTCTGAGGGTGCTGTGTATAAACATGATATAAACCTACCTTTAGGTTACATGTATAAGCTGTATTATATAACATATAAATATTACCGTCTGATTACAGTACTGTCTGTCTGAGGGTGCTGTGTATAAACATGATATAAAACTACCTTTAGGTTACATGTATAAGCTGTATTATATAACATAAATATTACTGTCTGATTACAGTACTGTCTGTCTGAGGGTGCTGTGTATAAACAAGATATAAAACTACCTTTAGGTTACATGTATAAGCTGTATTATATAACATATAAATATTACCTGCCTGATTACAGTACTGTCTGTCTGAGGGTGCTGTGTATAAACATGATATAAAACTACCTTTAGGTTACATGTATAAGCTGTATTATATAACATATAAATATTACTGTCTGATTACAGTGCTGTCTGTCTGTCTGTCTGAGGGTACTGTGTATAAACATGATATAAAACTACCTTTAGGTTACATGTATAAGCTGTATTATATAACATATAAATATTACTGTCTGATTACTGTACTGTCTGTCTGAGGGTGCTGTGTATAAACATGATATAAAACTACCTTTAGGTTACATGTATAAGCTGTATTATATAACATATAAATATTACTGTCTGATTACAGTACTGTACTGTCTGAGGGTGCTGTGTATAAACATGATATAAAACTACCTTTAGGTTACACGTATAAGCTGTATTATATAACAAATAAATATTACTGTCTGATTACTGTACTGTCTGTCTGATGGTGCTGTGTATAAACATGATATAAAACTACCTTTAGGTTACATGTATAAGCTGTATTATATAACATATAAATATTACTGTCTGATTACTGTACTGTCTGTCTGAGGGTGCTGTGTATAAACATGATATAAAACTACCTTTAGGTTACATGTATAAGCTGTATTATATAACATATAAATATTACCGTCTGATTACAGTACTGTCTGTCTGAGGGTGCTGTGTATAAACATGATATAAAACTACCTTTAGGTTACATGTATAAGCTGTATTATATAACATATAAATATTACTGTCTGATTACTGTACTGTCTGTCTGAGGGTGCTGTGTATAAACATGATATAAAACTACCTTTAGGTTACATGTATAAGCTGTATTATATAACATATAAATATTACCTGTCTGATTACTGTACTGTCTGTCTGAGGGTGCTGTGTATAAACATGATATAAAACTACCTTTAGGTTACATGTATAAGATGTATTATATAACATATAAATATTACCTGTCTGATTACTGTACTGTCTGTCTGAGGGTGCTGTGTATAAACATGATATAAACTACCTTTAGGTTACATGTATAAGCTGTATTAAATAACATATAAATATTACCTGTGTGATTACAGTACTGTCTGTCTGAGGGTGCTGTGTATAAACATGATATAAACTACCTTTAGGTTACATGTATAAGCTGTATTATATAACATATAAATATTACCTGTGTGATTACAGTACTGTCTGTCTGAGGGTGCTGTGTATAAACATGATATAAAACTACCTTTAGGTTACATGTATAAGCTGTATTAAATAACATATAAATATTACCTGTGTGATTACAGTACTGTCTGTCTGAGGGTGCTGTGTATAAACATGATATAAACTACCTTTAGGTTACATGTATAAGCTGTATTATATAACATATAAATATTACCTGTCTGATTACTGTACTGTCTGTCTGAGGGTGCTGTGTATAAACATGATATAAAACTACCTTTAGGTTACATGTATAAGCTGTATTATATAACATATAAATATTACTGTCAGATTACTGTACTGTCTGTCTGAGGGTGCTGTGTATAAACATGATATAAAACTACCTTTAGGTTACATGTATAAGCTGTATTATATAACATATACATATTACCTGTCTGATTACAGTACTGTCTGTCTGAGGGGGCTGTGTATAAACATGATATAAAACTACCTTTAGGTTACATGTATAAGCTGTATTATATAACATATACATATTACCTGTCTGATTACAGTACTGTCTGTCTGAGGGTGCTGTGTATAAACATGATATAAAACTACCTTTATGTTACATGTATAAGCTGTATTATATAACATATAAATATTACCTGTCTGATTACTGTACTGTCTGTCTGAGGGTGCTGTGTATAAACATGATATAAAACTACCTTTAGGTTACATGTATAAGTTGTATTATATAACATATAAATATTACCTGTCTGATTACTGTACTGTACTGTCTGTCTGAGGGTGCTGTGTATAAACATGATATAAAACTACCTTTAGGTTACATGTATAAGCTGTATTATATAACATATAAATATTACCTGTCTGATTACTGTGTACTGTCTGTCTGAGGGTGCTGTGTATAAACATGATATAAAACTACCTTTAGGTTACATGTATAAGCTGTATTATATAACATATAAATATTACCTGTCTGATTACAGTACTGTCTGTCTGAGGGTGCTATGTATAAACATGATATAAAACTACCTTTAGGTTACATGTATAAGCTGTATTATATAACATATAAATATTACTGTCTGATTACTGTACTGTCTGTCTGAGGGTGCTGTGTATAAACATGATATAAAACTACCTTTAGGTTACATGTATAAGCTGTATTATATAACAAATAAATATTACTGTCTGATTACTGTGTACTGTCTGTCTGAGGGTGCTGTGTATAAACATGATATAAAACTACCTTTAGGTTACATGTATAAGCTGTATTATATAACATATAAATATTACTGTCTGATTACTGTACTGTCTGTCTGAGGGTGCTGTGTATAAACATGATATAAAACTACCTTTAGATTACATGTATAAGCTGTATTATATAACATATAAATATTACTGTCTGATTACAGTACTGTCTGTCTGAGGGTGCTGTGTATAAACATGATATAAAACTACCTTTAGGTTACATGTATAAGCTGTATTATATAACATATAAATATTACCAGTCTGATTACTGTCTGTCTGAGGGTGCTGTGTATAAACATGATATAAAACTACCTTTAGGTTACATGTATAAGCTGTATTATATAACATATAAATATTACCTGTCTGATTACTGTACTGTCTGTCTGAGGGTGCTGTGTATAAACTGATATAAAACTACCTTTAGGTTACATGTATAAGCTGTATTATATAACATATAAATATTACCTGTCTGATTACTGTACTGTCTGTCTGTCTGAGGGTGCTGTGTATAAACATGATATAAAACTACCTTTAGGTTACATGTATAAGCTGTATTATATAACATATAAATATTACTGTCTGATTACTGTACTGTCTGTCTGAGGGTGCTGTGTATAAACATGATATAAAACTACCTTTAGGTTACATGTATAAGCTGTATTATATAACATATAAATATTACTGTCTGATTACAGTACTGTACTGTCTGTCTGAGGGTGCTGTGTATAAACATGATATAAAACTACCTTTAGGTTACATGTATAAGCTGTATTATATAACATATAAATATTACCTGTCTGATTACAGTACTGTCTGTCTGAGGGTACTGTGTATAAACATGATATAAAACTACCTTTAGTTACATGTATAAGCTGTATTATATAACATATAAATATTACCTGTCTGATTACAGTACTGTCTGTCTGAGGGTACTGTGTATAAACATGATATAAAACTACCTTTAGGTTACATGTATAAGCTGTATTATATAACATATAAATATTACTGTCTGATTACTGTACTGTCTGTCTGAGGGTGCTGTGTATAAACATGATATAAAACTACCTTTAGGTTACATGTATAAGCTGTATTATATAACATATAAATATTACCTGTCTGATTACAGTACAGTCTGTCTGAGGGTACTGTGTATAAACATGATATAAAACTACCTTTAGGTTACATGTATAAGCTGTATTATATAACATATAAATATTACTGTCTGATTACAGTTCTGTCTGTCTGAGGGTGCTGTGTATAAACATGATATAAACTACCTTTAGGTTACATGTATAAGCTGTATTATATAACATATAAATATTACCTGTCTGATTACAGTACTGTCTGCCTGAGGGTACTGTGTATAAACATGATATAAAACTACCTTTAGTTACATGTATAAGCTGTATTATATAACATATAAATATTACTGTCTGATTACTGTATGTCTGTCTGAGGGTACTGTGTATAAACATGATATAAAACTACCTTTAGGTTACATGTATAAGCTGTATTATATAACATATAAATATTACCTGCCTGATTACAGTACTGTACTGTCTGAGGGTGCTGTGTATAAACATGATATAAAACTACCTTTAGGTTACATGTATAAGCTGTATTATATAACATATAAATATTACCTGTCTGATTACAGTACTGTACTCTCTGTCTGAGGGTGCTGTGTATAAACATGATATAAAACTACCTTTAGGTTACATGTATAAGCTGTATTATATAACATATAAATATTACCTGTCTGATTACAGTACAGTACTGTCTGTCTGAGGGTGCTGTGTATAAACATGATATAAAACTACCTTTAGGTTACATGTATAAGCTGTATTATATAACATATAAATATTACCTGTCTGATTACAGTACTGTCTGTCTGAGGGTGCTGTGTATAAACATGATATAAAACTACCTTTAGGTTACATGTATAAGCTGTATTATATAACATATAAATATTACCTGTCTGATTACAGTACTGTACTGTCTGTATGAGGGTGCTGTGTATAAACATGATATAAAACTACCTTTAGGTTACATGTATAAGCTGTATTATATAACATATAAATATTACTGTCTGATTACATTACTGTACTGTCTGTCTGAGGGTGCTGTGTATAAACATGATATAAAACTACCATTAGGTTACATGTATAAGCTGTATTATATAACATATACATATTACCTGTCTGATTACAGTACTGTCTGACTGAGGGTGCTGTGTATAAACATGATATAAAACTACCTTTAGGTTACATGTATAAGCTGTATTATATAACATATAAATATTACCTGTCTGATTACAGTACTGTCTGTCTGAGGGTGCTGAGTATAAACTGATATAAAACTACCTTTAGGTTACATGTATAAGCTGTATTATATAACATATAAATATTACCTGTCTGATTACTGTACTGTCTGTCTGTGTGAGGGTGCTGTGTATAAACATGATATAAACTACCTTTAGGTTACATGTATAAGCTGTATTATATAACATATAAATATTACCTGTCTGATTACTGTACTGTCTGTCTGAAGGTGCTGTGTATAAACATGATATAAAACTACCTTTAGGTTACATGTATAAGCTGTATTATATAATATATAAATATTACTGTCTGATTACAGTACTGTCTGTCTGAGGGTGCTGTGTATAAACATGATATAAAACTACCTTTAGGTTACATGTATAAGCTGTATTATATAACAAATAAATATTATCTGTCTGATTACTGTACTGTCTGTCTGAGGGTGCTGTGTATAAACTGATATAAAACTACCTTTAGGTTACATGTATAAGCTGTATTATATAACATATAAATATTACTGTCTGATTACTGTACTGTCTGTCTGAGGGTGCTGTGTATAAACATGATATAAAACTACCTTTAGGTTACATGTATAAGCTGTATTATATAACATATAAATATTACCTGTCTGATTACAGTACAGTCTGTCTGAGGGTACTGTGTATAAACATGATATAAAACTACCTTTAGGTTACATGTATAAGCTGTATTATATAACATATAAATATTACCTGTCTGATTACTGTTCTGTCTGTCTGAGGGTGCTGTGTATAAACATGATATAAAACTACCTTTAGGTTACATGTATAAGCTGTATTATATAACATATAAATATTACCTGTCTGATTACTGTACTGTCTGTCTGAGGGTGCTGTGTATAAACATGATATAAAACTACCTTTAGTTACATGTATAAGCTGTATTATATAACATATAAATATTACTGTCTGATTACTGTATGTCTGTCTGAGGGTACTGTGTATAAACATGATATAAAACTACCTTTAGGTTACATGTATAAGCTGTATTATATAACATATAAATATTACCTGCCTGATTACAGTACTGTCTGTCTGAGGGTGCTGTGTATAAACATGATATAAAACTACCTTTAGGTTACATGTATAAGCTGTATTATATAACATATAAATATTACCTGTCTGATTACTGTACTGTCTGTCTGAGGGTGCTGTGTATAAACATGATATAAAACTACCTTTAGGTTACATGTATAAGCTGTATTATATAACATATAAATATTACCTGTCTGATTACAGTACTGTACTCTCTGTCTGAGGGTGCTGTGTATAAACATGATATAAAACTACCTTTAGGTTACATGTATAAGCTGTATTATATAACATATAAATATTACCTGTCTGATTACAGTACAGTACTGTCTGTCTGAGGGTGCTGTGTATAAACATGATATAAAACTACCTTTAGGTTACATGTATAAGCTGTATTATATAACATATAAATATTACCTGTCTGATTACAGTACTGTCTGTCTGAGGGTGCTGTGTATAAACATGATATAAAACTACCTTTAGGTTACATGTATAAGCTGTATTATATAACAAATAAATATTACTGTCTGATTACTGTACTGTCTGTCTGAGGGTGCTGTGTATAAACATGATATAAAACTACCTTTAGGTTACATGTATAAGCTGTATTATATAACATATAAATATTACCTGTCTGATTACAGTACTGTACTGTCTGTATGAGGGTGCTGTGTATAAACATGATATAAAACTACCTTTAGGTTACATGTATAAGCTGTATTATATAACATATAAATATTACTGTCTGATTACATTACTGTACTGTCTGTCTGAGGGTGCTGTGTATAAACATGATATAAAACTACCATTAGGTTACATGTATAAGCTGTATTATATAACATATACATATTACCTGTCTGATTACAGTACTGTCTGACTGAGGGTGCTGTGTATAAACATGATATAAAACTACCTTTAGGTTACATGTATAAGCTGTATTATATAACATATAAATATTACCTGTCTGATTACAGTACTGTCTGTCTGAGGGTGCTGAGTATAAACTGATATAAAACTACCTTTAGGTTACATGTATAAGCTGTATTATATAACATATAAATATTACCTGTCTGATTACTGTACTGTCTGTCTGAAGGTGCTGTGTATAAACATGATATAAAACTACCTTTAGGTTACATGTATAAGCTGTATTATATAATATATAAATATTACTGTCTGATTACAGTACTGTCTGTCTGAGGGTGCTGTGTATAAACATGATATAAAACTACCTTTAGGTTACATGTATAAGCTGTATTATATAACAAATAAATATTATCTGTCTGATTACTGTACTGTCTGTCTGAGGGTGCTGTGTATAAACTGATATAAAACTACCTTTAGGTTACATGTATAAGCTGTATTATATAACATATAAATATTACTGTCTGATTACTGTACTGTCTGTCTGAGGGTGCTGTGTATAAACATGATATAAAACTACCTTTAGGTTACATGTATAAGCTGTATTATATAACATATAAATATTACCTGTCTGATTACAGTACAGTCTGTCTGAGGGTACTGTGTATAAACATGATATAAAACTACCTTTAGGTTACATGTATAAGCTGTATTATATAACATATAAATATTACTGTCTGATTACAGTTCTGTCTGTCTGAGGGTGCTGTGTATAAACATGATATAAAACTACCTTTAGGTTACATGTATAAGCTGTATTATATAACATATAAATATTACCTGTCTGATTACAGTACTGTCTGCCTGAGGGTACTGTGTATAAACATGATATAAAACTACCTTTAGTTACATGTATAAGCTGTATTATATAACATATAAATATTACTGTCTGATTACTGTATGTCTGTCTGAGGGTACTGTGTATAAACATGATATAAAACTACCTTTAGGTTACATGTATAAGCTGTATTATATAACATATAAATATTACCTGCCTGATTACAGTACTGTCTGTCTGAGGGTGCTGTGTATAAACATGATATAAAACTACCTTTAGGTTACATGTATAAGCTGTATTATATAACATATAAATATTACCTGTCTGATTACAGTACTGTACTCTCTGTCTGAGGGTGCTGTGTATAAACATGATATAAAACTACCTTTAGGTTACATGTATAAGCTGTATTATATAACATATAAATATTACCTGTCTGATTACAGTACAGTACTGTCTGTCTGAGGGTGCTGTGTATAAACATGATATAAAACTACCTTTAGGTTACATGTATAAGCTGTATTATATAACATATAAATATTACCTGTCTGATTACAGTACTGTCTGTCTGAGGGTGCTGTGTATAAACATGATATAAAACTACCTTTAGGTTACATGTATAAGCTGTATTATATAACATATAAATATTACCTGTCTGATTACAGTACTGTACTGTCTGTATGAGGGTGCTGTGTATAAACATGATATAAAACTACCTTTAGGTTACATGTATAAGCTGTATTATATAACATATAAATATTACTGTCTGATTACATTACTGTACTGTCTGTCTGAGGGTGCTGTGTATAAACATGATATAAAACTACCATTAGGTTACATGTATAAGCTGTATTATATAACATATACATATTACCTGTCTGATTACAGTACTGTCTGACTGAGGGTGCTGTGTATAAACATGATATAAAACTACCTTTAGGTTACATGTATAAGCTGTATTATATAACATATAAATATTACCTGTCTGATTACAGTACTGTCTGTCTGAGGGTGCTGAGTATAAACTGATATAAAACTACCTTTAGGTTACATGTATAAGCTGTATTATATAACATATAAATATTACCTGTCTGATTACTGTACTGTCTGTCTGAAGGTGCTGTGTATAAACATGATATAAAACTACCTTTAGGTTACATGTATAAGCTGTATTATATAATATATAAATATTACTGTCTGATTACAGTACTGTCTGTCTGAGGGTGCTGTGTATAAACATGATATAAAACTACCTTTAGGTTACATGTATAAGCTGTATTATATAACAAATAAATATTATCTGTCTGATTACTGTACTGTCTGTCTGAGGGTGCTGTGTATAAACATGATATAAAGCTACCTTTAGGTTACATGTATAAGCTGTATTATATAACATAAATATTACTGTCTGATTACTGTCTGTCTGAGGGTGCTGTGTATAAACATGATATAAAACTACCTTTAGGTTACATGTATAAGCTGTATTATATAACATATAAATATTACCTGTCTGATTACAGTACTGTCTGTCTGAGGGTGCTGTGTATAAACATGATATAAAGCTACCTTTAGGTTACATGTATAAGCTGTATTATATAACATATAAATATTACTGTCTGATTACTGTCTGTCTGAGGGTGCTGTGTATAAACATGATATAAAACTACTTTTAGGTTACATGTATAAGCTGTATTATATAACATATAAATATTGCCTGTCTGATTACTGTACTGTCTGTCTGAGGGTGCTGTGTATAAACATGATATAAAACTACCTTTAGGTTACATGTATAAGCTGTATTATATAATATATAAATATTACCTGTCTGATTACAGTACTGTCTGTCTGTCTGAGGGTGCTGTGTATATACATGATATAAAACTACCTTTAGGTTACATGTATAAGCTGTATTATATAACATATAAATATTGCCTGTCTGATTACTGTACTGTCTGTCTGAGGGTGCTGTGTATAAACATGATATAAAACTACCTTTAGGTTACATGTATAAGCTGTATTATATAATATATAAATATTACCTGTCTGATTACAGTACTGTCTGTCTGTCTGAGGGTGCTGTGTATATACATGATATAAAACTACCTTTAGGTTACATGTATAAGCTGTATTATATAACATATAAATATTACCTGTCTGATTACTGTACTGTCTGTCTGAGGGTGCTGTGTATAAACATGATATAAAACTACCTTTAGGTTACATGTATAAGCTGTATTATATAACATATAAATATTACTGTCTGATTACAGTACTGTCTGTCTGAGGGTACTGTGTATAAACATGATATAAAACTACCTTTAGGTTACATGTATAAGCTGTATTATATAACATATAAATATTACCTGTCTGATTACAGTACTGTCTGTCTGAGGGTGTTGTGTATAAACAATATAAAACTATCTTTAGGTTACATGTATAAGCTGTATTATATAACATATAAATATTACCTGTCTGATTACAGTACTGTCTGTCTGTCTGAGGGTGCTGTGTATAAACATGATATAAAACTACCTTTAGGTTACATGTATAAGCTGTATTATATAACATATAAATATTACCTGTCTGATTACAATACTGTGCTGTCTGTCTGAGGGTGCTGTGTATAAACATGATATAAAACTACCTTTAGGTTACATGTATAAGCTGTATTATATAACATATAAATATTACCTGTCTGATTACAGTACTGTCTGTCTGAGGGTGCTGTGTATAAACATGATATAAAACTACATTTAGGTTACATGTATAAGCTGTATTATATAACATATAAATATTACCTGTCTGATTACTGTACTGTCTGTCTGAGGGTGCTGTGTATAAACATGATATAAAACTACCTTTAGGTTACATGTATAAGCTGTATTATATAACATATAAATATTACCTGTCTGATTACTGTACTGTCTGTCTGAGGGTGCTGTGTATAAACATGATATAAAACTACCTTTAGGTTACATGTATAAGATGTATTATATAACATATAAATATTACCTGTCTGATTACAGTACTGTCTGTCTGAGGGTGCTGTGTATAAACATGATATAAAACTACCTTTAGGTTACATGTATAAGATGTATTATATAACATATAAATATTACCTGTCTGATTACTGTACTGTGCTGTCTGTCTGAGGGTGCTATGTATAAATATGATATAAAACTACCTTTAGGTTACATGTATAAGCTGTATTATATAATATATAAATATTACTGTCTGATTACAGTACTGTCTGTCTGAGGGTGCTGTGTATAAACATGATATAAAACTACCTTTAGGTTACATGTATAAGATGTATTATATAACATATAAATATTACTGTCTGATTACTGTACTGTCTGTCTGAGGGTGCTGTGTATAAACATGATATAAAACTACCTTTAGGTTACATGTATAAGCTGTATTATATAACATATAAATATTACTGTCTGATTACTGTACTGTCTGTCTGAGGGTGCTGTGTATAAACATGATATAAAACTACCTTTAGGTTACATGTATAAGCTGTATTATATAACATATAAATATTACTGTCTGATTACTGTACTGTCTGTCTGAGGGTGCTGTGTATAAACATGATATAAAACTACCTTTAGGTTACATGTATAAGCTGTATTATATAACATATAAATATTACTGTCTGATTACTGTACTGTCTGTCTGAGGGTGTTGTGTATAAACGATATAAAACTACCTTTAGGTTACATGTATAAGCTGTATTATATAACATATAAATATTACTGTCTGATTACTGTACTGTCTGTCTGAGGGTGCTGTGTATAAACATGATATAAAACTACCTTTAGGTTACATGTATAAGCTGTATTATATAACATATAAATATTACTGTCTGATTACTGTACTGTCTGTCTGAGGGTGCTGTGTATAAACATGATATAAAACTACCTTTAGGTTACATGTATAAGCTGTATTATATAACATATAAATATTACCTGTCTGATTACTGTACTGTCTGTCTGAGGGTGCTGTGTATAAACATGATATAAAACTACCTTTAGGTTACATGTATAAGCTGTATTATATAACATATAAATATTACCTGTCTGATTACTGTACTGTCTGTCTGAGGGTGCTGTGTATAAACATGATATAAACTACCTTTAGGTTACATGTATAAGCTGTATTATATAACATATAAATATTACCTGTCTGATTACAGTACTGTCTGAGGGTGCTGTGTATAAACATGATATAAAACTACCTTTAGGTTACATGTATAAGCTGTATTATATAACATATAAATATTACCTGTCTGATTACAGTACAGTACTGTCTGAGGGTGCTGTGTATAAACATGATATAAAACTACCTTTAGGTTACATGTATAAGCTGTATTATATAACATATACATATTACCTGTCTGATTACTGTGTACTGTCTGTCTGAGGGTGCGGTGTATAAACATGATATAAAACTACCTTTAGGTTATATGTATAAGCTGTATTATGTAACATATAAACATTACATGTCTGATTACAGTACTGTCTGTCTGAGGGTGCAGTGTATAAACATGATATAAAACTACCTTTAGGTTACATGTATAAGCTGTATTATATAACATATAAATATTACCTGTCTGATTACTGTACTGTCTGTGTGAGGGTGCTATGTATAAACATTATATAAAACTACCTTTAGGTTACATGTATAAGCTGTATTATATAACATATAAATATTACCTGTCTGATTACTGTACTGTCTGTCTGAGGGTGCTGTGTATAAACATGATATAAAACTACCTTTAGGTTACATGTATAAGCTGTATTATATAACATATAAATATTGCCTGTCTGATTACTGTACTGTCTGTCTGAGGGTGCTGTGTATAAACATGATATAAAACTACCTTTAGGTTACATGTATAAGCTGTATTATATAATATATAAATATTACCTGTCTGATTACAGTACTGTACTGTCTGAGGGTGCTGTGTATAAACATGATATAAAACTACCTTTAGGTTACATGTATAAGCTGTTTTATATAACATATAAATATTACCTGTCTGATTACAGTACTGTCTGTCTGAGGGTGCTGTGTATAAACATGATATAAAACTACCTTTAGGTTACATGTATAAGCTGTATTATATAACATATAAATATTACCTGTCTGATTACTGTACTGTCTGTGTGAGGGTGCTATGTATAAACATTATATAAAACTACCTTTAGGTTACATGTATAAGCTGTATTATATAACATATAAATATTACCTGTCTGATTACAGTACTGTCTGTCTGAGGGTGCTGTGTATAAACATGATATAAAACTATCTTTAGGTTACATGTATAAGCTGTATTATATAACATATAAATATTACCTGTCTGATTACTGTACTGTCTGTGTGAGGGTGCTATGTATAAACATTATATAAAACTACCTTTAGGTTACATGTATAAGCTGTATTATATAACATATAAATATTACCTGTCTGATTACTGTACTGTCTGTCTGAGGGTGCTGTGTATAAACATGATATAAAACTACCTTTAGGTTACATGTATAAGCTGTATTATATAACATATAAATATTACCTGTCTGATTACTGTACTGTCTGTCTGAGGGTGCTGTGTATAAACATGATATAAAACTACCTTTAGGTTACATGTATAAGCTGTATTATATAACATATAAATATTGCCTGTCTGATTACTGTACTGTCTGTCTGAGGGTGCTGTGTATAAACATGATATAAAACTACCTTTAGGTTACATGTATAAGCTGTATTATATAATATATAAATATTACCTGTCTGATTACAGTACTGTACTGTCTGAGGGTGCTGTGTATAAACATGATATAAAACTACCTTTAGGTTACATGTATAAGCTGTTTTATATAACATATAAATATTACCTGTCTGATTACAGTACTGTCTGTCTGAGGGTGCTGTGTATAAACATGATATAAAACTACCTTTAGGTTACATGTATAAGCTGTATTATATAACATATACATATTACTGTCTGATTACAGTACTGTCTGTCTGAGGGTGCTGTGTATAAACATGATATAAAACTACCTTTAGGTTACATGTATAAGCTGTATTATATAACATATATTTCTTCTGTTAAGTGTGATCAGTCCACGGGTCATCATTACTTCTGGGATATTAACTGCTCCCCTACAGGAAGTGCAAGAGGATTCACCCAGCAGAGCTGCATATAGCTCCTCCCCTCTACGTCACTCCCAGTCATTCTCTTGCACCCAACGACTAGATAGGATGTGTGAGAGGACTATGGTGATTATACTTAGTTTTATATCTTCAATCAAAAGTTTGTTATTTTAAAATAGCACCGGAGTGTGTTATTACCTCTCTGGCAGAGTTTGAAGAAGAATCTACCAGAGTTTTTGCTATGATTTTAGCCGGAGTAGTTAAGATCATATTGCTGTTTCTCGGCCATCTGAGGAGAGGTAAACTTCAGATCAGGGGACAGCGGGCAGATGAATCTGCATAGAGGTATGTAGCAGCTTTTATTTTCTGACAATGGAATTGATGAGAAAATCCTGCCATACCGATATAATGTCATGTATGTATACTTTACACTTCAGTATTCTGGGGAATGGTACTTCACTAGAATTACACTGTAAGAAGTACATAAAGCTGTTTAATAACTAGAAATTATGTTTAACGTTTTTGCTGGAATGTAAAATCGTTTTCATTTGCTGAGGTACTGAGTGAATAAATGTTTGGGCACCATTTTTCCACTTGGCAGTTGCTTAATCTTTTTCTGACAGTTTCTGTTCTCTCTCACTGCTGTGTGTGAGGGGGAGGGGCCGTTTTTTGGCGCTTTTTGCTATGCATCAGATATTTCAGTCAGCAGCTCATTGTATTTCCTGCATGATCCGGTTCATCTCTACAGAACTCAGGGGTCTTCAAAACTTATTTTGAGGGAGGTAATTTCTCTCAGCAGAGCTGTGAGAATTTTAGTTGACTGAGATAAAAAACGTTTATTCTGTAATTGTTTCCTGCTTTCAGAATTTGTTATCTTTGCTAATGGGATTAAACCTTTGCTAAAGTTGTGTTGTTTACAAGGATTGAGGCTATAACTGTTTCAATTTATTAATTTTCAACTGTCATAGATCTTCTGTGCTTCTTAAAGGCACAGTACGTTTTTAATATTATTCTAATTGAATTGTATTCCAAGTTGCAAGTTTATTTGCTAGTGTGTTAAACATGTCTGATTCAGAGGAAGATACCTGTGTCATTTGTTGCAATGCCAAAGTGGAGCCCAATAGAAATTTATGTACTAACTGTATTGATGCTACTTTAAATAAAAGTCAATCTGTACAAATTGAACAAATTTCACCAAACAACGAGGGGAGAGTTATGCCGACTAACTCGCCTCACGTGCCAGTACCTGCATCTCCCGCTCGGGAGGTGCGTGATATTGTAGCGCCGAGTACATCTGGGCGGCCATTACAAATCACATTACAGGATATGGCTACTGTTATGACTGAAGTTTTGGCTAAATTACCAGAACTAAGAGGTAAGCGTGATCACTCTGGGGTGAGAACAGAGTGCGCTGATAATATTAGGGTCATGTCAGACACTGCGTCACAGGTTGCAGAACATGAGGACGGAGAACTTCATTCTGTGGGTGACGGTTCTGATCCAAACAGACTGGATTCAGATATTTCAAATTTTAAATTTAAACTGGAAAACCTCCGTGTATTACTAGGGGAGGTGTTAGCGGCTCTGAATGATTGTAACACAGTTGCAATACCAGAGAAAATGTGTAGGTTGGATAAATATTTTGCGGTACCGACGAGTACTGAGGTTTTTCCTATACCTAAGAGAATTACTGAAATTGTTACTAAGGAGTGGGATAGACCCGGTGTGCCGTTCTCACCCCCTCCGATATTTAGAAAAATGTTTCCTATAGACGCCACCACACGGGACTTATGGCAAACGGTCCCTAAGGTGGAGGGAGCAGTTTCTACTTTAGCTAAGCGTACCACTATCCCGGTGGAGGATAGCTGTGCCTTTTCAGATCCAATGGATAAAAAATTAGAGGGTTACCTTAAGAAAATGTTTGTTCAACAAGGTTTTATATTGCAACCCCTTGCATGCATTGCGCCGATCACGGCTGCAGCGGCGTTCTGAATTGAGTCTCTGGAAGAGAACATTAGTTCAGCTACTCTGGACGACATTACGGACAGGCTTAGAGTCCTTAAACTAGCTAATTCATTCATTTCGGAGGCCGTAGTACATCTAACTAAACTTACGGCGAAGAATTCAGGATTCGCCATTCAGGCACGCAGGGCGCTGTGGCTAAAATCCTGGTCAGCTGATGTTACTTCTAAGTCTAAATTGCTTAATATACCTTTCAAAGGGCAGACCTTATTCGGGCCCGGGTTGAAAGAGATTATCGCTGACATTACAGGAGGTAAAGGCCATGCCCTGCCTCAGGACAAAGCCAAAGCTAAGACTAGACAGTCTAATTTTCGTTCCTTTCGTAATTTCAAAGCAGGAGCAGCATCAACTTCCTCTGCACCAAAACAGGAAGGAGCTGTTGCTCGCTACAGACAAGGCTGGAAACCTAACCAGTCCTGGAACAAGGGCAAGCAGACCAGGAAACCTGCTGCTGCCCCTAAAACGGCATGAATTGAGGGCCCCCGATCCGGGATCGGATCTAGTGGGGGGCAGACTTTCTCTCTTCGCCCAGGCTTGGGCAAGAGATGTCCAGGATCCCTGGGCGCTAGAGATAATATCTCAGGGATACCTTCTGGACTTCAAATACTCTCCTCCAAGAGAGAGATTTCATCTGTCAAGGTTGTCAACAATCCAGACAAAGAAAGAGGCGTTTCTACGCTGCGTACAAGAGCTCTTGTTAATGGGAGTAATCCATCCAGTTCCACGATCGGAACAGGGACAGGGGTTTTACTCAAATCTGTTTGTGGTTCCCAAAAAAGAGGGAACTTTCAGACCAATCCTGGACTTAAAGATCCTAAACAAGTTCCTAAGAGTTCCATCGTTCAAGATGGAGACTATTCGGACAATTTTACCTATGATCCAAGAGGGTCAGTACATGACCACTGTAGATTTAAAAGATGCTTACCTTCACATACCGATTCACAAAGATCATTACCGGTACCTAAGGTTTGCCTTCCTAGACAGGCATTACCAGTTTGTGGCTCTTCCATTCGGATTGGCTACAGCTCCAAGAATCTTCACAAAGGTTCTGGGTGCTCTTCTGGCGGTACTAAGACCGCGGGGAATCTCGGTAGCTCCATACCTAGACGACATTCTGATTCAAGCTTCAAGCTTTCAAACTGCCAAGTCTCATACAGAGTTAGTACTGGCATTTCTAAGGTCACATGGATGGAAGGTGAACGAAAAGAAAAGTTCACTCGTTCCACTCACAAGAGTTCCCTTCCTGGGGACTCTTATAGATTCTGTAAAAATGAAGATTTACCTGACAGAGGACAGGCTAACAAGACTTCAAAGTGCTTGCCGCACCCTTCATTCCATTCAACACCCGTCAGTGGCTCAATGCATGGAGGTAATCGGCTTAATGGTAGCGGCAATGGACATAGTACCCTTTGCACGCCTACACCTCAGACCACTGCAACTGTGCATGCTAAGTCAGTGGAATGGGGATTACTCAGACTTATCCCCTTCTCTGAATCTGAATCAAGAGACCAGAAATTCTCTTCTATGGTGGCTTTATCGGCCACATCTGTCCAGGGGGATGCCATTCAGCAGACCAGACTGGACAATTGTAACAACAGACGCCAGCCTTCTAGGTTGGGGTGCCGTCTGGAATTCTCTGAAGGCTCAGGGACAATGGAGTCAGGAGGAGAGTCTCCTGCCAATAAACATTCTGGAATTGAGAGCAGTTCTCAATGCCCTCCTGGCTTGGCCCCAGTTGACAACTCGGGGTTTCATCAGGTTTCAGTCGGACAACATCACGACTGTAGCTTACATCAACCATCAGGGAGGGACAAGAAGCTCCCTAGCTATGATGGAAGTATCAAAGATAATTCGCTGGGCAGAGTCTCACTCTTGCCACCTGTCAGCAATCCACATCCCGGGAGTGGAGAACTGGGAGGCGGATTTCTTAAGTCGTCAGACTTTTCATCCGGGGGAGTGGGAACTTCATCCGGAGGTCTTTGCCCAAATACTTCGACGTTGGGGCAAACCAGAGATAGATCTCATGGCGTCTCGACAGAACGCCAAGCTTCCTCGTTACGGGTCCAGATCCAGGGATCCAGGAGCAGTCCTGATAGATGCCCTGACAGCACCTTGGGACTTCAGGATGGCTTACGCGTTTCCACCCTTCCCGATGCTTCCTCGATTGATTGCCAGAATCAAACAAGAGAGAGCATCAGTGATTCTAATAGCACCTGCGTGGCCACGCAGGACTTGGTATGCAGATCTGGTGGACATGTCATCCTGTCCACCTTGGTCTCTACCTCTGAAACAGGACCTTCTGATACAGGGTCCCTTCAAACATCAAAGTCTAACTTCTCTGAAGCTGACTGCTTGGAAATTGAACGCTTGATTTTATCAAGACGTGGGTTTTCTGAGTCAGTTATTGATACCTTAATACAGGCTAGGAAACCTGTTACCAGAAAGATTTACCATAAGATATGGTGTAAATACCTATATTGGTGTGAATCCAAAGGTTACTCTTGGAGTAAGGTTAGGATTCCTAGGATATTGTCTTTTCTACAAGAAGGTTTAGAAAAGGGTTTATCTGCTAGTTCATTAAAGGGACAGATCTCAGCTCTGTCCATTCTGTTACACAAACGTCTGTCAGAAGTTCCTGACATCCAGGCTTTTTGTCAGGCTTTGGCCAGGATTAAGCCTGTGTTTAAAACTGTTGCTCCACCATGGAGTTTAAACCTTGTTCTTAATGTTTTACAGGGCGTTCCGTTTGAACCCCTTCATTCCATTGATATAAAGTTGTTATCTTGGAAAGTTCTATTTTTAATGGCTATTTCCTCGGCTCGAAGAGTCTCTGAGTTATCAGCCTTACATTGTGATTCTCCTTATTTGATTTTTCATTCGGATAAGGTAGTTCTGCGTACTAAACCTGGGTTCTTACCTAAGGTAGTTACTAACAGGAATATCAATCAAGAGATTGTTGTTCCTTCTTTATGCCCAAATCCTTCTTCGAAGAAGGAACGTCTTCTGCACAACCTGGATGTAGTCCGTGCTCTAAAATTTTACTTACAGGCAACTAAGGAATTTCGACAAACGTCTTCTCTGTTTGTCGTTTACTCTGGGCAGAGGAGAGGTCAAAAAGCTTCTGCTACCTCTCTTTCTTTTTGGCTTCGTAGCATAATTCGTTTAGCTTATGAGACTGCTGGACAGCAGCCTCCTGAAAGGATTACAGCTCATTCTACTAGAGCTGTGGCTTCCACTTGGGCCTTTAAGAATGAGGCCTCTGTTGAACAGATTTGCAAGGCTGCAACTTGGTCTTCGCTTCATACTTTTTCCAAATTTTCCAAATTTGACACTTTTGCTTCATCGGAGGCTATTTTTGGGAGAAAGGTTCTTCAGGCAGTGGTTCCTTCTGTATAAAGAGCCTGCCTATCCCTCCCGTCATCCGTGTACTTTTGCTTTGGTATTGGTATCCCAGAAGTAATGATGACCCGTGGACTGATCACACTTAACAGAAGAAAACATAATTTATGCTTACCTGATAAATTCCTTTCTTCTGTAGTGTGATCAGTCCACGGCCCGCCCTGTTTTAAGGCAGGTAAATATTTTTTAATTTATACTCCAGTCACCACTTCACCCTTGGCTTTTCCTTTCTCGTTGGTCCTTGGTCGAATGACTGGGAGTGACGTAGAGGGGAGGAGCTATATGCAGCTCTGCTGGGTGAATCCTCTTGCACTTCCTGTAGGGGAGCAGTTAATATCCCAGAAGTAATGATGACCCGTGGACTGATCACACTACAGAAGAAAGGAATTTATCAGGTAAGCATAAATTATGTTATATTACTGTCTGATTACTGTCTGTCTGAGGGTGCTGTGTATAAAGATGATATAAAACTACCTTTAGGTTACATGTATAAGCTGTATTATATAACATATAAATATTACCTGTCTGATTACAGTATTGTCTGTCTGAGGGTGCTGTGTATAAACAATATAAAACTACCTTTAGGTTACATGTATAAGCTGTTTTATATAACATATAAATATTACCTGTCTGATTACAGTACTGTCTGTCTGAGGGTGCTGTGTATAAACTGATATAAAACTACCTTTAGGTTACATGTATAAGCTGTATTATATAACATATAAATATTACTGTCTGATTACAGTACTGTCTGTCTGAGGGTGCTGTGTATAAACATGATATAAAACTACCTTTATGTTACATGTATAAGCTGTATTATATAACATATAAATATTACTGTCTGATTACTGTACTGTCTGAGGGTGCTGTGTATAAACATGATATAAAACTACCTTTAGGTTACATGTATAAGCTGTATTATATAACATATAAATATTACTGTCTGATTACTGTACTGTCTGAGGGTGCTGTGTATAAACATGATATAAAACTACCTTTAGGTTACATGTATAAGCTGTATTATGTTACATAAATATCTGTGTGAACAGATGAACGGTGTGGTGAGGTCAGTTTGTAACAATGGACAAGCTACGTGTGAACAGATGAATGGTTTGGTGAGGTCACTTTGCACTATAGGACAAGCTACGTGTGAACAGATGAATGGTTTGGTGAGGTCACTTTGCACTATAGGACAAGCTACGTGTGAACAGATTAATGGTTTGGTGAGGTCACTTTGCACCATAGGACAAGTTACGTGTCAACAGATGAATGGTTTGGTGAGGTCACTTTGCACCATAGGACAAGCTACGTGTGAATAGATAAATGGTTTGGTGAGGTCACTCTGCACCATAGGACAAGCTACGTGTGAACAGATGAATGGTTTGGTGAGGTCACTTTGCACTATAGGACAAGCTACGTGTGAACAGATTAATGGTTTGGTGAGGTCACTTTGCACCATAGGACAAGCTACGTGTGAAAAGATGAATGGTTTGGTGAGGTCACTTTGCACTATAGGACAAGCTACGTGTGAACAGATTAATGGTTTGGTGAGGTCACTTTGCACCATAGGACAAGTTACGTGTCAACAGATGAATGGTTTGGTGAGGTCACTTTGCACTATAGGACAAGCTACGTGTGAACAGATTAATGGTTTGGTGAGGTCACTCTGCACCATAGGACAAGCTTTGTGTGAGCAGATGAATGGTTTGGCGAGGTCACTCTGCTCCATAGGACAAGCTTTGTGTGAACAGATGAATGGTTTGGCGAGGTCACTCTGCACCATAGGACAAGCTTTGTGTGAGCAGATGAATGGTTTGGCGAGGTCACTCTGCTCCATAGGACAAGCTTTGTGTGAACAGATTAATGGTTTGGTGAGGTCACTTTGCACCATAGGACAAGCTACGTGTGAACAGATGAATGGTTTGGTGAGGTCACTCTGCACCATAGGACAAGCTACGTGTGAACAGATGAATGGTTTGATGAGGTCACTTTGCACCATAGGACAAGCTACGGGTGAATAGATAAATGGTTTGGTGAGGTCACTTTGCACCATAGGACAAGCTACGTGTGAACAGATGAATGGTTTGGTGAGGTCACTTTGCACCATAGGACAAGCTACGTGTGAACAGATGAATGGTTGGTTTGGTGAGGTCACTTTGCACCATAGGACAAGCTACGTATGAACAGATGAATGTTTGGTTTGGTGAGGTCACTTTGCACCAATGGACAAGCTACGTGTGAACAGATGAATTGTTTGGTGAGGTCACTCTGCACCATAGGACAAGCTACGTGTGAACAGATGAATGGTTTGATGAGGTCACTTTGCACCATAGGACAAGCTACGGGTGAATAGATAAATGGTTTGGTGAGGTCACTTTGCACCATAGGACAAGCTACGTGTGAACAGATGAATGGTTTGATGAGGTCACTTTGCACCATAGGACAAGCTACGTGTGAACAGATGAATGGTTGGTTTGGTGAGGTCACTTTGCACCATAGGACAAGCTACGTATGAACAGATGAATGTTTGGTTTGGTGAGGTCACTTTGCACCAATGGACAAGCTACGTGTGAACAGATGAATGGTTTGGTGAGGTCACTTTGCACCATAGGACAAGTTACGTGTGAACAGATAAATGGTTTGGTGAGGTCACTTTGCACCATAGGACAAGCTACGTGTGAATAGATAAATGGTTTGGTGAGGTCACTCTGCACCATAGAACAAGCTACGTGTGAATAGATAAATGTCTTGGTGAGGTCAGTTTGCACTATAGGACAAGTTACGTGTGAACAGATGAATGGTTGGCTTGGTGAGGTCACTCTGCACCATAGGACAAGCTACGTGTGAACAGATGAATGGTTTGGTGAGGTCACTTTGCACCATAGGACAAGCTACGTGTGAACAGATGAATGGTTTGGTGAGGTCACTCTGCACCATAGGACAAGCTACGTGTGAACAGATGAATGGTTTGATGAGGTCACTTTGCACCATAGGACAAGCTACGGGTGAATAGATAAATGGTTTGGTGAGGTCACTTTGCACCATAGGACAAGCTACGTGTGAACAGATGAATGGTTTGGTGAGGTCACTTTGCACCATAGGACAAGCTACGTGTGAACAGATGAATGGTTTGATGAGGTCACTTTGCACCATAGGACAAGCTACGTGTGAACAGATGAATGGTTGGTTTGGTGAGGTCACTTTGCACCATAGGACAAGCTACGTATGAACAGATGAATGTTTGGTTTGGTGAGGTCACTTTGCACCAATGGACAAGCTACGTGTGAACAGATGAATGGTTTGGTGAGGTCACTTTGCACTATAGGACAAGCTACGTGTGAACAGATTAATGGTTTGGTGAGGTCACTTTGCACCATAGGACAAGTTACGTGTCAACAGATGAATGGTTTGGTGAGGTCACTTTGCACCATAGGACAAGTTACGTGTGAACAGATAAATGGTTTGGTGAGGTCACTTTGCACCATAGGACAAGCTACGTGTGAATAGATAAATGGTTTGGTGAGGTCACTCTGCACCATAGAACAAGCTACGTGTGAACAGATGAATGTCTTGGTGAGGTCAGTTTGCACTATAGGACAAGTTACGTGTGAACAGATGAATGGTTGGCTTGGTGAGGTCACTCTGCACCATAGGACAAGCTACGTGTGAACAGATGAATGGTTTGGTGAGGTTACTTTGCACTATAGGACAAGTTACGTGTGAACAGATGAATGGTTGGCTTGGTGAGGTCACTCTGCACCATAGGACAAGTTACGTGTGAACAGATGAATGGTTTGGTGTGGTCACTTTGCACCATAGGACAAGTTACGTGTGAACAGATGAATGGTTTGGCGAGGTCACTCTGCACCATAGGACAAGCTACGTGTGAACAGATGAATGGTTTGGTGAGGTCACTTTGCACTATAGGACAAGCTACGTGTGAACAGATGAATGGTTTGGTGAGGTCACTCTGCACCATAGGACAAGCTTTGTGTGAGCAGATGAATGGTTTGGCGAGGTCACTCTGCTCCATAGGACAAGCTTTGTGTGAGCAGATGAATGGTTTGGCGAGGTCACTCTGCTCCATAGGACAAGCTTTGTGTGAACAGATTAATGGTTTGGTGAGGTCACTTTGCACCATAGGACAAGCTACGTGTGAACAGATGAATGGTTTGGTGAGGTCACTCTGCACCATAGGACAAGCTACGTGTGAACAGATGAATGGTTTGATGAGGTCACTTTGCACCATAGGACAAGCTACGTGTGAACAGATGAATGGTTGGTTTGGTGAGGTCACTTTGCACCATAGGACAAGCTACGTGTGAACAGATGAATGTTTGGTTTGGTGAGGTCACTTTGCACCAATGGACAAGCTACGTGTGAACAGATGAATGGTTTGGTGAGGTCAATTTGCACTATAGGACAAGCTACGTGTGAATAGATGAATGGTTTGGTGAGGTCACTTTGCACCATAGGACAAGCTACGTGTGAACAGATGAATGGTTTGATGAGGTCACTTTGCACCATAGGACAAGCTACGTGTGAACAGATGAATGGTTGGTTTGGTGAGGTCACTTTGCACCATAGGACAAGCTACGTGTGAACAGATGAATGTTTGGTTTGGTGAGGTCACTTTGCACCAATGGACAAGCTACGTGTGAACAGATGAATGGTTTGGTGAGGTCAATTTGCACTATAGGACAAGCTACGTGTGAATAGATGAATGGTTTGGTGAGGTCACTTTGCACCATAGGACAAGCTACGTGTGAACAGATGAATGGTTTGATGAGGTCACTTTGCACCATAGGACAAGCTACGTGTGAACAGATGAATGGTTGGTTTGGTGAGGTCACTTTGCACCATAGGACAAGCTACGTGTGAACAGATGAATGGTTGGTTTGGTGAGGTCACTTTGCACCATAGGACAAGCTACGTGTGAATAGATGAATGGTTGGTTTGGTGAGGTCACTTTGCACCAATGGACAAGCTACGTGTGAACAGATGAATGGTTGGCTTGGTGAGGTCACTTTGCACCATAGGACAAGCTACGTGTAAACAGATGAATGGTTGGCTTGGTGAGGTCACTTTGCACCATAGGACAAGCTACGTGTGAACAGATGAATGGTTTGGTGAGGTCACTTTGCACCATAGGACAAGCTACGTGTGAACAGATGAATGGTTTGGTGAGGTCACTTTGCACCATAGGACAAGCTACGTGTGAACAGATGAATGGTTTGGTGAGGTCACTCTGCACCATAGAACAAGCTACGTGTGAATAGATGAATGATTTGGTGAGGTTAGTTTGCACCATAGGACAAGCTACGTGTGAACAGATGAATGGTTGGTTTGGTGTGGTCACTTTGCACCAATGGACAAGCTACGTGTGAACAGATGAATGTTTGGTTTGGTCAGTTTGCACCAATGGACAAGCGTTTTGTAACTCGGATAGAGATACATTTATGGGTTTATAAAAAGACCAATATTTGTCTGGGAGATCTTTTTTCACTTATATTTTGTTTTTAGGTTTAACAGATTTTAAACCTGGTTACTGGATCGGAGTTAAATATGACGAACCATTAGGAAAACATGATGGCAGGTGAGGAGACTATACCTGGTGACACTTGAGTGGTTCCTCTAAAAAACAGATCTGTAATTTCTTCTTAACTAAACCTTTTAGTGCTACATAAAATTATTTAAAGTGAATGTCAATTTAGCCATAAATCGGCATAAAAACAAGGGCACTTTAATTCATCAAAATTTACATTTCACTCATTTTCTTCAAAAATTTACAGCGCTTCCTCCGCCCGTCGCAAGCCCTCTTCGCAGGTCCAAAATGACGAATCTAGCTTTCTCCAATCACGGCGTTGCCTCAGGCCAAGATTCCCCCGGGGGGAAGCTGTGATTGGAGGAAGCCGGATTTGTGAATTCTGACGTATGAAGAGGCTTCCGACGGCCGGGGCAATCGCTGGAGCTGCTGTGAAAATTAAAAGGTAAGGAAACGCGTGAAATGTAAATTTTGATGATTTTAAAGTGCCATTATTTATAATAGGATTATTAAAAACCGGGCACCGATTCATCTAAATTGACATTCACTTTAATATATGGATTAACAAACTTTACATTATTCTATCACTATTTATTTCATTTGGTTGTTATGATCTTAAATGACCAGTAAACAGCAGATTTGCATAATCAACAAATGCAAGATAACAAGACAATACAATAACATTTACTCTGAATTTCAAATGAGTAGTAGATTCTTTTCTAACACATTTCAAAGTTATGTATATTTCCGCTCCCCCTGTACCATGTGATAGCAATCAGCCAATCACAAATGCATATACGTATAGTCTGAGTTCTTGCACATGCTCAGTAGGAGCTGGTGACTCAAAAAAAGTGTAAATATAAAAGACACTGCACATTTTTTTTAATGGAAGTAAATTGGAAAGTTGTTTAAAATTACATGCTGTATCTGAATCCTGAAAATTTAATAAAACCTGAGTGTCCCTTTAATTTAACTCTGTCCTGCTGTCCGTGACCCTGCAAGATGGTATACGTTAATTGTTTGAGTGCAGGCACTCATTTATATGTCACTATCAGGCCACAAATTAGATAACCTTTGAAAAGCCACTTGCTTTTATTTCGTGTTACTAGACTGCAAAACAAATGTAAATACTGAAGAAATATGTGTAAAGTTGTATTCTATATAAAGTAATGGGCGCTGTTGAAAAATAAAAGTTTTGTCTCAAAAGCTTCAAACACGCAAATCTCCTATTACTATATTAAAGGGACATTACTACTATCTTTCCCAACTAACATAGCCTTTTCTATCATGTAATTGGCAAGAGTCCATGAGCTAGTGACGTATGGGATATACAATCCTACCAGGAGGGGCAAAGTTTCCCAAACCTCAAAATGCCTATAAATACACCCCTCACCACACCCACAATTCAGTTTTACAAACTTTGCCTCCTATGGAGGTGGTGAAGTAAGTTTGTGCTAAGATTTCTAAGTTGATATGCGCTTATCAGCATTTTTGAAGCCTGATTCCTCTCAGAGTACAGTGAATGTCAGAGGGATGTGAAGGGAGTATCACCTATTGAATGCAATGGTTTTTCCTCACGGGAGATCTTTTTCATAGGTTCTCTGTTATCGGTCGTAGGGATTCATCTCTTACCTCCCCTTTCAGATCGACAATATACTCTCATATTCCATTACCTCTACTGATAGCCAAACCAGTACTAAAACGGTTATCTGCTATTTGTGGATGGGTGTCTTTTGGCAAGTATGTTTTCATTACTTAAGACACTTTCAGCTATGGTTTGGCACTTTATGTATTTATATAAAGTTCTAACTATATGTATTGTACTTATATTTGCCATGATTCAGGTTTCAGTATATTTCCTTTTGCAGACTGTCAGTTTCATATCTGGGAAATGCATTTTTTAGGAAAATGTATTTCTTACCTGGGGTATAGCCTTTTTTTCAATTGACTGTCATTTTAAATTCGCAGGCAGAATTAGGCTCGCGAGGGCATGAAATGCCAAACTATATTGCGTAATTTTTGTCGCAAGATTATTTTGGCGCAAAGTTACGTTAGATGACGCAAATTCGTAATTTCCGACGTCTTTGTCGACGCCAAGTCCTTTCACAAGGTTGCGTCGTCAATGACGCGAGTGTGTCATTTCCGGATGTTGTTCGCGCCAAAATGTTTTCTCTGTTTGTGCGTCATACTTGGCGCCAAATATTTTCATTATTTTAAACCCCATTCCTATATGCCTCTTGCCTTTTTTTTATCAGAGGGCTATGTATGCTGTTTGCATTTTTTCCCCATTCCTGAAACTGCCATATAAGGAAATTGATAATTTTGCTTTATATGTTTTTTTTTTTTTCTCTTACATTTGCAAGATGTCTCAATCTGATCCTGTCTCAGAAATTACTTGGAACCCTGCTGACTGATAATAGTTCTACAAAAGCTAAGTACATTTGTTGTAATCTTGTGTGTGTTTGTATTAAGTTGTCATGATAAACTTTTACATGCAGAGAATGTGTCCATCAGTAATAGTACATTCCCTGTTGCTGTTCTTTTAACATATAATATACAAGATATACCTGTGAATTTTATAAGTATTTATTGCTGATTCTATTCAGAAGGCTTTGTCTGCCATCCCGCCTTCTTATAAATGTAAAGGTCTTTTAAAACTTCTCATAAAGTTGATGAAATATCAAATGACCGACAACATACTGAATTATCCTCCTCTGATGAGGATCTATCTGATTCAGAAGATCCTTCCTCAGATATTGACAGTGACAAATCTACTTATTTATTTAAAATAGAGTACATTCGTTCTTTGTTTAAGAAGTGTTGATCATATTGGATATTGAGGAGACTAGTCCTCTTGATATTAAAACTAGTAATCGTTTAAATTCTGTTTATAAACCTCCTGTGGTTATTCCAGAGGTTTTTCCAGTTACTGATGCTATTTCTATTATGGTTTCTAAGGAAGGGAATAGGCCTGGTACTTCTTTTATTCCTTCTTCAAGGTTTAATTTTTTTTATCCTTTGCCAGCAGTTAGATTGGAGTTTTGGGAAAAGATCCCCAAAGTTGATGGAGCTATCTCTACTCTTGCTAATGTACTACTATCACTACGGAAGATAGTACTTCTTTTAAAGATCCTTTAGATAGGAAACTTGAATCTTATCTAAGGAAAGCTTATTTTTATTCAGGTCATCTTTTTAGGCCTGCTATTTCTTTGGCTGATGTTGCAGCTGCCTCAACTTTTTGGTTGGAAACTTTAGCGCAACAAGTATCGGATCATGATTTGTCTAGCATGGTTAACTTGATTCAACATGCTAATAATTTCATTTGTGATGCCATTTTTGATATCATCAAAATTGATGTTAAATCTATGCTTTAACTATTTTAGCTAGAAGAGCTTTGTGGCTTAAATCTTGGATTGCTATCTCTTTCTTTCCAAGGTAATACATTATTTGGTTCTCAGTTGGATTCAATAATTTCAACTGTCACGAGGGGGGGGGGAGGGAGTTTTTTTGCCTCAGGATAAAAGACCTAATCACAACAGATGCGAGTTTTTCAGGTTGGGGAGCAGTTTGGGGATCTCTGACAGCACAAGGGGTTTGGAAATCTCAAGAGGCGAGATTACCAATAAATATTTTGTAACTCCGTGCGATTCTCAGGGCTCTTCAGTTTTGGCCTCTGTTGAAGAAAGAACCATTCTTTTGCTTTCAGACAGACAATATCACAACTGTGGCATATGTCAATCATCAGGGTGGGACTCACAGTCTTCAAACTATGAAAGAAGTATCTCAGATACTTGTTTGGGCGGAATCTAGCTCCTGTCTAATTTCTGCGGTTCATATCCCAGGTATAGACAATTGGGAAGCGGATTACCTCAGTTGTCGAACTTTACATCCGAGAATGGTCTCTCCACCCAGATGTGTTTTCTCAAGTTGTTCAGATGTGGGGGCTTCCAGAAATAGATCTGATGGCATCTCATCTAAACAAGGAACTTCCCAGGTACCTGTCCAGGGATCCTCAGGCGGAAGCAGTGGGTGCGTTGACACTTTCTTGGTGTTATCAACAGGCTTATATTTTCCCGCCTCTAGTTCTTCTTCCAAGTGTGATCTCCAAAATCATCATGGAGCAATCGTTTGTGCTACTGGTGGCTCCAGCATGGCCTCACAGGTTTTGGTATACGGATCTTGTTCAGATGTCCAGTTGCCAACCTTGGCCACTTCCATTAAGGCCAGACCTTCTATCTCAAGGTCCGTTTTTTTCCATCAGGATCTCAAATCATTAAATTTGAAGGTATGGAAATTGAACGCTTTAGTCATAGGGGTTTTTCTGACTCCGTGATTAATACTATGTTGCAGACTCGTAAATCTATTTCTAGTAAGATTTATTATCGAGTTTGGAAGACTTGCATTTCATGGTGTTCTTCTCATAAATTTTCTTGGTATTCTTTTAGAATTCCTAGAATTTTAGTTTCTTCAGGATGGTTTGGATAAAGGTTTGTCTGCAAGTTCCTTGAAAGGACAAATCTCTGCTCTTTCGGGTTTTATTTCACAGAAAGATTGCTAAACTTCCTGATATTCATTGTTTTGTACAGGCTTTCGTTGGTATCAAGCCTGTCATTAAATCAATCTCTCCTCCTTGGAGTCTTAATTTGGTTTTGAAGGATTTACAGGCTCCTCCGTTTGAGCCTATGCATTCTTTGGACATTTAAACTACTTTCTTGGAAAGTGTTGTTTCTTTTGGCCATCTCTTCTGCTAGAAGAGTTTCTGAATTATCCGCTCTCTCTTGTGAATCTCCTTTTCTGATTTTTCATCAGGATAAGGCAGTTTTGCGGACTTCATTTAAATTCTTACCTAAGGTTGTGAATTCTAACAACATTAATAGAGAAATTGTTGTTCCTTCCTTGTGTCCTAATCCTAAGAATTCTTTGGAGAGATCTTTACATTCTTTGGATGTGGTGAGAGCTCTGAAATAATATGTTGAAGCTTCTAAGATTTCAGGAAGACTTCTAGTCTATTTGTTATCTTTTCTGGTTCTAGGAAAGGTCAGAAGGCTTCTGCCGTTTCTTTGGCTTCGTGGTTAAAGCTTTTGATTCATCAAACCTATTTGGAGTCGGGTCAAGTCCCGCCTCAGAGAATTACAGCTCATTCTACTAGATCAGTTTCCACTTCCTGGGCTTTTAAGAATGAAGCTTCAGTTGATCAGATTTGCAAAGCTGCTACTTGGTCTTCTTTGCATACATTTACTAAATTCTACCATTTTGATGTATTTGCTTCTTTGGAAGCAGTTTTTGGTGGAAAAGTTCTTCAGGCAGCTGTTTCAGTTTGATTCTTCTGCTGATGTTTTAAGTTTTTCCTTTCATTTATGAGATTAAATTTATATTTGGGTTGTGGATTAATTTTTTTTCAGCAGAAAATGGCTGTTTTTATCCCTCCCTCTCTAGTGACTCTTGCATGGAGTTCCACATCTTGGTTATTGCTATCCCATACGTCACTAACTCATGGACTCTTGCCAATTACATGAAAGAAAACATAATTTATGTAAGAACGTACCTGATAAAAATTAATTTCTTTCATATTGGCAAGAGTCCATGGGGCCCACCCTTTTTTTTTATGGTGGTTATGATTTTTTTTGTATAAAGCACAATTATTTCCAAATTCCTTTGTTGATGCTTTTTACTCCTTTCTTTATCACCCCACTTCTTGGATATTTGTTAAACTGGATTATGGGTGTGGTGAGGGTGTATTTATAGGCATTTTGAGGTTTGGAAAACTTTGCCCCTCCTAGTAGGATTGTATATCCAATACGTCACTAGCTCATGGACTCTTGCCAATATGAAATAAATGAATTTATCAGGTAAGTTCTTACATAAAGTATGTTTTTTTGTAGTGCTTGGTTCACACAGAGGCATTTAATTTACAAACAACACATTGCAGAGGACTACCTTGGTCGAATAAGTGGCTTGAGACCATTGAGTGCTAGCCCTCAACGGAACCTTTCAGCTACGTATATTGGTTCTGTTCGACATAGCTTTCCAGCAGTCATTTTTTCACATATACTGCTGTAAAATAGTTTTCCTTATCTCCTTTGCTGCATTCAGTTAGGAACAGATAAGAATGAGTCACTAGAGCGAACAATAAATCACTGTGGAATTTAGCAATTTTAGGCTTATGACGTCTGGAATCTTCACCTCCAATTCTCACAGGGAACTAGAAAGCCCACAGTTTTGACAGATAAAGAAACCGTAAAGTCAGAATTAAACTTTCATGATTTAGAGAGAGCATGAAGTTTTATCCAACTTATGTCATATCAATTTACTTTGTTCCTTTGGTATCTTTTGTTGAAGAGTAGGCTCAGGAACAGCAGTGCAGTACTGTAAGCTAGCCAATGACAAGAGACATACTATATGGGTATATATATATATATATATATATATATATAATGTGTGTGTGTGTATATATGTATGTGTGTGTATATATATATATATATATATATATATATATATATATATATATATATATATATATATATATATATATATATATATATATATATATATATATCTCATGTTTAAGCAGCTATCCCTAGCTTGACAATTTTGCATCTGAAACTGTGACAAAAGAGGGATAAATAGAAAGTGATTGTATTAAAAGAGACAAAGGAACAGCATGTAGATAGTCAGAAGGTGCAGAAGAGAGATGAAAACGCAAGAAGCGGTAATAAATCATTTCTGATATAGACATATAAATATCAGACATGGCCCAGCCCATCTACAAACTGATACTGTGAGACAAACGGGTTATCTGTTTCCTTCCATAACTGCATTAACATTTTCTCATTTTCTTTCTAGTGTTGAGGGAAAACGCTACTTCACATGTCCTCTGAAGTATGGTGCCTTCATGAAGCCTCAGTTTGTAGTAGTTGGAGACTTCCCAGAAGAAGACTATGGTTTGGATGATGAGATGTGACCTCCCGCAATATCTCTACTTTTTGCCTCTTACCTTAAATACCTGACTTGCCCCACCCATATCCCAGTTTTGTTTTCTTTGCCATATTGATACATAGTATACATCGTTCTCCTCCCGCGTGTTTTAGCAAATAACTCAAGCTGGTATCACACATTTAGAAGAACCATGGAAAAAATTGGCTGCCATAGTGAAGCAATATCTGAGGCAACCATATTATGATCTGTGCCAAAAAAACAGTATGCAGGCCACCAGCAGTAACCGCGTCATAGAGAAAGAAATGTTATATACAGGGATGTGTATATAATTTACATATACTCTCTATATAGAACATTTCCCACATTTTTTTTATGTTTACGATGACCAAATGTACAGTACATGTTAATTTATTTATCACTTTGCTAATGGTTTAACTAAGTAGGGTGGTTAACCAGACTAATTAGGTGGGCTTGTTAGTCTGATTAGATAGCGTTTTTATTTTATTTTTTTTGTCCAGGAATTTTGTGGGGGTTTTCAAGTTATATCATCTAGTTTCAGTGGCTAAGTTGGACATGTTTATTTACTGGATATCTAAAGCAGACACCAAACAACGGGTCCAACAGCTTTTTGGTATTGGAGGCTGTTAAGCTGGGTTGGTTTAAAGTTATCAGCCTAGTTCCCCTTGTACGTTTTTATGTACTGTGTGTCGCCACATGCCAAGCTTAATAAACAAACAAAGCAGGAGCTGTATACATAGAGTCTGTGATTATTTGTGTTTTCTCTTTATCTCATGTTTGTTTATAGACTATTTTAGTATTTGTGCTTTCTTCAGAACGTGTTTTTCATATATATAAATATATATATATATATATATATATATATATACCACCAACAGTTATATTAAAATCAGACAGATATTTGTTATTGGTGTAGAACTTCAGATGTTTTCCAGTTCTCAACCAAAGGCTGACACGTGTATGTATATAGAAATTACCAGTCAGCCACAAACCATGTTGCGTATTACCCTATAATTAGAACATCTCAAAGCAATTGGATCCAGAAGTAAAATGTTTTGTCCTGAATGGATAAAACCCATTACTGACACGCTTTCTCTGGAGAAATGATTTTTTTTTTTTTTTTTAGGGTACACAATTTAAACATATTGAGTGCCACAACCACTCACCCAACCTGATAATGTAATAGGCTGGCAGCCTCTCCCGGCTTCCTCTTTCTCAATTTTTACTCTACCTCCACAACTCAATGTAACTCACAAACTATTAATACAACTAAAGGACCCTTCCAAACTCATAAACAAGTATCGGTTTATTCACTCTTCACCTCTTCTTCTTTCCTTGCACCCCTCACGTTTCCTAAAATACATCCTCCTCCCCCCCTAACTATTTAAAAATAGTTTCTCTTGCAAGATGCATCGAGTCCACGGATTCATCCTTGTGGGATATTCTCCTTCCCAACAGGAAGTGGCAAAGAGAGCACCCACAGCAGAGCTGTCTATATAGCTCCTCCCTTAGCTCCACCCCCCAGTCATTCTCTTTGCCGGCTCTAAGCAATAGGAAGGGTAAAGTGAGTGTGGTGACAAAAATGTTAATTAAAAGTTTGTTATTTTAAATGCTACCGGTGTGTGTTATTCACTCTCTAGCAGAAAAGGGATGAAGATTTCAGCAAGGAGGATAATGATCTTAGCACTTTGTAACTAAGATCCACTGCTGTTCCCACAGAGGCTGAGGAGTACAGGAAAACTTCAGTTGGGGGAGCGGTTTGCATGCTAAGCTGCATTGAGGTATGTTCAGTCAATTTTTTTTCTAGACAGACTGTGATAATTCTAGAAAAGGCTGACCGTATCCCCATGAGGGAAGGGTAAACTGTATTCAGAGACTTAGTATGGATTTCCAGCTTGCATAAAGGGCTAAGTTGTTACTGGTGACACTTATAAGAAAAACGTTCTTTACTAAAAGAGATTAACGTTTTGAGGGACTTTGGAGGTTCATTTTGGCTAATTTAAGGGTTATTAACCCACATGGCTAGTTTAGAAACACTTTGGTGTGTTTCTTTTAGGCCCCACTGACATCAAGTGAGGTGGGATGGGCCTATTTTCGCGCCTCAGATGCGCAGTTTATTTTACACACAAGACATCCAGCTGCTACTCCAGAGGGTCCTGCTGTACTTGAGGGCCTAAAGGAAGCTTTTTCCCCACAAATCTATCCCTAAGGGCAGGTAGGCGCCACAGCAGAGCTGTGGCAAGGTGCTGAACGTTTTTATACCGTTTTTTGACGTTTTTGTCAATCCGGTTTTTCTATTAAGGGGTTAATCGTTTATTTGACTGGTAGGGCAATCTTACTAAGGCTTTATGATTCCACTGTAAAAATTTCGAAAAGTTTACTGTTTTTTTACACTGTTTTGCAGAGTTTGTGCATCTTTTTTTCTCTTAAAGGCACAGTACCGTTTTTTTCTAAGTATTGTTTACTTTGAATAAAGTGTTTTCCAAGCTTGCTTGTTTCATTACTAGCCTGTTTAACATGTCTGACATCAAGGAAACTCCTTGTTCAATGTGTTTAGAAGCCATTGTGGAACCCCCTCTTAGAATGTGTCCCACTTGCACTGATATGTCTATAAATTTTAAAGAGCATATTATAGCACTTAAAAATATAGCGCTAGATGATTCTCAGACAGAAAGAAATGAGGTTATGCCATCTAGCTCTCCCCAAGTGTCACAACCAGTAACGCCCGCACAAGTGATGCCAAGTACCTCTAGTGCGTCGATTTCGTTTACTTTACAAGACATGGCCACAGTTATGAATACAACCATCACAGAGGTTTTATCTAAACTGCCTGGGTTACAAGGAAAGCGTGACAGCTCTGGGTTAAGAACAAATGCTGAGCCTTCTGACGCTTTAGTAGTACCCTCACAATGTTATGAAGTAGGGGTAAGGGATTGGCTGTCTGAGAGAGAGATTTCTGATTCAGAGAAGACGCTCCCTCAGACAGATTCTGATATGACGGTCTTTAAATTTAAGCTTGAACACCTCTGCTTGTTGCTCAGGGAGGTATTAGCGACTCTGGATGATTGTGACCCTATAGTGGTCCCAGAGAAATTGTGTAAAATGGACAAATACTTAGAGGTTCCTGTTTACACTGATGTTTTTCCAGTCCCTAAGAGGATTGCGAACATTGTTACTAAGGAGTGGGATAGAACAGGTATACCGTTCGCTCCCCCTCCTGTTTTTAAGAAAATGTTTCCCATATCTGACACCATGCGGGACTCGTGGCAGACGGTCCCTAAGGTGGAGGGAGCTATTTCTACTCTCGCCAAGCGTACGACTATACCTATCGAAGACAGTTGTGCTTTCAAAGATCCTATGGATAAAAAATTAGAGGGTCTCCTAAAGAAAATTTTTGTTCATCAAAAACAAAAAAACAAATAAAATGAGGACCAAACAAAATAATTTTCGTTCCTTTCGGAACTTCAAGGGTGGTCCCTCTTCCTCTTCCCCAGCTGCGAAGCAAGAGGGGAATTTTGCCCAATCCAAGTCAGTCTGTAGACCTAACCAGGCTTGGAACAAGGGTAAACAGGCCAAGAAGCCTGCTGCTGCCTCTAAGACAGCATGAAGGGGTAGCCCCCGATCCGGGACTGGATCTAGTAGGGGGCAGATTCTCTCTCTTCACCCAGGCTGGGGCAAGAGATGTTCACGATTCCTGGGTTTTAGAAATTGTTACCCAGGGTTATCTTCTGGACTTCAAAGACTCCCCCCCCCCCCCCCCAGGGGGAGATTTCACATTTCTCAATTGTCTGCAAACAAGACAAAGAGAGAGGCGTTCTTACGCTGCGTAGCAGACCTACATAAACATGGGAGTGATTCGCCCAGTTCCAAAAGCGGAACAAGGGCTAGGGTTTTACTCAAACCTGTTTGTGGTTCCCAAAAAAGAAGGAACTTTCAGACCAATCTTGGATCTCAAAATTCTAAACAAATTCCTCAGGGCACCATCGTTCAAGATGGAGACTATTCAGACTATTCTGCCTCTGATCCAGGAGGGTCAATATATGACCACCGTGGACTTAAAGGATGCGTATCTGCACATCCCTATTCACAGAGATCATCATCAATTCCTCAGATTCGCCTTTCTGGACAGGCATTACCAGTTTGTGGCCCTTCCCTTCGGGTTGGCCACGGCTCCCAGAATTTTCACAAAGGTGCTAGGGTCCCTTTTGGCAGTTCTAAGACCGCGGGGCATAGCAGTGGCGCCTTATCTAGACGACATCTTAATTTAAGCGTCGACTTTCCAGCTAGCCAAGTCTCACACGGACATCGTGTTGGCTTTTCTGAGATCTCATGGGTGGAAGGTGAACATAAAAAAGAGTTCTCTCTTCCCTCTCACAAGAGTTTCCTTCCTAGGGGCTCTGATAGACTCGGTAGAAATAAAAATATTTCTGACGGAGGTCAGGAAATCAAAACTCATAACCACCTGCCGAGCTCTTCATTCCATTCCTCGCCCATCAGTGGCTCAGTGTATGGAGGTAATCGGACTTATGGTAGCGGCAATGGACATAGTTCCTTTTGCCCGCCTACACCTCAGACCACTGCAACTATGCATGCTCGAACAGTGGAATGGGGATTATGCAGATTTATCTCCTCAAATACATCTGGATCAGGAGACCAGAGATTCTCTTCTTTGGTGGTTGTCACAGGTTCACGACAGATGCCAGCCTACTGGGCTGGGGTGCAGTCTGGAACTCCCTGAAAGCACAGGGTTTATGGACTAAGGAGGAGGCTCTCCTCCCGATAAACATCCTAGAACTGAGAGCGATATTCAATGCGCTTCAGGCATGGCCTCAACTGGCTACGGCCAAATTCATCAGATTTCAGTCGGACAACATCACGACTGTAGCTTATATCAATCATCAAGGAGGAACACGGAGTTCTCTAGCGATGATGGAGGTGACCAAAATAATCCGATGGGCGGAGACTCACCCTTGCCGTCTTTCAGCAATCCATATCCCAGGGGTAGAGAACTGGGAGGCGGATTTTCTAAGTCGCCAGACTTTTCATCCGGGGGAGTGGGAACTCCATCCGGAAGTATTTGCCCAGCTTACTCAGCTATGGGGCACACCAGAATTGGATCGGATGGCGTCCCGTCAGAACGCCAAGCTTCCTTGTTACGGGTCCAGGTCCCGGGATCCCCAGGCAGTACTGATAGATGCTCTAGCAGTGCCCTGGTCCTTCAACCTGGCCTATGTATTTCCACCGTTTCCTCTCCTTCCACGTCTGGTTGCCAGAATCAAGCAGGAGAGAGCTTCAGTGATTTTGATAGCACCTGCGTGGCAGCGCAGGACTTGGTATGCAGACCTGGTGGACATGTCATCTGTTCCACCGTGGACTCTGCCGATGAGGCAGGACCTTCTAATCCAAGGTCCATTCAAGCATCCAAATCTAATTTCTCTGCGTCTGACTGCTTGGAGATTGAACGCCTGATTTTATCAAAGCGTGGTTTCTCTGAGTCGGTCATTGATACCGATACCCTGATTCAAGCTAGAAAGCCTGTCACCAGGAAAATCTATCATAAGATATGGAGGAAATATCTTTATTGGTGTGAATCCAAGGGTTACTCATGGAGTAAGATTAGGATTCCTAGAATATTGTCTTTTCTCCAAGAAGGATTGGAGAAGGGATTATAAGCTAGCTCCTTAAAAGGACAGATATCTGCTTTGTCTATTCTTTTACACAAACGTCTGGCAGATGTCCCAGACGTTCAGGCGTTTAGTCAGGCTTTAGTCAGAATCAAGCCTGTATTTAAACCTGTTGCTCCGCCATGGAGCTTAAACTTAGTTCTTAAAGTTCTTCAAGGGGTTCCGTTTGAACCTATGCATTCCATAGATATTAACCCCTTGAGTGCTAATGACGGCTCAGAGCCGTCATTAGCACTCAACTACTTTTTTCCAATCTGCGGGCCCCCACCAGCTCCTACCCCGGCGATCGGGCTTCCCGTTGCGTGTAGTGACGTCACGCGCAATGACGTGATGACGTCACCGCGCAACTTTATTTAAAATATTCCATACAAAGTATAGGGAAAGGGGGCATGCTGCTTAGAAACCTGTATCTCAGGGATCTAAGCAGCTACAGACCCCCAAGGCCTACCATTGGAAAGGTAATCGCCTTTTGCAATGGTATAAGTCTTGGGGATCTGGGGGAAAAATAAAAAAGTTTTAAAAAAAGTTTTTTTTAAAAACAGAAAATATAGAATTCAGCTTAGCACTCAAAGGATTAAGCTTCTATCTTGGAAAGTTCTGTTTTTAATAGCTATCTCTTCGGCTCGAAGAGTTTCTGAGTTATCTGCTTTACAGTGTGACTCACCTTATCTTGTTTTCCATGCAGATAAGGTGGTTTTGCGTACCAAACCTGGATTCTTTCCTAAGGTTGTTTCTAATAGGAATATCAATCAGGAAATTGTTGTTCCTTCGCTGTGTCCTAATCCTTCTTCCAAGAAGGAACGTCTGTTGCACAATCTTGATGTGGTTCATGCTTTAAAGTTCTACTTACAAGCGACTAAAGATTTCCGTCAAACATCTTCATATTTTGTTGTTTATTCTGGTAAGCGGAGAGGTCAAAAGGCTACGGCTACCTCTCTTTCTTTTTGGCTGAAAAGCATCATCCGTTTGGCTTATGAGACTGCTGGCCAGCAGCCTCCTGAAAGGATTACTGCTCATTCTACTAGAGCAGTGGCTTCCACATGGGCTTTTAAAAATGAGGCTTCTGTTGAACAGATTTGTAAGGCGGCGACTTGGTCTTCGCTTAATACTTTTTCCAAATTTTACAAATTCGATACTTTTGCTTCTTCTGAGGCTATTTTTGGGAGAAAGGTTCTACAAGCAGTGGTGCCTTCCATTTAAGGTACCTGTCTTGTCCCTCCCTTCATCCGTGTCCTAAAGCTTTGGTATTGGTATCCCACAAGTATGGATGAATCCGTGGACTCGATACATCTTGCAAGAGAAAACAGAATTTATGCTTACCTGATAAATTTCTTTCTCTTGCGATGTATCGAGTCCACGGCCCGCCCTGTCTATTTAATACAGGGAGTATATTTTTATTTAAAAAACTTCAGTCACCTCTGCACCCTATAGTTTCTCCTTTTTTTTCCTAACCTTCGGTCGAATGACTGGGGGGTGGAGCTAAGGGAGGAGCTATATAGACAGCTCTGCTGTGGGTGCTCTCTTTGCCACTTCCTGTTGGGAAGGAGAATATCCCACAAGTATGGATGAATCCATGGACTCGATCCATCGCAAGAGAGAGAAATTTATCAGGTAAGCATAAATTCTGTTTTTTGTGCTACGCCTTGTTCTACTGATGGATGGTGTATTTTCTTGATGGTTCAACTGGACAAGTATGTGTGTGTATGTATATGTGTGTGTGTGTAAATATATATATGTATGTGTGTGTGTGTATATGTGTGTGTGTGTAAATATATATATATATATATATATATATATATATATATATATATATATATACACACACACACTCGCCACTTTATTAGGAACACCTGTTCAATTGCTTGGTAACACAAATTGCTAATCAGCCAATCACATGGCAGCAACTCAATGCATTTAGGCATCTAGATGTGGTGAAGGCGACTTGCTGAAGTTCAAACCGAGCATCAGAAGGGGGAAAAAAGGGGGTTAATGTGAGAGGCAGAGGAGAATGGGCAGACTGGTTTGAGGTGATAGAAAGGCAATAGTAACTCAAATAACTACTCGTTACAACCAAGGTATGCAGAATACCATCTCTGAATGCACAACACATCGAACCTTGAAGAAGACTACAGCAGCAGAAGACCAGCTAAGAACAGGAAACTGAGGCTACAATTCACACAGGCTCACCAAAATTGGACAATAGAAGATTGGAAAAAACGTTGCCTGGTCTGATGAGTCTTGATTTCAGCTGCAACATTAAGATGGTAGGGTCATAATTTGGTGTAAACAACATAAAAGCATAGATCCAACCTGCCTTGTATCAACGGTTCAGGGTGGTGGTGTAATGTTGTGAGGGGATTTTTTCTTGGCACACTTTGTGCCCATTCGTACCAATTAAGCATTGTTTAAACACCACGGCCTACCTAAGTATTGTTGCTGACCATGTCCATCCTTTTATGACTACAGTGTATCTTTTGATGGCTACTTCCAGCAGGATCATGCACCATGTCACAAAGCTCAAATCATCTCAAACTGGTTTCTTGAACATGACAATGAGTTCACTACTCCAATGGCCTCCAGTCACCAGATCTCAATCCAATAGAACACCTTTGGGATGTGGGGGAATGGGAGATTCGCATCATGGATGTGCAGTCGACAAATCTGCAGCAACTGCGTGATGTTATGTCAATATGAACCAAAATGTCTGAGGAATGTTTCCAACACCTTGTTGAATCTATGTCATGAAGAATTAAGGCAGTTCTGAAGGCAAAAGGGGGTCCAACCGGGTACTAGCAAGGTGTACCTAATAAAGTGGCCGGTGAGTGTATTTTAACTTTAATTTCAAACTTGTCTAGGTTTATTGCCATCCTGATAAGTAATAGTGTAGTTCATGTTAAAAGTACATATGTTCTAGGTTCTTCATCATCGGAGATGTGAGAAATCTACTGTGCAACCTTTTTAATAGACTTACGTTTTAGGTTCCTCAACATCTAAAGCAGGCAGGAGTTTGCTGTGTGTTCTTTCATGTCCATGTGTGTTTAGTTCCTCAGGTAATGTATGTTTCTTTCATGTAATTGGCAAGAATCCATGAGCTAGTGACGTATGGGATATACATTCCTACCAGGAGGGGCAAAGTTTCCCAAACCTCAAAATGCTTATAAATACACCCCCCACCACACCCACAATTCAGTTTTACAAACTTTGCCTCCTAAGGAAGTGGTGAAGTAAGTTTGTGCTAGATTTCTACGTTGATATGCGCTTCTCAGCATGCTGAAGCCCGGTTCCTCTCCGAGTGCAGTGAATGACAGAGGGATGTGAAGGGAGTATTACCTATTGAATGCAAAGGTCATCTTAACGGGGATCTATTTCATAGGTTCTCTGTTATCGGTTGTAGAGATTCATCTACCTCCCTTTTCAGATCGACGATATACTCTTATATACCATTACCTCTGCTGATTCTCGTTTCAGTACTGGTTTGGCTATCTACTTTATGTAGATGAGTGTCTTTTGGTAAGAATGTTTTCCTTTATTAAGACACTCACAGCTATGGTTTGGCACTTTATATGTAGTTCTAAATATAATGTTTGTACTTATATTTGCCATGATTCAGGTTTATCAGTATATTTCCTTTTTGCAGACTGTCAGTTTCATTTTGGGAAATGCATATAAAAAAAAAATAAAAAAATTCTTACCTGAAATTTTCTATTTGACTTTCTTTCTAAATGGCGGGCTGTTAGGCTCGCGGGTGCGCAAAATGCTATAATTTATTGCGTCATTCTTGGCGCGAGACTTTTTTGGCGCGAGAATTACGTTTGTTGACGTAAATTCGTCATTTCTGGCGTCTTAGTTGGCGCCAAGAACTTTCACGTAGTTGCGTCATCTATGACGCTCGTGTTTGTTGCAGACGTTTTTGGCGGCAAAAATATTTTGTCAGTTGTGGGCGTCATACTTGGCGCCAGACTTTTTGACATTATTTAAGTCTTCATTTATTTTTGCTTCTGGTTTCCAGAGGCTTATTTTGTTTGCATTTTTTCCCATTCCTGAAACTGTCATATAAGGAAATTGATAATTTTGCTTTATATGTTATTTTTTCTCTTACATATTGCAAGATGTCTCAATCTGATCCTGTTTCAAAATCCACTATTGGAATCCTGCTGCCTGATGTCGGTTCTACCAAAGCTAAGTGCATTTGTTGTAAACTTGTGGTAACTGTACCTCCGGCTGTAATTTGTGATAGTTGTCATGACAAACTTTTACATGCAGACAATATTTTCATTAGTAGTAATCAATTACCTATTGTTATTCCTTCAACATCTAATGCTCAGGATATTCCTGTTAATGTGAGAGAATTTGTTTCTAATTCTATTCAGAAGGCTTTGTCTGTCATACCACCTTTTAATAAACGTAAAAGGTCTTTTAAAACTTCTCATAAAATTGATTAATTTTTAAATGACCGACAACATTCTGTTTTATCTATCTCTGATGAGGATCTATCTGGTTCAGAAGATTCTGCCTCAGATATTGACACTGACAAATTTTCATACTTATTTAAAATGGAGTATATTCGTTCTTTATTGAAAGAGGTGTTGATTGCATTAGATATGGAGGAGACTAGTCCTCTTGATATTAAAACTAGTAAACGTTTAAATTCAGTTTTTAAACCTCATGTAGTTATTCCTGAAGTTTTTCCAGTTCCTGATGCTATTTCAGATGTAATTTCTAGGGAATGGAATAGACTGGGTACCTCTTTTACTCCTTCAAGGTTTAAGAAGCTGTACCCTTTGCCGTCTGATAGACTGGAGTTTTGGGAAAAGATCCCCAAAGTTGATGGGGCCATCTCTACTCTTGCTAAACGTACTACTATTCCTACGGCAGATAGTACTTCTTTTAAAGATCCTTTAGATAGGAAACTTGAATCTTATCTAAGGAAGGCTTATTTATGTTATGGTCATCTTCTTAGGCCTGCTATTTCTTTGGCTGATGTTGCAGCTACTTCAACTTTTTGGTTGGAAACCCTAGCGCAACAAGTATCAGATCATAATGTGTATAGCATTGTTAAGCTAATTCAACATGCTAATAATTTCATTTGTGATGCCATTTTTTATATCATTAGAGTTAATGTCAGATATATGTCTTTAGCTATATTAGCTAGAAGAGCTTTATGGCTTAAATCTTGGAATGCTGATATGACTTCTAAATCAACGTTGCTATCTCTCTCTTTCCAAGGTAATAAATTATTTGGTTCTCAGTTGGATTCAATTATTTCAACTGTCACTGGGGGGAAGGGGGCTTTTTTGCCACAGGATAAAAAAATCTAAGGGTAAATTTAAGGCTGCTAACCGTTTTCGTTCCTTTTGACAAAATAAGGAACAGAAACCTGATCCTTCCCTTAAGGGAACGGTTTCCAATTGGAAGCCTTCTTCAGTCTGGAATAAATCCAAGCCATTTAAAAGATCTAAATCAGCCCCCAAGTCCGCATGAAGGTGCGGCCCTCATTCCAGCTCAGCTGTTGATTAAAATTTTTCAAGGATGTTTGGATCAATTAAATCCAAAATCATTGGATTCAGAACATTGTTTCTCAAGGGTACAGAATAGGTTTTAAAGTAAGACCACCTGTGAGAAGTTTCTTTCTCTCACGCATTCCAGTGAACCCAGAAAAGGCTTTCCTGAAGTGTGTTTCAGACCTGGAGGTATCTGGGGTAATTGTGCCAGTTCCTGTTCAGGAACGGGGTTTGGGATTTTATTCAAATCTTTTCATTGTCCCAAAGAAGGAGAATTCTTTCAGACCAGTTCTGGATCTAAAAATTTTGAATCGTTATGTGAGAATTCCAACATTCAAAATGGTGACTATAAGGACTATTCTGCCTTTTGTTCAGCAAGCGAATTATATGTCCACAATAGACTTACAGGATGCATATCTTCATATTCCGATTCATCCAGATCACCATCAGTTTCTGAGATTATCTTTTTCTAGACAAGCATTGCCAATTTGTTGCTCTTCCTTTTGGCTTAGCGACAGCTCCAAGGATCTTTTCAAAGGTTCTCGGTGCCCTACTCTCTGTAATCAGAGAGCGGGGTATTGCAGTGTTTCCTTATTTGGACGATATCTTGGTACTTTCTCAGTCTTTACGTTCTGCAGAATCTCACACAAATCAACTAGTGTTGTTTCTTTGAAAACATGGTTTTTAGGTTTCCAAATAGATTCAGTATCCATGACTTTGTCTCTAACAGACAAGAGACGTCTGAAATTGGTTGCAGCTTGTCGGAACCTTCAGTTTTGATCATTCCCTTCAGTAGCTATGTGTATGGAGGTTTTAGGTCTCATGACTGCAGCATCGGACGCGATCCCTTTTGCTCGTTTTCATATGAGACCTCTTCAGCTTTGTATGCTGAACCAATGGTGCAGGGATTATACAAAGATATAACAGTTAATATCCTTAAATCCCAATGTAAGACTCTCTGACGTGGTGGTTAAATCTCCAGCATCTAGTTCAAGGGGCTTCCTTTGTTCATCCAACCTGGACTGTGATCACAACAGATGCAAGTCTTTCAGGTTGAGGAGCTGTCTGGGGATCTCTGACAGCGCAGGGGGTTTGGAAATCTCAAGAAGCGAGATTACCAATCAATATTTTCGAACTCCGTGCGATTCTCAGAGCTCTTCAGTTTTGGCCCCTTCTGAAGAGAGAACCGTTTATTTGTTTTCAGACGGACAATGTCACAACCGTGGCATATGTCAATCATCAAGGTGGGACTCATAGTCCTCAAGCTATGAAAGAAGTATCTCGGATACTTGCTTGGGCGGAATCCAGCTCCTGTCTAATTTCTGCGGTCCATATCCCAGGTATAGACAATTGGGAAGCGGATTATCTCAGTCGCCAGACTTTACATCCAGGAGAGTGGTCTCTTCACCCAGATGTGTTTTTTCAGATTGTTCAGATGTGGGGGCTTCCAGAAATAGATCTGATGGCTTCTCATCTAAACAGGAAACTTCCCAGGTATCTGTCCAGGTCCAGGGATCCTCAGGCGGAAGCAGTGGATGCGTTGACACTTCCTTGGAGTTATCAACCTGCTTATATCTTTCCACTTCTAGTTCTTCTTCCAAGAGTGATTTCCAAAATCATAATGGTGCGTTCGTTTGTACTGCTGGTGGCTCCAGTGTGGCCACACAGGTTTTGGTATGCGGATCTTGTTCGGATGTCCAGTTGCCAACCTTGGCCACTTCCGTTAAGGCCAGACCTTCTATCTCAAGGCCCGTTTTTCCATCAGGATCTCAAATCATTAAATTTGAAGGTATGGAGATTGAACGCTTAGTGCTTAGTCATAGAGGTTTCTCTGACTCAGTGATTAATACTATGTTGCAGGCTCGTAAATCTGTGTCTAGAAAAATTTATTACCGAGTTTGGAAGACTTACATTTCATGGTGTTCTTCTCATAAATTCTCTTGGCATTCTTTTATAATTCCTAGAATTTTACAGTTTCTTCAGGATGGTTTAGATAAGGGTTTGTCTGCAAGTTCCTTGAAAGGACAAATCTCTGCTCTTTCAGTTCTGTTTCACAGAAAAATTGCTAATCTTTCTGATATTTATTGTTTTGTACAGGCTTTGGTTCGTATCAAGCCTGTCATTAAATCAATTTCTCCTCCTTGGAGTCTTAATTTGGTTTTGAAACCTTTACAGGCTCCTCCGTTTGAGCCTATGCATTCTCTGGACATTAAATTACTTTCTTGGAAAGTATTGTTCCTTTTGGCCATCTCTTCTGCTAGAAGAGTTTCTGAATTATCTGCTCTTTCTTGTGAGTCTCCTTTTCTGATTTTTCATCAGGATAAGGCGGTTTTACGGACTTCATTTAAATTTTTACCTAAGGTTGTGAATTCCAACAACATTAGTAGAGAAATGGTTGTCCCTTCATTGTGTCCTAATCCTAAGAATTCTCTGGAGAGATCTTTACATTCTTTGGATGTGGTAAGAGCTTTGAAATATTATGGTGAAGCTACTAAGGATTTCAGAAATACTTCTGGTCTATTTGTTATCTTTTCTGGTTTTAGGAAAGGTCAGAAGGCTTCTGCCATTTCTTTGACATCTTGGTTAAAGCTTTTGATTCATCATGCTTATTTGGAGTTGGGTAAATCCCCGCCTCAGAGGATTACGGCTCATTCTACTAGGTCAGTTTCTACTTCCTGGGCTTTTAAGAATGAAGCTTCTGTTGATCAGATTTGCAAAGCAGCAACTTGGTCTTCTTTGCATACTTTTATTAAATTCTACCATTTTGATGTTTTTTCTTCTTCTGAAGCAGTTTTTGGTAGAAAATTACTTCAGGCAGCTGTTTCAGTTTGATTCTTCTGCTTATAATTTCAGGTTTTTTTCATTATAAGATTAAAACATTTGATTTGGGTTGTGGATTAATTTGTCAGCGGAATTGGCTGTCTTTATTTTTATCCCTCCCTCTCTAGTGACTCTTGCGTGGAGTGCCACATCTTGGGTATTTGCTATCCCATACGTCACTAGCTCATGGACTCTTGCCAATTACATGACAGAAAACATAATTTATGTAAGAATTTACCTGATAAATTAATTTCTTTCATATTAGCAAGAGTCCATGAGGCCCACCCTTTTTATGGTGGTTATGATTTTTTTGTATTAAGCACAATTATTCCAATTCCTTATTGATGCTTTTGCTCCTTTCTTATCACCCCACTTCTTGGCTATACATTAAACTGAATTATGGGTGTGGCGGGGGGTGTATTTATAGGCATTTTGAGGTTTGGGAAACTTTGCCCCTCCTGGTAGGAATGTATATCCCATACGTCACTAGCTCATGGACTCTTGCCAATATGAAAGAAATGAATTTATCAGGTAAATTCTTACATAAATTATGTTTTTAGGTTATGTACTCAAAATCAAGGCAGGCATCAGAAATTACTATTCCGTTTTTCTCACCAACAGTTTTTTAGATTTATTTTTAAATATGTTCTTTCCCATCAAGACTGGTATAAGACTATTATCCAGTCTAGTGTGGATACAGCTTCTTGGCTCATGTATATACATATAGTCTAGGCACGTTACACCAGTGCAGGTAAACGATTGCTCATCCCACAAAACGCATCTCATTTTATACCTATATTCTAATTCCTCACGATAAAGAGATACACATAGCTCCTTAGCTTATTTGTATGATGTGTTCTAGGTACCTCAATACTAAGGCTGAAAACTGCTAACAAGAGTTTCACGTTGTCAACTAAATTGTACATGTATCAATGTCCAGGCAAAAAGTAACATTCATAATTCAGACAGAGCGTGCAATAAATAAAACCTAATTTACTTCTTAAAACTGTGCACTGAATTTGAAAACCGCATCCATGCGAGGCACCTTGCAATAGAATTTTGATTGGATGGATTAGACACTTCTGTCTTTGTTTGATTTTTTTAATTCTTGTTTTTACTGATAAACGCTGTGACCTATCTCATAGCATTGTACTCATCTTTATCATGTTAAATATGATCTCATTTTACATTTCTTACACTATCACATTAGCTTAAAGGGATAGGAAAGCCAAAATTAAACGTGCATGATTCAAATAGAGCATGTTATTTTAAAGGGGTATGAAACCTACATTTTTATTTCATGATTCTGATAGAGCAGCAAATTTTAACCAACTATCTAATTTACATTTTTTTCTTTGTTCTCTTGTATCTTTATATTAAAAAGCAGGAATGTAAGCTTACGAGCCGGCACATTTTTGGTTCAGGACCCTGGATAGCGCTTGCTGATTGGTGGCTAACATAATACTACAAATTTTCTGCATATTCATTGTTGAAAAAGAATACACACATATCCTACACTAGTGGGACACATCTGTCTCTTGTGATTGGCTGACTAGATGTGTTCAGCTATCTGCCCCTAGTGCAATGCTGTTCCTTCAGCAAAATATATCAAGGGATAAAGCAAATTTGATAATAGAAGTAAATTGAAAAGTTGTTTACAATTGTATGTTCTATCTGAATAATGAAAGAGAAAAAAAAAATGGGTTTCATGTCCCTTTAAATAACTACGCCTCCAACGGGACATCCAAAGCCTCTAATCTGTGTGTTGGATTCTATTTGTGCTTCAATGATGTCTCTTTTAGTGCAGGAAACAAAAAACTGTGGGTGTGCAGGACGGAGTGCCTCTATTTACGTCACACAATCTAATCAAAACCATCTGCACTCCAAGGATCGTCACTGAATTAAAGGGACATAAAACCCCATTTTTTTTCTTTCATATTTTAAAAGAACATAGAATTTTAAACAACTTTCCAATTTACTTCTGTTATCAAATTTTCTTTGTTTTCTTCTTATCCTGTGTTTAAAAGCAAAAAGGTAAATTCAGGAGTGGGCACGTGTCTGCAGTACTATATGGCAGCAGTTTTGCAACAATGTTATACATTAGCAAGAGCACTAGATGGCAGCACTATTTTCTCACATGTAGTGTTGCAGACATGCATTTTTCAACAAAGAATAACAAGAAAACAAAGCAAATTTCATGATAGAAGCAGATTGGAAACCTTTTTTACAATTGTATTCACTTTCTGAATCATGAGACTATTTTTGGGTTTTATGTCTCTTTAAATATGATTAGCAAGTACCAACGTATACATATAAAAGTTAACATCTGTTTACAAATATTTAAAAACAGCCATCGCTTCATCGACTTGATATTTACTCTATGCGCAACACCAACTGCTAAAGTAAAAGTTAACGGTAATAGCTTCACAATCATGAATGGCACCAGACAGGGATGTCAACTCTCGCCAATCTTATTTGCTATATCTATAGAAATCCTAACTCTAAAAATCTGCGGAGACTCACAGATCAATGGAATCTCCATGGATAACGTAGAACATAAGTTGGCAATGTACGCGGATGATGTTTTACTAATACAAACACAGAAATATCCCTTCCGCAAGCTTTACAAGTCTTTAAAGAATACAGAAAATTCTCCAACTTCTCATTGAATGTAAACAAATCTGAATTTCTAAATATAAAGATACTGAATGAAAAAGTGCCCCAGATAATGACAAGTTGCCCAGTAAAACACCAAAAAGATAAAATGAAATATTTAGGCGTCTACATCTTAGCAGATCCCGACACATTATTCCAGGCTTACTATAAACACCTTGAGAGAATGCTCGTAAGTGACCTCTCCAATTGGAAAACCAAGAATCTTTCTTGGCTGGGAAGAGTATATAAGCACACAGGCCAGCAAATTGAGATAGGCACACTTCTCCAACTTACTCATCAGAACAAATTAGAGTTTAACTGAAATGCACACTTCAGACCCGGAAACACCACTAAACTGTTACTATATGCACAGATTAAACACTACGTCACCTCACATAGACACAAAGAGTCACTACTCAGACAAACAACAGACATTGAACAATTATGCGCATTGAAGCAGACTCCAAACCACCTAATATCAATCCTCTACAAACTACTTCTGATACCTGATAGAAATAAATTGCCTAAGTATACTAAAGCATGGAAAAAG